>NC_086319.1:145991266-146302655 GCF_036172605.1 Pelobates fuscus
ACAGGCTAGAGCAGGGGTCCTCAAACTCCGGCCCCCAGATGTTGCTGAATTACAACTCCCATGATTCTTTGAATTACATAGATAGCCAGAGAATCATGGGAGTTGTAGTTCAGCAACATCTGGGGGGCCGGAGTTTGAGGACCCATGGGCTAGAGCATCTGTGTCTGTCACTAGGTAACAGCATAAGAGGGTGGAGTCACACCTTCTTAAAGTGGTTGTTGTTTCCCAAATACATAGGTTGGTGGTCATAAACTAGGCATGATGTCTCACTTGGCCAAGGGTTGAATACATGGGTTTAAAGAAACACTCCGGGCACCATGACAACCTAATTGATTCCAATAACATCTGGTATCTTGCCAGGGGTGCTGCTGATTGGTTTCAGAGAGGTTAGCTGATACACTAAGCCAATCACTAGCTCCCCATTCATAAGAAGGTACATGTCCATATTGATCCTTTAAGTTGGTCAAGATAATTCTGGGTATGAAGTCTATTGCCACTCTATCTTAGAAGTTCAACAGCTGCCACTGCTTAATGTTAGTTTGTTATACGCAAGAGATGGGTATGCTGCTATTACTGCTATAGCATTGCCAAATGAGTACATTATTTGAAATATTGCTCCATTTCAAAATATTGCTAATGATCCTGGACTGATCATTGAAACCCTAGATTACTGTGGCAGTATGGTGTGTTTGAGGAGGGCATGTGATTTAACTTTAATTGTCTCCAGCAATCAATCTGCTTAGAGAGACTGAACCTGCACTGAGAGTTTACTTAATCGTCAGTCTGAATCTCAATATTGCATTGCTGCATACTTTTAGAAACAAAAATAGTTCTAACATTAATGGCTATTGCTTTGTTTGTTCTTCAGTAATGTCAAAACACAACCAAGCAAAATGCTGTAAAATTTAAATTACTGTATAATTTTTCATAATTGTCTAGAACTGATAAAGTGCGAGTCAGTCCATAGACTGAAGGTGTAAATATCAGTGCCATTGTTGAATGCCATCCTAAAAAGACACGGTCACAGAAAAATGTCAATGTTGCATATAAAACAGATTATTATTTTCTTTCTTTATTTATTTTTTTTATCTACCCAGGAAGCTATGTATGTTTTATGATTCATACACAAAAATAGTAGCTTCTTTATTTTTCTTTATTTACTTTTGGTGGTACTCGTACCAGCAGTTACTCCTAGCAGACCATAATGCATTGCAGGCAGCTCTACAGTGCAATATAGGACCGCATGTAATATGGATTGGTTTAAAGGGAAACTTCCACTTCTCCATTTACACCATGGAATAAAACTTTGGAAATCACCTTTAATTTGTATTAACATGAAATGCTCCATTTTCTTTGAAATTTGTAAAAATATTTCGCAAATTACATCATAATCCAGTTTAAACAAGGCAAAGTCCCGGAAAACATTGCAAATGGAGAGTAAAAATAAAAACATACAGGGTAATTCATTTTTAAAAAACTAGTTATTCGTTTTATTGATCCACTCACTATTTTTAATGTGAGGGGGTAGGTAGGGTAGTTTTATTGAAAGGTGGGTGGCCAGGAGCTTTGGGACCATTCGGCACCTGGCGTGGGTATCAGTCTTACAAACTTGCATATTTAATTAGAGACCCCATAGAATCTAATAGAATGTCCTTCTCATTTATTTTTTATTTATTTTTTAAATCAGCTCCCTCTGGCCACGGTGGGGTCTACTCCAATTATATGCCTTTAAGCCCCCACCTGATGCCCATTGATGGTGGCTTGGGGGAACAGATCCTCACTTTAATTTTGCAGCCTTTCTAACAACTGGGCAGCAATGTCTGCCAACTAGTTTTTATTATGAAGTAGATTTAGCCCCACCTGCTGCATGGCAAGTGGGGTCTTGAGGGACGAATACAACATCTCTTGTTGTAGTATTAGGATATTATTGACCCCCGGAGACTTTTTATTTTATTCTTATTTACTGTGGCAGCTTGCTAGCACATACTGGCCAGCCTCAAAATGGTTAACCTCCACAGCACAGAAGGTTTTCATTTCTCTGCTGCCAGCACGCAAATAGTATGAATTTTTAAAATCCTGGCCCTGAGTTAAAGTAAAACAGCATTTAATCAGGTTGAAATCCAACCTAGTTCAGGTTTGCTTAGAACCTGCTAATCTTAAGTTGTAGTGAAACACCACCAGGGATGTAGTTCTACCAGCAAAAACTGGTACCGAGACCAGGGGTCAAGCCAGCAGTTAGTCCAGCTTGAATAGTCTCTGGAAGGGCTTACCCTCCATAATATGCAAATCTGACTATATCTGAGTCTTGCTTTTCAAGTATTGAGCATAATTGTTCCAACCAACGGTTGCTGCCCCATATACCTGTTACAGACACATTTGCAACCAGCAGGTGGTTTTGCATAGGCCCCCACGGCCAGACAGGAGATTACACAAGACATTCCCCAAACATCATTCATGCGCCTATAATGGGCATGGGGTGAGTTAAACATAAGAGCCCTCTGGGGACCTACATGAAGTGTCAGAAATGTGCTCCCAGTGATGGTGACTAGTGTCGCACTGACATTGTTGCAAATTATGAACAATCAAAGAGGGAGGTTATTCAGTGCTTGTAGAATACTAGTATAGTTCAAAGGCAGCTTAGTCACCAAGTCCAGAGTACCTCTAGTCCAGTGGGGGAAACAGGAGGGTGGTGTAGTGCCTACTATATCCTTGCAGATATGCAAGATAAAACAAAGAAACTGATGGTGTAGTATGTCAAATACAGTAATAAAACGATAAAAAAAGGTAGTCCACTCACTTTTTGGGAGCCTGGGTGTAGCTCCAACCTATTCGCTTGGGCGGAATAATCCCCACCTAAGGATATGCTGTAGTCCACGGGTCTGCGGATGGTGTTTCTCTTTACAACAATATCTTCATAAATATGTAGAAGGGAAATAGAGACAATTATTATTCCGTCCAAGCGCATAGGTTGGAGCTACACCCAGGCTCCCAAAAAGTGTGAGTGGACTACTTCTTTTCATCTTTTTATTACTGTATTCAACATACTACACCATCAGTTTCTTTTTATCTTGTATAACTGCAAGGACATAGTAGGCGCTATACCACCCTCCGAATTATGAACAATCTCTGCAGTTTGCACCCGTACAACACCAGATGATTTCAACCAATTTGGTACATGGCCATAGGCACTTCTCTGTATACTTTTTATGTCTGCCAGGTGCAAAGAACAAAGTTTATAACAATGATTAAAGACCGCTGTGATTGGGTGCCCAGTTGCAGGATAAGGGATTAGTATAAAGAATTACAGATTGTCCCTCTGTAATGATGCAGCTGCTTGGAAGTGAAATACAGGCATCTCCCGCTTTACGTACTACCGCTTTACGTACTCCCGCCTTTACGAATGCTCCATGGACCCCCCTGTTACTTGTGTATAACGTTGCAAATTATGAACAATCAAAAAGGGAGGTTATTCAGTGCTTGTAGAATACTAGTAGAGTTCAAAGGCAGCTTAGTCACCAAGTCCAGAGTACCTCTAGTCCAGTGGGGGGGAAACAGGAGGGTGGTGTAGTGCCTACTATATCCTTGCAGATATACAAGATAAAACAAAGAAACTGATGGTGTAGTATGTCAAATACAGTAATAAAACGATGAAAAAAGGTAGTCCACTCACTTTTTGGGAGCCTGGGTGTAGCTCCAACCTATTCGCTTGGGCGGAATAATCCCCACCTAAGGATATGCTGTAGTCCACGGGTCTGCGGATGGTGTTTCTCTTTACAACAATATCTTCATAGATATGTAGAAGGGAAATAGAGACAATTATTATTCCGTCCAAGCGCATAGGTTGGAGCTACACCCAGGCTCCCAAAAAGTGTGAGTGGACTACCTCTTTTCATCTTTTTATTACTGTATTCAACATACTACACCATCAGTTTCTTTTTATCTTGCATAACTGCAAGGACATAGTAGGCGCTATACCACCCTCCGAATTATGAACAATGTCTGCAGTTTGCACCCGTACAACACCAGATGATTTCAACCAATTTGGTACATGGCCATAGGCACTTCTCTGTATACTTTTTATGTCTGCCAGGTGCAAAGAACAAAGTTTATAACAATGATTAAAGACCGCTGTGATTGGGTGCCCAGTTGCAGGATAAGGGATTAGTATAAAGAATTACAGATTGCCCCTCTGTAATGATGCAGCTGCTTGGAAGTGAAATACAGGCATCTCCCGCTTTACGTACTCCCGCTTTACGTACTCCCGCCTTTACTAACGCTCCATGGACCGGCCACCATTTTATTTTGACAACATTTTGTGCCGGCGGCGCTCCGTGGATGCAGACCGAGGAGCAGAGTTTGTGGGCAGGAGAAGAGCAAGCTGAGTAACAATGATGGTGATTGGTAGGAGGGGAGGGCTGTGCTGAGCTGCTCCCCTCCTGCCGCTGTTGTAGCGTGGCTGAGCGGACTGCAGTCTTCCAGGAAGTGCTCACTGAGAGAGCACTTCCTGGCAGACCGGGTACTGTACCATGGTGATTAGGTACAGGATGGATGGGGGGAGAGACACCTGAAAGGAGGGGATGGAGGAGAGGCACATGGACAAGTAAAGAAGGGGGGGAGGCACATTGGCAGGTATAGGAAGGAAGGGGGGAGAGACAAATAGGCAGGTACAGGAGGAAAGGGGGGAGAGACTCATTGGCAGGTATAGGAAGGAAGGGGGGAGAGACACATGTGCAGGTACAGGAGGGAAGGGGGAGAGACACATTGACAAGTACAATAGGGAAGAGAGGATAGACACATGGACAGGGAGGGAAGGGGGGAAATGGGACACATGGATTGGGCTAGGAGGGGAAATGGGACACATAGATGGGGCTGGCAGGGGGAATGGGACACATGGAGAGGCTTGGGGGGGGCGGGGAAGGGCCAATGAGACACTGAGAGGGGGAAGCAGACACCTGGAAGGGCTTGGAGGGGGTAATGAGACACTGGGATGGGGTAATAAGACACCTGGAAAGGCTGGGAGGGGTTAATGAGACACCTGGAGGGGCTGGGAGAGGGGATAAGACACCTGGAAAGGCTGGGAGGGGTCAATGAGACACCTGGAGGGGCTGGGAGAGGGACTAAGACACCTGGAGATGCTGGGAGGGGGTAATGAGACACTTGGGAAGGCTGGAAGGGGTTAATGAGACACATGGAGTGTCTTAAACGAACCAGAAACAAGTGCAGTGCTACATTCAACAAGTGCAACATGTGGTTGAGGAGGAAGATAACTGATGAAGATTTCAATATGGTATGTCTTCTTTTAATGTTCTTACAACATATATGTATTTGTTATGCTTTCATCTTGTATTTGTACTTCATAATTAAGGTTTTCAATGGAAAAATGTGTTGGTCAGGAACGGAACCCATGTTTATTACATTGTGATCTATGGGAAATTAGTTCTCACTTTATGAACTCTCACTTTATGAACTAGGCTTCGGAACCAATTAGTTCGTAAAGTCGGGAACTACCTGTGTGTATATATATATATATATATATATATATATATATATATATCTTGTGACCTTTATGGGCAAAGCAAGACAGTCCTCAAGGGTAACAGGTATAGAACAACAGTCTCTTATGCAAAAAAGGTGTGGTTTATTTACATTGTGCACAAAAATCCATTCAGCTATTAGTTTGTTCAAAATTGCAGCAAGACCTTCCTTCTATTACCCTCCCATAGACTCTGTCACAATATATACACACATATCTATATTTACAAACTACATGTAAATAATGTGCTTATAAAAGGAAATGGTGAGAGGTATAAAAGGGCCAAAATAATGCTATAAAAAAATCATATAGAGATTTAAATGCTGTTAGCCTACTAATCATATTTATTAGCATTATTTTGGCCCTTTTATACCTCTCCCCATTTCCTTTTATAAGCACATTATTTACATGTAGTTTGTTGAATAATTTTATTTGTTTTCTTTTTCTTTTATTTGTTTTCATTTTATTTGTTTTCTTGTTAATATTATGAATTCTATCCTAGGAACCTACTTTTCTAGTCCACGTGTAAGCTCATTGAGCAGGGCCCTCTGTTCCTGTATGTCCAACATGTCTGGTTACAAATACGTGTCTGTTAGTCCAGCTATTGTACAGCGCTACTGAACTTGTAGGCACTTTATAAATAATAATATAATACAATCTTATTTGCACAAAATAAATAATATTAGTTATTTAGTGTATTTTTTAATTCTTTGAAATACAAATTCACATGAAATGAATCTAAAGTGATTTATTCTACCATCTACCTTTCTTCAAATCCAATGAATTTTAGATTAATAATGTCATAATTTCACAGGAAGGATTTATTTATCTACCCTTGCTGGAGCGAAGATGAAATTTACAAGAAGAAATTTAGTTTTATGAGTAATTTAAAGGATGAACTATAATAACATATTCAAATATACATCATGTATCTCTTTTTGTTATTATTATTTTTGTTTTTATAGGTAGTATCTGATTAAAGGGGAAGTCATTTTTTTAATCAATTTATTTTTGTTGGATGGGGGCTACAGCAAATCCTTTGAAAGGGATTACTGTGTATTCCATTAATCTAAATTGGTAACATAATTGGTAACATAGCAGGATGCATTGTGCTGTAGCATTTGAACAAGTCTGATATGAGATGGGAGGGGGCAAAGATGTTTATTTAATTCACAACATGTAGTAATGAGCTCTCATCTTATCTCTAACCTTGCATGGGTTTCCTTCTTACAACACTACATTGATTATTAAATAAATCCATGTATTTCTGTAAGAATATGATGTTCATGAACTTGTTACAATTACTGTGAATATTGTTTAGCATATACTCTTCTGTCAGAAGATGACAGTGCTTACTTAGTTTCAGTAAGCTGTATTTGTATCCTCTTGTGATCTTAATAAAGTTAGGAGAATTTTAAAAAACAACAATAAGGTAAAATAAACAAGCATGAGAAGTTGCAGCAGCCATGTTCAAACGAGAATTACAACTGTGCATTGTTTATTTTTGTAGTGGTTATCCCCTTAAGGATGGCAGCGTACTATGCTGTCCTTAAGGAGATGTGACTTAATGCCTCCGGGTAGCATAGCATGTCCAGCCGTCTGCCCTGATGATGCTGGTCCAGGAGGACTAACTGACAATCCCCTTGCAGCAAGTCCATCACAGTAATCACATGGCTGCAATAGGAGGCTTCAGTGCTGCCTGCAGGAGGACTGTATGGGTTGTCAGGTCCCTCAAAGTTGAAATAAAAGTTAAATTAAGACCTTGCAATTAATTGGAATTTTATTCATTCGAATTAAATTTTGAACCAACCCAAAAGTACTGAATGTCGTCCTAACATGAATGAACAAACTGTTCTCATTCTGTTAGGACAAAATTCGGTAGTTTCGCTGGCGTTCTGTCTAAATGACAGGATGTTCGGGAATCATGAAAGCAGGCATCGCAAGATCACGGAGGAAAGGGTGAGTATTGTGGGAAAACTTCTATGACCCACAGGAAGTAGGTCAGAGCTCGTCAGGCATAGGAAAAATACAGGGACTACTATGTTTTAAAGAAAACTAGAGCAGATAGAAGAACAAAAAAAATAGAACAGATCCTGAGAGAGGGAGAGAAGGGGAAGCGCTTAGGGAAAGGCAAGTTTTGCATGACAGTGCCGCTTTATATATATATATATATATATTCTATGCCACCTGGGGATCTACCATTTGGCCATTCTTGTAGGGTTGTGTTTGTGAGCAGTGTTTTTGTATAGATTATGTGTGTGCATGTAGGGGTGTATTTGCATGTACTGTTACCATTGGAATGCAGTGGTGTACTTGTGTGTGTTTGCACTTAAATGCAAGGGTGTGTGTTTGTATGTAGTGTTGGCTCTTAATGCAGGTGTGCTTTTGTGTGTAGAGCTGGTGTTTGTGTATAATTTTAGCGTTTTAATAAAGGGGTGTGTTTGTATGTACCGTTTGTAATTGCACGCAGGGGTGTGTTTGGATGTAGTATTGTCTTGGGAAGCAGATGTACATTTGTGTGTAGTATTGGTGTGAGTAAAAAGGTATGTTTGTATACAATTTTGGAGTTTGAATTCAGGGGTGTGTTTGTATATAATGATTGTGTTTGCAGCGGTGTGTTTGATTGCCTGGATGTATGCACATGCATACTAACACAGATATATATACACTTTGACACGCTGATACATGCACACACCTTGACACACAGATACACACACACTAACACAAACACACTGCCATATACACACACACTAGCACATACACACACTCAGATACACACTTTGATACACAGACTGTGATACAGACACTGGTGCACATACACAGATACACACACTGGCACATTCACACACAGCGATACACACTAACACAGGCACTATTTGTGTGCAGTGTTGGCTTTGGAATGCTGGGATGTATGGATTGCGACATACACACAGACGTACACTTACAAAAACACTGAGATACACACATGAACACAGACACACATGCAGTGGTGTATTTGTGTATAACGTTGTTGGAACGCAGGAGTGTAATTGTGTGCATTGTTAGTGTTGGAATGTGGGGTGTATTTGTGTGCATTGTTAGCGTATGTGTGTGCAGTGTTGGCATTGGACTGCTGGGATGAATGCATTGCCATGTGAATAGATACACACTTACACATACTGACACATGTATACAGTGCCTTGCAAAAGTATTCACTCCCTTGTCTTTTTACCTATTTTGTTACATTACAACCTTACGTTCAATGTTTTATTAATCTGAATTTTATGTGATGGATCAGAACACATACAGCCAGATGCACACACACACACACACACACATCCAGATACACACACTGACATACACATAGCCAGATACACACACACACACACACATACAGCCAGATGCAGACACTACTGACATACACAGAGCCAGATACACACACACACACATACACACACACATGGCCAGATGTACTGCCCCAGACCCAGGTACACACACATATACTAATTTACATAATATTTTAGCCACCCTCCCAGCTTCCGTGGGGTCCAGTGGGAGCTGGATGGCCAAGGCTGATAAGAGTTTGACTTCCTTAGTCCCTTTCCTCCTCCTGTGTATGCCTCCTCCACCTCCCCAGCGGCACTCTGTTACTTGGGAGGAAGTGATCTCACCTCACTTCCTCCTAGCAGGCAACATGAAAGGGACCCAGTCCGGAGCACTCTTATAGGGCCGGGCACCCCTGATTACATCAGGCACCGCAGCCAATAGAGTTTGGATGCCGGCAGGGGGCCCACGGGGCCACTACTTTTGGCCCCCCAGGAGTAATTAGGCCCGGGCCCCCCCCCTTTAAAGACGGTCCTGCCTATTTCCATGCAGCTTCCTTCAGTACATCCAGCTTAACATGCTCTGCATTCAAAGAGGTCTGATTATGACAATGGTAACTTGTGCGTGTTAGGAGTCTCATTTCACTTTGTGATCACTTGTAAACACCTCCGGGGACTATACATTATAGTCTTGCAGCCTTATCAATACTAGAAATATCCCATTAGATTATTCCATGCTTTGAAAATATTGAGATTGTAGGCCACCAGCTCATGCGCAATGCCACACATCTGGGCTAGCAATAATACTGCACAAATATTGCCTGCTACCTCATTCTTGAAGCAAGGCGATAACAGAAACTCTAGCTAGCCTCCAACCATTCTCATCTACAGATTGATGGTGGGATGCTGCAATCCACAACCCTTACGTGCTAGTGTCCTTGGGGCATGAGCCTCCCACTCCCTCTTGCCAGTCACTTGATGGGTGGCAGAACTTTAAAACTAAAAAAGCATTTGCCCAGAGCACTGCTTCAGATGAGTCACTCTGCAAGCCAAGCATGGTAAAAAACTAGTCCTGACTTATTATATATTATTACATCATTAGAACCATTCTAAGATGTTTTACATAATTGCATATTAATCTTAGTTTAAAAAAGAAAAAAAACTAAAAAGTACAACAGTGATTCCCATTCATTCATGCTGCTGATCCGAAAGCAGGTAAAAAATAAAAAAAATAAAAAATAAACCACACACACACAAACTGTTGTTGCCATTTTCACCAATGACAATCAGATTTCTCTTTGGTTCAACAATTTCATATAAAAAAAAAAAAAAATACATCCAGGTCATTTTTCTTTTAAATATCTATAGAATCTGATAAGAACCTCTTTAAGTAGAGATTTTCACATCTTCATTGTTCTTACTAAATTAAAAAAAAAGCCTTTCCTCTGCTAAAAGCAAAAAAACACCTTTCTTCCAGTCTCAATGGGTGACCTTTTGTCTGTTGTATATGTCTACTAATGAACAGGTTAGCACATAGCTGTTTGTACTAAACCTGTATATTATCATTATGATTATTATTTATAAAGCGACAAATTTCGCAGCGCTGTACAATGGGTAGACTAACAGGCAAGTATTTGTAACCAGATGAGTTGGACACACAGGAACAGAGAGATTGAGGGCAGTGCTCAATGAGCTTACATGCTAGATGGAGTGGAGTATAGTGACACAAGTGCCATCATAGCCACTCTGAGGTGCCTTTTTACTATAGAAAACAAATGCAGTTTTTCTAACCTTTTTTCAAAACGTATGTTTTCCTGTCTCCTTAAAGCAGCACTGGCATGCCGAACTTACCTTTCTTTAATTGATTCCTCTTCTCTTCCTCTTTCGTGATCTGTTCTTCATTTCTTCCTACCTGCTCTAGTTTTCTTTAAAACATAAGACAAAGTAGGGACCATTTGTCTTATGGAGGTTTCCAATGCCTAACCATCTCTGACCAGTAGAGGAGCAAAGTGTGCTTCATTTCCGATGGTCAGAGCAATTTTCCCATAATTCTCACTTTTCCTCCGTGATCTCGCAAAACATTCTTTTTTTTTTCCCGAACGTCCTGTTATTTAGACAGAACGCCGAATTGCGTCCTAACAGAATGAGAATGTTGCGTCCTAACAGAATGAGAACCATCATATGGTAATATAGTGTTTTTTTTTATTATACAGGATATTATTAGGGTGAAGGAGTAGGTAGGAAATTTTATTTGGGTAAGGGTAGTTAGTGGCTTGGGCAATGGTATGTCGATCCCCTTGTATGTTTTATCAGTAGCACAAACCCACCACCCATGGTAGACCTTTAAAGAGATATTTTATGTACTGTAACTTCCTCATCTCAAGGTGCCATCCTTCTTTTAAGAGTTAATATTATATGTTTAATGCTAAATGAGAGTTCCCACCAGGAACTGCCTGGATTAATTAGTAAACATTAACAATGATTACCTGAGAGTGTCAGTTGACCACTTCCAACCTATCACATCACCCATTTCTGGCATGAATTGTTATGACTAAAGAGTGTAGGGCCATGCTGTGGGTGTCCAGAGAACTTCATTCATGGTTAAACTGCTTACAAATGGCGTAACACTCCAGGGGAATTTCAGTCATTAAAACTAATTCCTGAAGATGAAATGGTTATAGTGTGTATTTTGTCTATGTAATATTATCCTAACTCTCAGTTCACCAGTAGCCCTATACTTAAAAATAAAAAAAAAACTCATAAACAACAAACTGTTATTAATCAGTGCTCATATTTCTACATAAAAATTGTATTAATCAGTGCTCATGTTTCTACATTATTTGAATTGTTCTGAAGAAGGTTAATCATATATTTTAAATTGATAGAATCTTACAACTATTTTATTATTGAACTAGCTTTGCTTTTTGTTCATACATTTGTGTATGATGCTTGCAGGGTTGAATTTAAAATGTAAGGTCAATATAGGCCAGCGATAGCGAATCTATGGCACGTGTGCCACAGCTGGCACGCCAGGCCCTCTCTGTGTGGCACGAAGCCATAGGTTGCCGGTAGGGTACCCACGTGTTCCGGATCGGGATCAGGTCCGGTGCTTCCTATATATGACTTAGGCAGTCGCCTAGGACGCACCGGCCAGGGGAGCACCAGATTTGAGTGACCCAGTACGAGGGAAGCACACAGTGCTCCCTCTTGCCAGTCACTCTGAGTAGCGTGGCTGGGCAGCGCGAACCGAGGTACAGGAACATCAGTTTCCTGTACCTTGACAGACTGAAAGGTATTTGAAACTTTTTTTTCATCTTTTTATAGATATTTTTAATCTTTGCTGATTTTTTTTTTTTTAAGTAGTCTCTTTTAAGTAGGAGTTGAAATGCCGGTGCCCGGAAGAGAATGCAGGCGGAGAGGGAGGCTCTTCTTGCAGCCTCTCACTCCTCCCTTGTGTGCCCTCTGTGATGCCGGGAGCCGGAATATGTCAGTGAGTGTATGTCAGTTAGTGCATGTCAGTGAGTGTCTTTGTGAGTGTATGTCTGTCAGTGAGTGTCTGTGTGTGTGTGTGTGTCTGTCAGTGAGTGAGTATATGTCTGTCAGAGAATGTGTGTCTGTGTCTGTCAGTGAGTATGTATGTCAGTGAGTGTGAGTGAGTGTATGTCAGTGAGTGTCTTTGTATGTGTGTGTGTGTGTGTGTGTGTCTGTGTGAGTGTATGTCTGTCAATGAGTGTCTGTGTGTGTGTGTGTGTGTGTCTGTCAGTGAGTGTATGTCTGTCAGTGAGTGTCTGTGTGAGTGAGTGTGTGTGTCAGTGAGTGAGTGTATGTCTGTCAGTGATTGAGTGTATGATTGTCAGTGAGTGTCTGTGTGTGTGTGTGTGTGTCAGTGAGTAAGTGAATGTGTGTCAGCGTGTGTGTGTCTGTCAGTGAGTGAGTGACACGAAGGGGTGGCAAAATGGATGTTTGCCTAGGGTGTCAAAAATTCTTGCACCGACCCTGGTGTAGTGGTGTTGTGGAGACAGACTCAGGCACTGAGTGTAGTGGTGTTGTGGAGACAGACTCAGGCACTGAGTGTAGCGGTGTTGTGGAGACAGGCTCAGGCACTGAGTGTAGTGGTGTTGTGGAGACAGGCTCAAGCACAGAGTGTAGTTGTATTGTGGAGACATTCTTAGGCACATAGTGTAGTGTTATTATGGAGACAGGCTTGGAGACTATGGAGAGGACTAATAGAAAGCAGTTGTTCTTGGTGTGGAGCTGGACAATTGTGGTCTTGTGAGATGTCTTCCCGGAGCTACTGCTCACAGAGACATAATTGAAATATTGTTAAGCGAGCAAAGCAGGAAGGGGAATCGGATGTACTTGTCCATCTAGGGACAAATGACTTGGATTGCAAGGAGGTTTCAGAGGTAACTGAAGTTTTTTTTGTGTTTGTAGCCAATGATATATGGCAGGTTGCTTCCACACTGGCATTCTCTGAAGTTCTGCATGTGCATAACACTCAGAACGATAGGCGATGCATATTAGGGACTTTAACTTGTGGCTTGGTGAATGGTGTCAGGAGCAAGGATTTAGGTTCATTTTACATGGTAGCTCTGTTTGGAATGGAAATAAACTGTACAAAAATATGGTTTGCATCTTTCTCAAAATGAGACAAAAACATCAATCCAATTGCCCCCCAAAACAAGGAGAGAAGGTGCCTGTAGCAACTGTGTTAAAAATGTATAAGCTTAGAGTCATGTCTACAAATGCTTGCAGTTTAGGGGATAAGATCCATGAACTTGTGGCAATAATGGCAACTGATAATGTTGATTTAGTCGCTGCCACTGAGATATGGTATAATGAGAAAAATTATTTCTATAGAAAAGACAGGAAAGGCAAGACAGGGTGAGGGGTGACCCTGTATGTGAAGGATAGCATAAAATCTAGCCTAATAAAAGTTAGTGAGGCGAACATAGAGTCCATTTGGGTTACATTAGAATTTGGTAATCACACAGTAACTCGTGTAGGTGTGATTAGAAGAGTTAGATAATCAAATAGAAGACAAATAGAAGAGTTAGATAATCATATTAGTTGGGGAAATAGCTAAAATGACAATGAAGGGGACGTTATCATCATGGGTGACTTTAATCTTCCGGATGGGAACTGGAAAACCAAAATAGTTGCTTGTGCCAGGAGCTCACATATCCTAAACTCCCTACTGGGATTGTCTCTAAAACAAGTCATTGAGGAACCAACTTGTAAAGAAGCTATACTAGATTTAGTGTTAACAAATGGAGATTTGGTATCAGATATTACTGTAGGCGAAAGTTTAGGAACCAGTGATCATCAGTCAGTGTGGTTTAATATAAGAACAGTGACACAGTCACAACACACAAAAACAATAGTTTTAGACTTTAGACAAACAGACTTTTCTAAAATTAGAATATGTGTAAAGGAGTCATTATCAGACTGGATCAATTTAAATGGAGTCTAAGAGAAATGGGATTATTTAAAAGTTGCACTGCTGAAGACAACAGAAAATTGCATTAGGCTTGTGAGTAAAAGCAAAAAATTCAAGAAACCACTGTGGTACTCTGCAGATGTGTGAGTAAGAAAGACAGATCTATAAGATTAGGTAGAGGCTAAGCAAGTTACATGAGCTTCCAAGTCACACACAGAAGAGAAAATAGCCCAGTCAGTAAAAATATGGGGACAAAACATTTTTTAAATACTAAAATGAGAAAAGGAAAGCAAAACAAGGATTAGTTAGATTAAAAATGAAAGAAGGAATGTATGTAGAAGAGGATAAAGGTCTAGCTGACTGCCTTAATTAATATTTTTGTTCAGTATTTACAGATGTAAATGAAGTAAAGGGACCTCAGTTAGGAAAAAGGACAAATTAGTAATTTGTTACATTTGAGTTTACAGAGGAAGAGATTATATTTCAACTGTCAAAAGTAAAGACAAATAAGTCAATGGGACCTGATGGAATACACCCAAAGTTATTAAAATAGATTAGTGGTGTACTAGCAAAACCATTAACAGATTTATTTAACCAATTATTGTTAACAGGAGTGGTCATAGAAGATTGGAAGTTAGCGAATGTTGTGCCCATTAACAAGAAAGGCAGTAGGGAGGAGTCGGGCAACTGTAGGCTAGTAAGCCTTACTTCACTAGTAAGGAAAGTAATGGAAACCATGTTAAAGGATAGGATTGTTGAACATCTATTCACATGCATTTCAAGATCAGAAACAACATGGGTTTAATTCAGGGAGATCATGTCAAACTAATCTTATACATTTTTTTGATTGGGTAACTAAAATAATAGATTTGGGTGGTGCAGTAGACATTGCTTACCTAGGTTTAAGTAAGGCTTTTTGAAACTGTTGCACATAGAAGGCTTATCAATAAAGTCTTTAAGTTTGGATTCCAATATTCTTGAATGGGTAAGGCAGTGGCTGAGTGACAGGCAACAGAGGGTTGTAGTCAATGGAGTATATTCGAAGCATTGTCTTGTCACCAGTGGTGATACCTCAGAGATCTGTATTTGGACCTATTCTCTTTAATATTTTTTATAAGTGATATTGCAGAAGGTAAGGTATGTCTTTTTGCTGATGATACTAAGATATGTAACAAGGTTGATGTTCCAGGAGGGATAAACGAAATGACAAATAATTTAGGTAAACTTTAAAACATGGTCAGAGTTGTGGCAACTGACATTTGTGTGGATAAGTGCAATATAATGCATCTTTGACATAAAAACCCAAGGGCAAAGTATAGAATATTTGATAGAGTCCTTGCCTCAACATCTGAGGAAAGGGATTTAGGGGTAATTATTTCTGATGACTTAAAGGTAGGCAGACAATGTAATAGAGCAGCAGGAAATGCTAGCAGAATGCTTGGTTGTTTAGGGAGAGGTATTAGCAGTAGACAAGGGAAGTGCTCATGCCATTGTACAGAACACTGGTGAGACCTCACTTGGAGTATTGTACGAAGGATATTTATACTTTAGAGAGAGTCAGAGGCGGCTCTCTAATTAGGCGGTTTAGGCGGCCGCCTAAGGCCTCGCGCTGGCGGGGGCCTCGCGGCCGCCTAAACCGCCTGTTAGCAGAGTGTGTCAGGTCCTCGGTCAGTGACCGAAGACCTGACACCAGGAGGGGGCCCGGCGGCTTGCCCAGTATGCCGCCGGGTGCGAGGCCCCTCCTTGCTGCCAGGCCGGCCACCGCAGACACTGGTCTGCAGCTCCGCAGTGTGCAGAGCTGCAGACCATGTGACTCGCGAGAATTGGCCAATCAGAGCGTTGCCGCGGGTTACCACGGCAACGCTCTGAATCTCGCGAGATTACACGGTCTGCAGCTCTGTGGAGCTGCAGACCGGGAGCAGGGGCCACCGGACCACCAGGGAGCCCACTGGACCACCAGGGAAAGGTAGGCTCACCCACCACCATCACCCCCACCACCCTTAGCATCACCCCCAACACCCTCAGCCTCACCCCCACCACCATCACCCCCCACCACCCTCAGCTTCACCCCCCACCACCACCATCACCCCCAACACCCTCAGCCTCACCCCCACCATCACCCCCACCACCCTCAGCTTCACCCCCCCACCACCACCACCATCACCCCCCACCACCCTCAGCTTCACCCCCCACCATCACCCCCCACCAACCTCAGCTTCAACCCCCACCACCATCACCCCCACCACCCTCAGCCTCACCCCCACCACCCCACCCTCAGCCTCACCACCACCATCACCCTCACCACCCTCAGCCTCACCCCCACCACCATCACCCCCACCACCCTCAGCTTCACCCCCCACCACCATCAGCCTCACCCCCACCCTCACCATCACCCCCCACCACCCTCAGCCTCACCCCCCACCACCATCACCCCCACCACCCTCAGCCTCACCACCACCATCACCCTCACCACCCTCAGCCTCACCCCCACCACCCTCAGCTTCACCCCCCACCACCATCAGCCTCACCCCCACCCTCACCATCACCCCCCACCACCCTCAGCCTCACCCCCCACCACCATCACCCCCACCACCCTCAGCTTCACCCCCCACCACCATCAGCCTCACCCCCACTGTCACCATCACCCCCCACCACCCTCAGCCTCACCCCCCACCACCATCACCCCCCACCACCCTCAGCTTCACCCCCCACCACCATCAACCCCACCACCCTCAGCCTCACCCCCACCACCATCACCCCCACCACCCTCAGGTACACCCACCACCACCATCAGCTTCACCCCCCCCACCACCATCACCCCCACCAACCTCAGCCTCATTCCCCACCACCATCACCCACCATCACCACCCTCAGCCTCACCCCACCACCATCACCCCACCCTCAGCCTCACCCCCACCACCATCACCCCACCCTCAGCCTCACCCCCACCACCATCTCCCCACCCTCAGCCTCACCCCCCACCACCCTCAGCCTCACCACCCACCACCATCACCCCCACCACCCTCACCATCACCCCTCCCTACCATCACCCCCACCACCCTCAGCCTCACCCCCACCACCCTCAGCTACACCCACCACCACCATCAGCTTCACCCCCCCCACCACCGTCACCATCACCCCCCACCAACCTCAGCCTCATTCCCCACCACCATCATCCACCATCACCACCCTCAGCCTCACCCCCCACCACCCTCAGCTTAACCCCCACCACCATCACCCCTCACCACCCTCACCATCACCCCTCCCCACCATCACCCCCACCACCCTCAGCTTCACCCCTGCCCACCCTCAGCTTCACCCCTGCCCACCCTCAGCTTCACCCCTGCCCACCCTCAGCTTCACCCCTGCCCACCCTCACCATTACCCCTTCACCCTCAGACTCACCCCCCCACCACCCTCAGCCTCACCCCACCCTCAGCTTCACCACCCCTCAGCATCACTCCCCCCACCACCTTCAGCATCACCCCCCTCAGCATCACCCCCCACCACCCTCAGCATCACCACCCTCCGCATCACCCCTCACCACCCTCAGCATTACCCCCCACCACCCTCAGCATCACCACCCTCAGCATAACCCTCCGTCACCACCCTCAGCTTCCCCCCACTCACCATCACCCCCTCCTTCTCACATCACCCCCTTCTCACTCTCACATTACCCCCTCTCACTCTCACATTACCCCCCCACTCTCACATTACCCCCCCACTCTCACATTACGCGCCCCACTCTCACATTACCCCCCTCTCACTCTCACATTACCCCCCTCTCACTCTCACATTACCCCCCTCTCACTCTCACATTACCCCCCTCTCACTCTCACATTACCCCTCTCTCACTCTCACATTACCCCCCTCTCACTCTCACATTACCCCCCTCTCACTCTCACATTAACCCCCTCACTCTCACATTAACCCCCTCACTCTCACATTACCCCCTCTCACTCTCACATTACTATCACCCCCTGCTCCCTCTCACATTACCATCAACCCCCCGCTCCCTTTCACCATCACCGTCCACTCCCTCTCACCATCACACCCCCCGCTCCCTCTCACCATCAGCTACCCCATACACATAGGGTCTCAGACAAAAACACAAACATGCTCACAGAGACATACATTTGCACACACAAGGATACTCTCTGTCAGACACACTCTCAGGCACATACACAGGTAGACAGTGCGTCAATGTGTATATGTGACACTTTTTTGTTAGTGGGGCCTCATGTTTGCGTTTCGCCTAAGGCCTCATAAAGTCTAGAGCCGCCTCTGGAGAGAGTTCAGAGAAGGGTTACTAAACTGGTTTATGGATTGCAAGATAAAACTTACAAGGAAAGGTTAGAGGAACTTAACATGTATAGCTTGGAGGAAAGACGAGATAGGGGGATATGATAGAAACATTTAAATACATAAAGGGAATCAACACAGTAAAGGAGACAGTAGAGGAGACTATATTTGAAAGAAGAAAAACTACCACAACAAGAGGACATAGTCTTAAATGAGAGGGGCAAAGGTTTTAAAATAATATCAGAAAGTATTACTTTACTGAGAGGGTAGTGGATGCATGGAATAGCCTTCCAGCTGAAGTGGTAGTGGTTAACCCAGTGAAGGAATTTAAGCATGCGTGGGATAGGCATAATGCTATCTTAATTATAATATAAGGCAAGGGACTAATGAAAGTACTTAGAAAACTGGGCAGACTAGATGAGCCGAATGGTTCTTATCTGCTGTGACATCCTATGTTTTTATGTAGCTAAAGAAAAGGCCCTCCATGGAATATTTTCAGAAATATTACCTGTGCCGCGTGCTACAGCAGAAAGGCAGTGTGAGATTAGAGAGGTCAATGCGTGGCTGAAGTCTTGGTGTAGGAAAGAGGGTTTGGGGTTTTTAGAGCACTGGGACGATTTTGCGCTTGGGTACAACCTGTATAGCAGTGATGGATTGCACCTAAACAGAAGAGGTTCTACTGTGCTGGGGGATAGGATGGCTAGAAGGTTGGAGGAGATTTTAAACTAGTAGTAGGTGGGAGGGTCATAGCAATCTAGAAAATGAATGTATGATAAAAAGGAAGCTCCGAACAGAGGAGGTATGTAATATTGATAAAAATCCACAAAAAGTACAAATGACTCATGATAATAATAATAAATGTATGCTTACTAATGCAAGGAGCCTATATAACAAAATGGGGGAACTAGAGGCAATAGCATACACTAAACAATATGATATAATAGGCATAACAGAAACATGGTGGGATGAGACACATGACTGGGCAGTTAACTTAAATGCGTACACGTTATTTAGGAAGGATAGGAAAAACAAGAAATGTGGTGGGGTAGGTTTATATGTCAACCATGAGTTGAAGCCAAATCTTAGACATATGGAGTGTGACTAGGAAAATGTGGAAGCTTTATGGGTAGATGGAAAATATCAGCTATGATGCAAATTAACAAATTTAAACCACTAAAGGGGGGAGAGACCACTATGGGGGTGGGGGAGAGGAGTAACCACTTAAGAGGGGAGAGGAGAGGCCAATAATGGGGTGGAGGGAGAGGAGTGACCACTAAAGGGGGAAGAGAAGAGACCACTAAGGGAATGGGGGGATAGGAATACCAATAAAGGGGGTGGAGGAGCGACCACTAAGGTCATGGGGGAGAGGAGTGACCACTAAAGGGGGGGGGGAGAAACCACTAAGAGGATTGGGGGAGAGGAGTGACCACTGGGGGGGACAACTCTAAGGGAGGGGAGGATAGAGAGCACTAAGGGACAGAGGGGTAGGGGAGATCACAGGGTTACAAGGGAGAGAACTAAGGGGCAGGAGGGGATGGGAGAGCACTAGGGACAGGGGGAGAAGGGAGAGCACAAGGGTATGTGTGTATATTTTGCCCTGTTAGTACTTTGAGGAAAAAAAGTTGTTTTGTATAGTGGTTTGGGCACTCGGGCTCAAAAATGTTTGCCATCACTGATATAGGCAAACTAGAAAATGTCAGCTATTCTTCCATTTCAGCTACTAAGGCCTTCAAATTTAAATTCACTATTCACTTTGAATTTTCATTTTAATAAATAGCTCTGCATGTGAAGCAACATGTGAAGTTTTAGTGATAACACAATGTCTTACCTCCCAAGTATCTGTCCTTTTTTAGGCCCACATCCGTTTGTCCCTCTTTTCTATCCTTGTTGGTGAGTCGAAGTGTATAACACAGCCCCATAGCAATTAGACTCACATTGATGTGTCTTTAAACTACAATAAATTTTGCAAATAAGATACATTGTTCTTTCTCTAGGTTTTAATTTAAAATCATAAATTATTAGTAAGTAACCCAAAAATGTATTAGAACAGCCTGGCCACAACCCCACTTCTAAAAGCAAAGCATACTTCTTTGTCTACTTAAAATGTATTTGTGTCTAATATAACATAAACACTGAGAATACAAGCATATGTTTGAGTTGATGAGGATCACTAATAAAAAAACACAATCAATCCATTAACGCATTTAGATAATTTAATCATAAGCCCAAATTCATAGAAAAATATTTACAGCTTATATAAAAAAGTATATTTACTTTTTAAGACCAGACTGCAGAAAATGCTTAACTTAAGTAAAAGACATGATAAGCTTTCAGTGTATTATGCTATTTATAGAGAACCCAACAGCGGCATCACATTTAAGAGAGCAAAAAGTCAGTACATGAAAAAACGTGACATAGGTTTTATGGTATGTACATATTAAATCCACCAAAAACATTTCTTTTTTACTTTCTTTGTTTTCTTCCGAACATCTTGTTTTTCAGGAATCACATTGTCCTCTTCAGGTTTCTGAACAGGAGCAGGAATAGGGCATGGTTCTGCTTGATCCAACATTTTTAGAACTTGATGAAATCTGCCTTCTTGTTGTCTGAAGTCATATTCTACACTAGGAAATATATGAATAAATACATAACTGAATTTAGCTTGTTATCATGTGTTTTTGGTACAATCCAATGAACATTTGGCAAAAAAACAACAACTGGTATTTGGCTAGTTGGCTGACAGAACTGGGTGGCTTGCTGTTAGGGCTGATCTGAAAATCTGGTTTGTTGACATTGTTTTTCTGGCACAGCCCCACTACATCACTCTTTTCCTTTCTGTGCTAATTTCATACTCCACAGTTCTGTGTGTAAAAGGTTTATGGAGAAATGGTATTATTTAAATAAAGGAACATTAAAAAATAATAATACGTTGTAACTTGTATACTGGCATTTCTGGGTGCCTGGAGTGTGCCTTCAAGTAATCGTTTGCAATTGTATACACAGTCGGAGTATAAAATACCATTCAATGAAAGTGCCTTAGATAGTGATCAAGTAATCGTTACTAAATTAGAACGTTCTTTCAAAGCAGGCATGCTAGTGGTGCTTCAAAAGACCTTAATGTAGATTTTGAAAACTCCATGAAAAGTAATTTAAAATCATATTTGAATCATGTTTCTGATTTTTAAATTCTGATAATCTTGCTAGTAATATTCATGAGAAAAAAATATATATCTAAAATACATTTGTATTGGCATGTGTTTGTGCCAAAATAGTAACATTTGCAGTTTTATCCTAAAATCCTTATCAACATTTCAGTTGTACAGATATTTTCCTTTGTTTATCTGACAACGCAGAATTAATTTCATGCTTTGGACCACGGTTGTGAATAAAGAAGATTATAGAATCAGAAAAGGATTATAAAAGAGTGCTGTTTAAGCTCTCTGTTAGCATTGCTTTAGCCTTCTTACATTGTACAACATTAATTTATTTTTAACAGTATGTACTATTTAAGCTTTGAAAATGCATGCCTTGCTTTCACAATAAATGCAATTTGTATATAGAAGAACTGGAATGAGCATTTCCTGTTTGAATTACAAATTTAGTTTTAGAAGTATAGATAAATAATACAGATAATCAGTCTATTGTTAATTTGTATTTTAAACATTTGATGCATATATAGCACTAGAGGATGAAAAAAAATCAGTTTTGTTTATTTTTTATTTTTAACTCTTAATATATGTGATCATGCTTTACAGAAATATTGTGGGCATATATAGTACATATATTACATATCATCATGTCCCTTGCAAGTGTTTATATATTTGAATTCATCTAGACATAACATTTTTTTGGTCATACAAAACAGGTATGACAACAAATATGTAACTACAAATTAGTCAAATACGTTGAGTATATCTAATAAACCTGATCACATTTGTTGAAAATAACTTACTAGAATGTAAATATTGTTAGACAAATAATAGAGGGTGCAATATCCTCAAAACCTTTTTCTTCCCCCTATTGACTGATACAATATGGTCCTAAAAATGTTATACAAGAAATAGAAAAAAGGAGAGAGAACTACTAATTCCTCTGTAGAGTTACAGAAGAACAGACTTAAATCCTCACATATCAATACATTGCTTTGCAGGGTAAATAGCTTTGAAGTAAAACGTTAAAGTAATTTGGGCTATATGAATTGTAAAACAAATCATAACAAAAGTATACAATTTGATGTTTGAGGGTTAATAGATATCTTGTGCTGAAAGAAAAATTAGAATGACTTAATCTTTGCTATTGTGTGATAGAACAACCCTAGTGAATGGTTAAACCATTTAGGACTACAGCTTTTCGGCACTTTAGCATGTGTTCATTCTACCACAATTTCCCCCTTTCTGTTTAAGTTCATCCATGCATATTGAATATCATTTATTACAGGAGAAATAGAACTTTCTTTTGATACCCAAAATGTGTACATTACACAATATTAAATAGGAATAAATATTTTTTTAAAAAAGAAGCGAATTTATATTTTTTTAATATCCAGTTATACATTTTATAATTTCTACACAACAAGTGTAAATGTAGAAAACTAACTCAAACTAGTTTCACTAACTAGTCCTGTTGTGTCTGGGATTTCAATTCATTTTTAGAGGAGTGACTACATTTAGCATGCTGAGAGTAGTCACAGAATCTAAAACCACTACACAAAATTATATATTTGTACAAAGTACATCCCCCAGTCTATCTAACTATGACATTTTGACACTTAACCATTTTAGCACAAACCAAGGTAAAATTAGTTATTTTTGTTGTGGTTTTTTTTCCCACGCGTTTTATTTTGGAAAAATTCCCAGATCACACTAATCCCATTCCTGCAAATACCCCATATTTGTATTCTTATTGATATTGATATTGATCTTGAGTACAATGATATCCCACATGTATAGCTATTTACATTTCCCCCCAATTCTGCTCTTAAACCTACCCCTAATCTGTTCCCTAGCCCAAACCTTAATCAAACCACAAAGTCAACTCTTAATCCACCCCATAATTTACCCTATAATTATACCCATAATCCAATGTTAATCCTACCTATAATCCATCCCTAATACAACCCATAATCTAATCCATACCTATAATCCCAGTCCTTATCCCACCCTCTAAACCCATCACCCAACTGACAGTACTGACATCTGCAGAGTGATTTCATAGTTTACACAGTACAAAGGGCTCACTCTCATACTGTAGCTTTTTATACAAAGATTGGTGTTGGGCAGCTGGCAAAGCTAAGCACTGATCTGTCTGCAGGGGGCAAGCCGGGTGACTTCCCCAGGCTTTTTTTAGACCCTTTGTGTCTTCCTGACAGAGGGGGGGGGGGAACCAAAATAATTTTTACATTTCCCACAGTGGCGTGATTGCAGCATTTAAATAATTTAAAGGGCTATAAGCAGCGCTCACATTGAGAGCTGCTCATAGCTCTCCTGTCAGTCTGGGGTCATGAACTGTGACCCCAAGTGATAGAGGGTCTTGCCAGCAGGGATTTAACCATCATGTGGTAGTTAAGGGGTTAAATAATGTAATGTAATAACATGTATGAATGTATGATGTATGAATGCAGATATAGTCAGAATAATCAGTTTGCAAGTGACTAAACAGTATGTTCCATAGCTATACCATTGCATGCATTCTGAATGCATTTCAGGCACAAAGTGTCATATAGAATGCAGTCAGGTTTTCATTAGTTCCGATGAGTGTTTCGGGTGGGTCCTTAAGTGGTGTGATAAAACTCAAAAGGAGCGTGTCAGCTTGGCATCAGGCATGCCAAGCTGAATGACAGCCTCTCTGGCCAACCCACTAGAAATTTCCAGAAGTACAAAATACCAGATATTCCCCCACTAAAGGTCAAGTTCAATCTTACATGTTTTTTATAGAGCTAATCTAATTACCAAGGTCATTCACGGCCATCACATTGCTCCAGTAATTTCCCTCTTGACACTGGTAATTTAGTAATTGTGTGGCTGTGGGAATCAGATTTTCGAGTTTGCTTTAGTCTTTGTGAGTCTGTCTCTTTCCATGTGAGCCACTCTGTAAATAATTGAAAAACGAGTAGCAAAAGGTAGGCTAAAATAACAAAGCTTTGGTGTTTAGTGAATAAATTCCTCTAAGTCTTATACTGTGTCAGTCTTTCTGTCTTAGTGCCCCAGTTGTAACAGAGTTGTCATAGACTGTAGTATGACAAAATAACAGTTTTTTGTTGATTCGTTTGCATAGATATTTACTATACTACTACATATTTAAGCAAAGAAAATTCCTAAAAAGAAAAAAAAAAAAAGAACCCCATTTAATATGTTTGGGTAGATCTTCTATCAAATACCTCTCAAATGATTTCTCTACAAAAATTCCCATAGACTGAAATAGTGATTTCAGCATATAAATAATTTGAAATTTTTATCCAGAAACAATAAATTAAGGCATACGTCTTTAGTAGAATGTGGTTAAAGTTAAAGCCATGCGCTGAGCACATATAAATATTTGAGTTTATCGGAACTAATTGCATACTTTGTTTTATTTTAATTTCAGAACATTAGAAAATATAAGCATTAGTTACACTATTGCACATAAATTTAGTGTAAACTATTTACCGATCCTTTACAGAAAGCTATTTTTGCAAAGTATTTTGTAGTAAGATCCTAATTTACTGGCTTTTGAAATTGTGGGCTGCATATGTGCTGATATTCCAAATTAACCTAGATATAACTTTGCAGTAAAGTCATGAAGCTGTAAATGTTATGGCTGCATCCCTTCTAATTGGTCAAAATTATTTCTACTCCTTAATTAGTATTTCCCAGATGTAGATACATTTTAAGGCATAAAAACAGACCTCTTTAAAGAGGCAATTCATGTGAATTAGAATGGACTCCCATATTGATAAAATAAAATGTTTCTGCAAATGTAATTAAAGGACCACTATAGGCACCCAGACCACTTCAACTTAATGAAGTGGTCTGAGTGCCAGGTCCATCTAGGGTTAACCTTTTTCTCTATAAACATAGCAGTTTCAGAGAAACTGCTATGTTTAATTTGGGTTAATACAGGGCTCTTGCCGCGCATGCGCATTCAGCCGGAGAGGAGGAGAGGAGGAGAGGAGGAGAGGAGGAGAGCTCCCCGCCCGGCGCTGGAGAAAGAGGTAAATTTAACCCCTTCCTCTCCATCCAGTATGTTTTCCTGCCACTATAGTGGTCCTTTAAGCATGAATATATAGGTAACAATGTATGTAGATATGTGATTTTATATATATATATATATATATATATACATACATATATATATATATATATATATACATATATATATATATATATATATACATATATATGTATATATATATATATATATATATATATATATATATATATATATATATATATATATATATATATATATATATACTCATATCTATATACATTGTTTCTTAATTCTGTAATTATATGCTTAATATATACCAAAATATTTGTTGTGGAGAAAACGAGTGTGGATGAAAACCTCTTCCACCTGAAGTAAATGGATAGTTAATACATTGTTGAACACATATCTGCACACACCAGTTGAGCCATGAGTGCTCTCACTACTGCAAGGGATTCTGGGTAATCATATGCAAATGAGCTCAACAAAGAACCACATTTTTGCCTCATAATTCGACTTTATACATAGATTCCTTCTTCTCACTACTGCATAGCACTGTTAAAGTAAGATTTCTGTGGGAAAAGCAAGCCTTTTGGCTTGACTCGTGTGTGCAGATTTGTGTTTAACAATGTATTAAATATCCACTTTCTTCAGGTGAAGGGGTTTTCACCCACACTATTTTCCCCACCACAACTCTTTTGGCATGTACTTTACAAGTAACGCCAAGCCTCCATAGCAAGCCAGTAACCAACCTCATGCATATGAGTTGCATTAACAACGTAGCAGCTGTCCATGACGGTTGGTTCACTGGCTTTGCACCTCTTCCTGAGTTGTGTTTCAAAGCTGTTGTATACCCAGAATCCCTTGCAGTAGTGAGAGCACTGTTAAAGTGAGATTTCTGTGGGAAAAGCCAGCCTTATGGCTTGACTGGTGTGCGCAAGTTATGTTCAACCATGTATATATATATATATATATATATATATATATATATATATCAAATTATATAATTTATAATGTAAATTCAATAGACAGGTTATGTTTTCAAATTCTATACTGTATGGTAGTTAATGCAATATTGTGCTCTAAAATGTAATGCTTAGTTTGACTGATAGTACAGGTCCCATTGTCTCAGCAGCCATAGGCTGTATACATACCGATCTGCTCATGAACAGTGAGAGGTACACTCCTGAGTAGCAGATGTTATTTGTTCATAGTGATGTGTCTGGAGAGGAGCTAGCTAGACAGCTAGCGAGAATTAACAGCAGTTGCAAATAGTAGCTGCAGCCTACACCACCACCTTTACATTCAGAGTGTCTTGGGTTGTGGGTAAGTTGAAGACCACCAAAGGATATAGATGCAGGGGTAGCAGTGTCAGAGGTGGAGAGACATGTTTCTGTTATGGCTAGTAAATCTAGGGAACGAGAGATGAAGAGGTCATGGACAGCCATGGATTTTGGAATATTGCAAACAAAGCATGCATTCCAGAGGGCAGTATTGAAGGAGGATTTAGAGGAAGAGTAACATGAGATGGGTATGAGATCGGTGTGGTTCCTTGAATTGGTACGTGGTGGGTTTGCTGAGATGGGACTGGGGTATGGAGAGACATCACCAGCTGCTAGGAGCAGAGGGATAGAAAGGAAGTGAAGGTGGGAGAAGGATTTGAAAGTTTTGTAGGAGGGTTTGTATATATAGGATTTGGGAGAAGTTGGATGAGATCTGAAGAAAGATAGTAAAATTTGGCAGTTGTCATCTTCCACAAAACTAAAAAGATCTTGACATGTGTCCCTGTGAAGCTGTGTTGGGCTTTGCCAGAACTTAAAAATTGCAGGGAGATCTGCCTGTAATGCTGAAAACAGCCAGCAAATTGTGATCACAGAACGCTCTGTCTGGTTTAACTTGAAAATCTCTCTGCTGATATCAGAACTGATATTAGCAGAGGAAATCCCTTAGGGGTAGGGTCATGAGTAGCGTTTGTATACTGTTAGTGTAAAGTAAAGGCTTGTTGCTGGGATAGAGTTAATGGCTGTGTTAGACGCAGTGCAAGATTGAGGTTAGAGGTAATGTGTTAGACACAGTGCAAGATTGAGGTTAGAGGTAAGGTGAGGGTAGGTGTATGGGTTGAGCATAGGTAAGGTAGCAGTAAGTTTAAAGATAGCGGTAGGGTTGGTTGGTATATGGTTAATGTTGGAATTGGTATAGGGTTAGAGTTAATTACCAAAAATAATTTTAGACCATCCAGGCATTCAACCATCAGAACTGATACATGAGTTTATTTTGAATTCTATATTGTTACTTGCACGTGATGTGTAAAAATTATTGTAACCATTTTTTAAAACTAATATTTAATATGTATGGGTCACCTAAAGAGAAACCCTTAAATGATGGTGGACGAGACACATGCAAATTCTAGGTTTTGTTTTAGTTTAGAATTTGAACAATTGCCTCAGTCCTTAAGTCCTTAAGAGGTTAATTTACAGTTAGAAGCAACAAAAATATTGGATGGGCTGTGGTCTTGATAAAAATCGTATCAGGGACTAAAAATTAAAAAATAGCCTGGTTCACTGTGATAAGCAAAAGAGATACATTGTTACTCTTTTTACAAGTACTGAGCATGCTAACTTTTTTATTTCTCTAGGATAGTGAATTGGGTGTTAAGGGCATACATTGCTGTTGAACAGTTATACAGATATCAGAATAATGCATAATAAACATAATAACGCGTGAATCATTATAATAAATGTTTTTTATTTTTTTTTAATAGTAAATATAAGTATATTGCTTGTAGGCAAAGAGTTGTTCTATAAAGTGGTCTATTTTACTAAAAATGGAGCAACCACAATGGGAACCAGTGGAATCAGCATGCACATTCCATTGGTCACTACTAATTTGTGGACTGTAGAACTTGAGTGAAGTATATACTTTGCTTATAAAGGGGCTTGAGATGAGTGTACACATTCACTTTGGGTAAGCACAGTGGTGATTTATCTACCATTCCTACATTAATAATATAGATGGATAATTCAGTGGTTTGTTTTTTTCAGTCCCATTACTTTAGTTGAAGTATTGAATTTGTCCTTTGGCAGAATGTGAATAATAACATTTGTGTCACTATAATTGTATGATAGCTCTCTATTGACTAGAAAATTGTCTGTTTCTGTATGTCATAATGTGAATACATTTTGACACTTGCATGTCTGACAAAATAATGAAGAATGCACTTTTAGGAACATTGAGGTCTGTACATTAAGCAGTAAATTGTAGTTAGCTGAAATAACATTCGAAATTTAGACTAAAATTTCTGGTATACATCCATATACCCACTCACTTGATTCCTCGCTGATATTACAGTACTTCCTTTGCTTTTTTTTCACTGTCCTCCTCTTGTTTCTCATATATTTACTACATACATTTACTACAGCCAAATATGCATCAAGGTATTTTGATATTTCGTTCCAAAATAAGTAGGATCTTTCATTTTAGGAGAGGAATAATATAGATAGACAGTTATATTATAACTAGTTAAGTAAAATGAATGTTCACGGTCTAATATCTATAGATCATCATGAACTAACATGCTGATCTTGGTGCTGAAGAAGTTGCACTATCTAGAGTCATTAGGCATTATATTCAGTACCAAAATGTTGCAGATGTGCATTGTGTATGAAGAAGAAAAGCCCCATTGCTAAACAAGGGTGCACATTACTGGTTCTGTGGTGCTGCAAGTGGTTTGTGTGTAGTATGATATTGAGACTCATCTTATTTAACTTATTTGAGGATTAAAGTGTATTTTATTTTCTGAAAAGAAAAATAAAATACCCACCAATTAGTAGTAAGATTCAAGTACATTAAACTAGCTGTAATAACTGTTAACTTATTTCATACAATTATTAAAGCGGCACTGTCATGGCCGAATACCGGTTTTTTTTAACCCCCCCTCCCAACTCCACTACATCTAACTGGCCCCCTAGTCATCCCCAAATGCCCCTAAACCTATGTTCTAGGTGCCGCCATCTTTGTATGGGTAGATGAAGTCCCTGTGGGACACGTCATCTGCCCACACTAGATAGCACTATGAAATTCCCGCACATTCCCAGTTAAACACTTGGACATGCGAACGGGAATTTCATCCATTCATTCATTCATCAGAAAGACGAATGAATGAATAGAAATGTCAGACGAACAAACAAACACTGAATATCAGTGTTTGTTTGTTTGTTCGTTCAGTTTATTACAAGGAGGGACCTACCGGTTCGCAGCTCCCTCCTTGTAATATGTAAAGATAGAAGCGGCAGAGAGCAGTGCTCCCCGCCACTTCCTAAGCCCCCCATGTCCTCATTCACTCTATGGGTTTATGACCCCCATAATAGCATAAGGGAGATTAAAATCTCCCGAATGCCCCTACTCGCTATACCGTGAGTAGGGGAATGTCTACTAAACAGTGAGCAGCCTGTGGAAAAAAAAACCCTAGTACCCCCCCTCCCTGGCTCCCACCACTGAGTGACGGGTGGGGGCCCTAAAAAAACACTAAGGAGGGGGAACCTATTGTCCTCCCCCCGGCCCCCACCCCCCACCCCTGAGCAGTGGGTGGGTACCCTAAAGGATAATGGGGGGACCTATTGTCCTCCCCCCTGCCCCCACCCCTGAGCGGTGGGTGGGGGCCATAAATAACAATAAGGGGGGAACCTACTGTCCTCCCTCTGGCCCCCACTTCTAAGCGGTGGGGGGGCCCTAAATGAGACTGTGGGGGGGCCCTAAATGAGAATGTGGGAGGGGACCTATTGTCCTCTCCACGGCCCCCAACCTTGAGCGGAGGGTGGGAGCCCTTAAGGAAAATGAGGGGGGACCTATTGTCCTCCCCCCGGCCCCCACCTCTGAGCAGTGGGTGGAGGCCATGCATAACAATAAGGGGGGAACCTATTGTCCTCTCCCCCGGCTCCCACCCTGGAGCAGTGGGTGGGGGCCATGCATAACAATAAGGAGGGGGGAACCTATTGTCCTCCCCACCAGATCCCACCCCTGCACAGTGGGTGGAGGCCCAAACAATAATGGGGGGGACCTATTGTCCTCCCCCCGGCCCCCACCCCTGAGTGGTGGGTGGGGTCCATAAATAACAATAAGGGGGGACCTATTGTCCTCCCCCTAAGTGGGGTGCTCTAAATAAAAAATGCCCCCCCTTCCAAGGTGACTAGGGGTCCCCAAGCCCCTACTCATACCCCCCCCCACCCAAATAAAAAATAATCCCCTACCCCCCTCACCCTAAAAATAGTGAGGGGGGAATAAAAGAACTAACTACCTGTAAAAATAATGGCTGCTCACTGTTTACTAGACATGCCCCTGCGATATAGCGAGTAGGGGCAGAATTTACTAATACTAAGTAACCTTTACTTAGTATTAGTAAATTTGTCTGAAAGGCCAATTTAGGTTTTTAAACCTTTTGGTAGATAGCTCCCTAATACTGTGGGAATTAGGGAGTTATCTAATAAGTGGCTGCAAGATGCAGCCGCAGCATGAGTAGGATCGGAGTTTCATTCATCGCCTGACCATCTCTGACCAGCGGAGGAGCACAATGTGCTTCATTTCTGGTGGTCAGCCCCTGTTAGGACGCAATTCAGCAATTCAACAGTTTTGCCGGCATTCTGTCTAAGTGACAGGACGTTCGGGAATACTGACAGGAAGCATCGCGTGAAGAGGGTGGAAAGCTAAGAATTGTGGGAAAATTTCTCTGACCACCAGAAATGAAGCACATTGTGCTCCTCCGCTGGTCAGAGATGGTCAGGCGTAGGAAACCTCCATAAGACAAATAGTCCCTACTTTGACTTATGTTTTAAAGAAAACTAGAGCAGACATAAAAAAAATAAAGAACAGATCCTGAGAGAGGGAGAGAAGAGGAATCGATTAAAGAAAGGTAAGTTCGTCTTACTTTAAATATTATTCATTAATATGCCTTTGAACATATTTAGGAAAATAAGTACCTCCTAAAATTGTGTTTTGTGAGTTTCAGCAAACCCTTACAGTAAATTATATTTTCATTGGTTGGCTAACTTTGACTTGAATAATTTGTTCTATTATCAAGATTTTATTAAAACACATTCCTGCACAAATTAGGATCCATATGAAACACACTGCAGTACTGTTTTATGAAAGAAACGCCAATCATAATTAAGGAAAACAATTTGCTGAGCCTTTCTATTATTTCTACTATATTCATCTCGCTGTTCAAATACATTCATGGCTAAAACATTTCAGAATCAGGACAACATTAAGAATGAATTTCAAATCAGCCATTTCGAAAAAACTGAAAGTAAAGAATAAATGTAAACATTTACTTTGTACTTCAATCTATTTGGAAGAGAATTGGAAAGCTAGTTGGCCCGTTTGATAGCATTTATACATTTACAGAAGGGTCTAATGACTAAATAGCAAGTTATATATAAAATTCCTAGGATAAACAAATTCCTCCCAATTATCTTTATAATTCAGCCGTTTCCTGTTCTAAGATGAAAAGGCAAAATGTTGAGTAGGACTTCTGTAAAGTTCTTACAGGAAATACACAGTTTGAAAATACTTGAGAATGCCTTGCTTATTAGTAGACTGTTTTTATACTATGGAAAGGTAAACGGTATTTGGAAGGAAAATTGTATAATAACTTTTAAAGAGTCACTTCTCTAGAAATTTCACCACTAAGTAGCACGTTGACAGTGGTCTGTAATGAGTATTCACCTTTTTCACGTGATGCTCTGTTCTTTTTTTGTTTTGTTTTTAAGTTGCATTAAAGGTTACCTATTTACCTAATAGTCCAGTACAATCCAAACACAGCTATGACACATATCACAAATCAGGATAAAGAGAATTTTCTCTTTATGCTGACTACCATGTGTTAACAGAACATATAACAATAGGTTGAAATGGTAAAGATGGAGATGTGACTTTGTACCTTTTTATTTTTTTATTTATTACCCTTTTATTGAATTTATTTTTTCACAAGTAACAAATATATATTTGTTAAATATAGGTAAGTAGATAGTTTAAAATGCTGATAAGTTAACATGTTAAATTAACCAAAAAAAATATGTTACACTTAACTTGAAAAACCCCTGTTACCTATGTAAACATCCTTACACAAGCAAGGGTTGTCAATTGTCAACAGAGGCAGAATTGTCAATTTTTGCAAAAAATAAATAAATACTTAATAATGTTAGCTCGCTATGAATTAAAACATATAGAAAAAGTAATTGGATAAATACAAGTTGAACATCTGCTAATATTAAATTGAAAACTGAATATTATTTCCTGATATTATTTTGAGACATCATGACTGTCATTAGAAAAGGGTTAACTGTCAGTGTTTTAATAAACAGGGAATGAAGATACATTAAAAACTAAACTGCAAAATAAGTCAAGCATAAACTATGAGTGAAAATGTTTATTTAGTTATCTTTTATTTAAATTTTATTTTTCTGTTCTGCATTTTACAATTTGGTGTTTAGTGAATAAACCACTCAAGTATTAAAACTTTCTAAAATGTTCTGTACATATTTTTGCAAATATTACTGCTTGGGAAATATCTAAATTTACAAATTAAGTGACCTGCTACACATATAACATGATAAATGAATGATAAAAAAAAAAAAGAAAGAAAAACACTACCTGTATATAATACAAGCTGTGCTCTGACAAGTGCTACAGTTGTTTAGATCTTGTCCAGTTCTATAGAAGTTCCGCCTGTGTATTAAGAAAATCATTGAAATCATGAATTAAAATAATAAAATACATTTCTAAGATTGTCTTCTGCTGCTACTGTTTGATTGTTTATTTGTTTGACTTTTATTTAATAAAGGTAATGATTTGTAAACAGATGTTAACTGCTATAAAAAGTAATCTATCACTACATAGTGTGTCTCCCAGCTAGCATCTGTAAATTCCCCTTGTTCTTTAGCCTACATGCTCCCACTGGGAATGTAGCAAATAAGTTAATATGTGTATATAATGTGTCTATATAAATAATAAAATAATAATAATAATGTGTAAAATAAAGTAAAATTTTTATTTTTCTACAAGCATCAGTAACACATCATGATTTTTTTAAGTGTGGAGTGGGTTAACCGGCTCCCCTTGGCAGTCAATTCATTAGGAATAATAATGTCCTTGAATACTGGATTCTGATTGTTACCTCTGCCGGTGAGTGCTAAGCTTGTAACTTGTTATTTTTTTTCTTTTACAAATAGATGTAGTTTGTTATTTTCCCTTTTGTGACATTATTTGGGTTATAGTTTTCATAACGGGCACATTCCATGTACATGATATATTTTAAACACTTATGGGCCAATGACAAGCAAGGCTTCTCATTGGCCCATAAGTGTTTAATTAAAATATATCACGCATATGGAATGTACTTTACTATAAAAATTCCATACAAGCAAACTGGAACACAACCTGCATTACTAACTAGAAACTGTTGGCTGGCCTGTTGCATTTTGAGCAGTACAAGAAGCACCTTTATTTCATAATTAATTTTCTCCTCAATTAAATGAAGTAAATTTTGTTGAAAACCAAAAGTGCCAATTAAATACATTTCTAAACTCACATAATTGTAAGTACCTTAAGTAATTACAAGACAACAGAAATGCTACTTACACAGCAAGTAATTAATTTCTAATGTTATTTCCTAGCTCATACATTTCATAGTTGTAAATTAGAATATTGTGATATGTAGTTTCACAATTCTGCAATGGAATGGCTGTGAATAAATAATTATAACCTACCCTAAAGTACATAAAATTTTTAAAGTGGCTCAGTCATCAGAAATGGCCTTTACACTGTTATATTGCATCTTACATCTTTAGTTAAGCTTGTATTGTTTTGGCAGTTTCTAGTTATTAGGTAAGAGTAGAAAATACTCTTCTAGACATATTTTTGAAAACAAGAACAAAACAGGTTGACATTGTACAGTTAGAATACTAAATACATAATGCATTTTTAACTATAGGATACTAAGGAAACTAATTGAAAAATACAAAAGAAAAATTATTATTCCTTCACAATCATAAAAGGTGCTTTGAGTAAACTGCAGTCATAAATAGAAATGTTGTGATCAGTACTATATGCAATAAATTATTAGCTTGAGATCACTTATTTTACAACTAAATTACAACTAAAACTACTATATTTATTTTTGGTATTTATATACCGCCAACTTATCCCACAGCGCATTTACTATAGCTGGTTAGATTAAGCAAGCAACATGTTGGGAATGGTTTAAAGCAGAATTAAGATGATAGAATCTTTTTAAATCATCTAATTTGATTTGATTGTTCATAATAGTGACAATGTCCTCAAATATAATATATTGTGGCAAATATTTCTTTGTGCTTTAACATAACTGCTTTTACTAGCATTAAATTTTCATCCATTTCTTATTTTACATTTGATATCTAATGATATTACCTGTTGTCAACTATAAAGCAATCTAAATACCATAGCCACTAAGGAATGTAATGGTTTTGGTGCAATGTGTCTGTTCCTGCAGTCTCTTGTTTATAAATACTGCCATTTTAGTAAAAGCCAGTGTTTACATTTAGCTTGTAGGGACACCAGACCACCACTAGAGGTGTTTCCTCCTTACAGGCCTGCAATGTTTGCAGGACTGATGTTTGGCTACCTTGAAGCTAAGCATATTGCGTCTCTCTGACAGGCTCTCCAGTCCTTCTTTGTGGAGGAGTTTTAGTTTGGCTGAGATTATCATTACTGATGATCTCAATGAGGGATCAATAGGCTGCACAAGACTCGCACCGTGAGGTATGATAGGTGAGTTTATCTTCTTTATGTTTTCTTTTAAAAAGGGGCCTAAATCTAGTTTGGCTAAAAAAAACAAAACACCTCTAATATTGGAAATACATGCTTGTGTTTTCTAACGTTAAAGTTTCTCTTTCATTAAATGACACTTGTTTTGACACTTAATTCTATTCTATTCCTATATATTTTAGCAAAGCTTCCTTGGCATAAAACCATCGGAAAATACCTACATCTGCAAGTTTATTTAGTAGAGTGTAAATTGTTATAAAATCAAAGTGAATTTCAAATTTAAGACCATATAGCTAAATGTATGAAATATAGCTGATGAATTTGTTTCCAAAAAAAATAATTTTGGTTCATATCTAGATTCTCTTTAAATACACTTTGAATTTCCAGCATTTCACATTTTAGTAAATAACCCCAAAGTATTTGATTTTTTTAATTTAATATCTTTAAAAAACAGCAATACATTGGCAGAATTATATGCATGCATACTGTTTGATATGTTAGCTGAACTCATATAATGTTTATCTCTGTCATTATAAAATACATTTTAAAGCTTAACTATTAGAGTCAAACATTTAGAACCTAATTAATTTTATTCTGCAGTATCAAAACATGTGTGTGATAATAGTTGGTAGAACATAACTATTGTATGACAGATTTAATGTATGCAAAAAAGTTAGAAAACTTCATTTATATATACATTCAGTTTACAATTTTAGATTTGGGGAGTGATTTTAATGTTTGTAAAAAAAAAATCTGAAAAGTGCTGATTTCTATAGCTGTCCTTCTGTGTCGAATTAAGGCACATTCACTGTTTATTTTGTTTCTGTATACTGCGAATTAACTGTAAAAGAGAGTTAATATTTCTATTGTAAAATATTGTCCCTATTTTTATGTTTTATTTTAACTTGGGTGTTTTCTCTAATAAATGTAATTAAACAAACTTTTTATTATTTCTATTCTGAAATAGCAATTATGTTCCCTTAATGTTATGTAATGCTATACCATAGTATGACTTATTTCCAAATATAGTAAGCAGTTAAATATACGTTGAATACATTTTTTTCACAAATGCATCAATAGATATAATAAATTTAGTACTTGTTTACATTTTCCCTTAGATTCCAAACTTTGTCATACCCTTCACTGAATGCTCTGGCCTTTTCCAGGTCTTGAATTACATTCAAAAGGATCTTAATCTTCTCTTGATTTGACTGTAAGGATTCCTCTATGGATTTCAGTTTACCTTGTAAGGAACACAATTCACCTTGTGTGGTATGCCCCGGGTTTCCCTCTTTAGTTTCATCATAGGTATTATAATGTGTTTCAATCTTTGGGAAGAAATTGCTTTGTTCTACACCTCGACTGCACTGTGCTGTATTTGGTTGTGTTGGGTTCTTTTCTGTCCTTGTTTTAGTTGTTGCATCTTGTAATTTATCTTTCTTTTCAAATGTTCTTGATATTTGACTACTCCTAGTGGTGGGAGTCCCTTCTGAAACTTTGTGGGATTGGTGTTCTGAGTGAAAACAATATGATAGATTGCTGCTTAATGAAGGCGTTACATTTATAATCTTTTTAGAATCAATATTTTCTTTAAACTTCTCGACTATATTTTTATTCAGCCTATCGATATGCTCTTCTGTTTTTTGTTCCCTATGTTTTGTGAAGCATACATGTGAAATTGATGACTGTGTACATTGTGAATTATATCTGTCAGGACATCCTGAAGAATCCTGAAGTGTTTGTTCAGTTTCCAGATTCACGTTAGACTCTTCATATTCCTCTGAAATACTTTCCATTGAATTTTCAGGTACCTGTGTTGAAACTGTCACCCTTTGAAAAGTCTCATCAAATTCCATTCCTGAGCATTCATTTATGGGTCCATTGCTTTGTGCTTTAGATATTACCTGTTTGAAAGAACAGTATTTCCTGGCTCCTATAAACCCTTCCAATGTATCACCTGTTCTTAGGTGAGATAGCTTAATAGCCATGTCTTCATCTGAAAGGTCCCCATTGAACTGTACACAGCTTGAGCCTCTTGGTGATTTATTTAAATGCTTTGTTGCAGTGGGGTTTTTTTCCTTTAAAATTGGGAGATTTTTCCTGAGTCTAGGAGATGTCTGAACAGCAACAGTTTGAAGTCCCTTTTGTGATTTTGAGTAAGGAAAGGAACACATTGATCTGCTGTGACATTTTTCTGACTTTCCATTTATTAGTTGAGTGTTTTCACCAGACTTTAAATCCAATTCTGCAAAGCCAGGGGGATTTGTGTTTGTTGTATCCTCCTTAAATCGTACTTGCTGAGATTTGTTTCTACGATGATTAGAATGATTTAGGAGTTCTGAAGAATCTTGATTTTTTCGTTTCAGCAGTGCAGGTCTCACTTTCATTGTTTGCTGTTCCATTGAGTCACAGGATATGTTTCGTAGACAACTAGTTTCGTTGCGACCCATTTCACTAGGTCATATCAAGAGTGTATGAAAAGAAAACCACAAGTTCTCAATATGTCTGTATGCACGATCCATTCATGTTTGTTTTCTTCGGTATTTCCAGACAAAGCCTTGAAGTGTTTTTGCTTTTCTCATAAAATCTATGCTTCACCAAAGGGTTTCATTAATATGTATAGTACATTTATATTAAAAAAAAAAATAGTGATGCTTTGGTATTCTTCTAATTTGTGAGATAAAACTATTTACTAAAATGTTGTATCTTAGAAAAACATACTATATTTTGCCCCACTTCAAAATGCATAGTATTTTCATGTGACTTTTGATTTTAATTATTAAAAGGGGACTTTTTGTTTTCCGTAATTATTACTATTAAGTCTTGAAATGTAAACTACTTAAATATATTTTCCTTGATTGTGGCATAACTAAAAACTGCATTGCAATAAGCATGACATTTTTATCACAATGATTGGAATGTCAAATGTAACATTATTCCCTTGAATGATGAAATAACACATTGAAGATACTCCTCTCTGTCACTTTATGATTTAAGGAAGAACAGTCTTCTGCTTCCAGTAGTAAACTTTTTCAGTACTCATATAAGCATTTTCTGAAACAAAAAGAAATATAATACAATTTTAAGAGCAACTCCATACAAATAATGATTCAAATATATACACATAATATTAAGTAGTCATAACTGCATTCCAGGTTATTAGGACATAATGATAAATTATGGGTGAACTAACTGTAACCCATCACCAATTAATTTTTTTGAAAGGATGTGGAAAGTGATGTATGTAGTAGTCTCAATTTTGATTGAAGCAGTCAGACCAAGTTGGGAAGGTGAATTCAACAGATTCCAGGTGGGTCATCTGAGATCTCTGGCCAGAAGTGTTCAGTTCCAGTAATGTAAGATACTGTACAGAACCCCTAGACTAGAATGAAGAATACACAAACATTTCAGCCAAATGGGTGATAAAGTATTTAATTTTTTTAAGTCAATGTCTCTTTTTAGGACATCTCTTCTTTAGCCCTATTTTGGCTGAAGCACCATATATCTGCACCATATATCTGCTAAGACCATGCACAACTTCAAGGTGTAAAACCTACCAAGCATGCATAATTAATGTCCGACACTTGCACATGAGGTCCGGATTTTTGAATGCACACTGCTTGCTCTTGATTATCAGCACCTATTTTTTTTGGGGGTCACATAAACAGTGCTTTCAGTCAAAGAGAAATAAAAAATGACTGCACCTATGGATCACAAGTACTCAAGTACAATAACATAAAATAGTTATTCATTTAAATGCATGCATTACAAAAGGTTAGAGTGAAATGAGGTCGGCACACAGAAAACTGCGTATGCCCGCCACACAAGGTACCCATGACAAGCTGGAGAGTGGCAACGGAGCCCACCTGACCCCCTTGCCTGACAGCGGAGCCGGAGTCTCACTGAGCCAGGACTGTGGTATCGGCTGAAGTCTAGCCCATAAACTCTGAGCTCACCTGACACACAGGGTTGTCTTGTACTGTCTCACACTAGCTCATCTCCTCACTGACATTCTTAAAGCTTCTAATCTATTAATGCTCCTAATACGTATCTTTAACGTGACTTTGCATAGCATCCGATAATATATAACGTACACCGCTCAGTTTTTGTTTCACAAGTTCTAAATGTGATATGGGCAAATCAGTAGGCTACCGGTGTTGTTCCCTTCTCTTACCTTATCTTGACTCCATACCCAGTGGGATCTGTATCAACACCAGAATAAGTCTTTCATAGGCTCAGCATGTTAACTCTTACATACCTTTAGCTTAATCAATCGTCAATTTGCATGTCTTTACCATTATACTGTTCATACATTGCCTCACTACGTATAAGCTTGTTTTCCCTTAAAAAAATTGTGCACTGTTTCAATGCCATAACTGTATAATAACTGTGATATATTTCGGCTTCCAAACGCTGTTGTGGCGAGGTAAGCTGTTTGTCATCTTTCATGCACGCAAAAATAAAGAATTCAAAAGGTTAGAGTGTATTCAATCTACTATTTGAAATAACAATAAAAATATGAAAAGTTTTGCTAAAATTGATAAGCATTATATTAACCCCTTAAGGACACATGACATGTGTGACATGTCATGATTCCCTTTTATTCCAAAAGTTTGGTCCTTAAGGGGTTAAATGCAGTGCTTTCACAAAATATATCTTCTAACTTAAAGAAACACTATAGGGTCAGAAACACAAACATGTATTCCTGACCCTATTGTGTTAAAAACACAATCTAGCCTCCCCTTCCCCCCTTGTTCTAAAAAACAGTAGGTGTAGAGGTAACCGACCGGTTACCTCTGCTAATTCCCTGCCTTCAGCCACTCAGGAACCACTCAGAGTGTAAAGGGACCCATTTCACCCCAGTAACAGAACAACACACAGTCCTGGAGGTACAACACAATTTTATTGGCCACACACGGCTTTTATGCATACCCTGTGCAAGGGTTGGATCACACACACATACAAAGACACATCCCACAATCCTCCCCCTCCCCAAGGTCCCAGCGTGGGAAGGGACTCCGTTCCCTTTGTCCCAAAAGGCCACCACTGAATCCCTGGGGTTTTTCAACACCAACCGCCAGGGGTCTTCTTCCCAAGAGCCTCTGTGCATGGGAGTCTAGGAGTCAGACACAGAAAAGCCCACCTGCAGGAAAATAGATGGTCCCTTTGTCCCTTGGGCTCATGAGAGCCCGCCAAAACTTGCCAGTGCCCCAGAAGTGCCCACACTAATCTCACATCGGTCCCTCGACTGACCGGTCTCTGTTCGCGAGGTCCTGGCGTGGAAAGTGTCTACTTTCAGGGTACAAATGCTTCCCCAGATGGCGTTCGCCTGTACGAAGCACTCGTTAATTGTTTCCCTTGTGGTTTGTGGTTTTGACACGTATGTTGCAAGGTGATTGGGAGGTGTGAACATTCTATACCAACATTCTAAATTAGGTATTGTTGTGGTCCCCGTTCGGGAGGTGAATAAATCCCCTTCGTGGGAGCTCTCCCGACACAGTTCTGCGTGCTGGATCAACTTGTAATCCTGACAATTAGGCCACAGGTCTTCCGTGTGCTCCTACCTGAAGCTTCCACGCAAGATTTGAAGTTTATTGTGAAGAGCCTGGCCAACCTGCCACAAGTGGTGTCAGAAGTGGGATGGCCAGGCTCTTCACAATAAACTTCAAATGCAACAGTCAGGATAAAATAGTACTGCAGTTTATTGTCACTCTCAATATATACAAGGTTGTGCTCTCCCACAAAAATAAAACAAAAATAAAATAAATCCTACTCCAACTTGGAGACTTACTAAACAACAGTACTACTAACTATTCAACTGGCCAGCTAATCTGGTTCCCAGTTGTAAACAACATGAAATACAGCATTTTAACCCTTAAGGACCAAACTTCTGGAATAAAAGGGAATCATGACATGTCTCACATGTCATGTGTCCTTAAGGGCTTAAGCAAGTTTCACACAGTACCTTTTTCTCAGAGTCTCAGAGTCTCAGGCTTAACGGCCTCCTCTCTCCCAGCGGTTAGATTCCCTCATGTCTTCAGAGGCTAACCTTTTAAAACCCTAGAGCTGGTTAATTAAATTCACCTGGTTGATAACATTCAAGGGGTGACCCCCACCAATTAACCCCATCATGCTGGGAATAGAGAGCGCTCCAATATATTACTAACATAAAAAGCCTCTCTGACCCTGCCACAATCTCTCTCTCTCTCTCTCTCTCTCTCTCTCTCTCTCCCTCACTCCCTCTCTCTCTCTCTCTCTATATATATATATATATATATATATATAATCTAAGTACTTTTATATGCACGTACATCTATATACACTATCATTATAAGTGTATTTTAATATATACATATAAAATAAAAATAGTCAATCAATAAATAAAAAAAAATGAAAAAATAAACCCTGTAACTTTCCAAAACACCATAAAACCTGCACATAGGGGGTTACTGTTATACTCAGGAGACTTTGCTAAACACAAATATTAGTGTTTCAAAACAGTAAAACTTATCAGAGCGATGATATTATCTTTATACTGCCTCTCTTGGCAAACTTATTACCTCTTTTGGATTTCACTACCACCTGTACGCTGATGACACCCAGCTATATCTCTCCTCCCCGGACCTCTCCTCTGCCGTCCTGCAACGTGTCACTGCTTGCCTTTCTTCCATCTCTGACTGGATGTCCTCCCGCTTTCTGAAACTCAATCTCTCAAAAACTGAGCTCCTTGTCTTTCCTCCTCCTAATACTGATCCTCATCTTTCGCTCTCCCTCCAAGTTTGTGGTACCAACATTAGTCCATCCTTGCAAGCGCGCTGTCTTGGCGTCATACTTGACTCTGGTCTCACCTTTGAGCCTCACATCCAGCATGTTGCCAAATCCTGTAGATTCCATCTTAAAAACATAGCCCGCATCCGCCCCTTTCTTGCACCAGATACTACCAAGGAGCTTGTCCATGCTCTAGTAATTTCCCGCATGGATTATTGTAACCCTCTCCTGATTGGTCTTCCCAATAGCCGTACTGCACCCTTACAGTACGTAATGAATGCTGCTGCTAGATTGATTTTCCTCTCTAGTCGTTTCTCTCACACCTCACCCCTCTGCCAGTCCTTACATTGGCTTCCTGTATGCTTTAGGAGTCAATTCAAGGTACTAACTCACACCTATAAAGCACTGAACAACTCTAGCCCCTCTTATATCTCCTCACAGATCCATAGGTATGTCCCTTCTCGGTCTCTCCGTTCTGCCCGTGACCACCTCCTGTCCGTTGTCCGCACTCGTATGGCCAACTCGCGCTTGCAGGACTTCTCGCGGGCGGCTCCCTTCCTATGGAACAGCCTGCCTACCGCCATCAGACTCTTCCCTAGTCTTGCATCTTTTAAGAAGTGCCTTAAAACCCATCTCTTTAGGAAAGCTTATGGCCTCCAAGACTAACCAATACCTCACATACCTGTCTCTTGCCCTCTCCTAAAGGGCAGTCCACCTTATTTGAGTGTAAATTCCTGTCCTAATGTGTTTTACACCCCACCTCCTATAGAATGTAAGCTCGTTTGAGCAGGGTCCTCTTCAACCTATTGTTCCTGTAAGTTTATTTGTAATTGTCCTATTTATAGTTAAATCCCCCTCTCATAATATTTTAAAGCGCTACGGAATCTGTTGGCGCTATATAAATGGCAATAATAAATAAAACAAATAAATAAAAAAAAGGTTTTTCACACACAAACAGCAATTCCACTGACAATATCATTGTTGTGATATGTTTTAATATTTTAAAACACACATATTTGTGTTCAGTGATGTCTTCCTGGTATAGCAGTTTTAATGATGTTTTCAAAAGTTACAGGGTCAAATATAAGGCTTGCATTTAATTTTTTCACATTAAAATTTGCCAGATTGGTTTATATTGTCTTTGAGACCTTATTGTAGCCCTGGAATGAGAAGTAACCCCCATGATGGCATACCGTTTGAAAAAGTAGACAACTCAAGGTATTGCAAATGGGATATGTCAAGTCTTTTTTATTAGTGAGAAACACTGGCCAAAATTAGCGTTTATATTTGTTTTTTGCATTTTTCACACGTATATTAATTTATCAAATTTGGATTAGATTTTATGCATATTGAATTATGTTTCATTTGTGAATATATGATGTGAACAAAATGATATATAATAAGTGTGGGTGCATGCGACAGAGCTCCCTGAACCCATGGCTGGGTACCTCCGCCAAAGACAAACCGCAGCACTTCTGCCCACAGTCACCGTGACTTGACCGAGGCCCTGGAACCACTTCATTCCTGGAGCCGAATGGGGAATTCACTCTAGACTCCCCCAGGTGCTGGACGACACTCAGTCCTGGGAGCTCTAGTCCTTACAAGGACTTTCTCCGTTGAATCCCCTGCAAGCTGGAACAGCAGACACAGGAGTAAATCTTCTTTCCCTCCAATAACATGATGGCACACAGTTTTGGAATGCAAGCTGGAATGCTTTGATGGCAGCCACAACTGACCTTATATGCATGTCCTCATGCAATGGGTACTCCCCTCTGGACCTTGTGGGGGACTGCAGCACAAAGTCACAAATCAATGACATTAAGGTGACAAGGCACGACACTCCCACACACAGCACACAATCCATCCCCTCGGCCTGGGAGATAATTGAGTCAGATACTGTATTAACCCAATTATCTCCAGGCAGAAAAAACACACATTTCTGTAAAGTCCGAAAAGTACCCCAAAACACATAATATCCCTTGATAGCCCTGATCTGGGTGACCAACATATCCAAAAATCACCCAGTTCAGGGGTTCCTGGAAGTCACATTTTGACTGACTGCATGCATGGTCCCATGCCCAAAACAGTTCCATAGAATCAGGCTGTGCGGCCGGTCTACTTGGGGATTCTTGGGGATTTGTATGGCACATAGTCCATGTCATCCATGGCAAGAATTTAGCGGTGTTCGTGCTGTCGAGTGCTTGATTGAGTTATCTGCACTCGACGACCAAACACCGCTCATTTTGCTTGCGGCTAAAGATGGCCACCGCCACGTGTTTGAATGCCGCTTCGAATGGCTTTGAAAGTTCGGGAGTTTGACGTGCCACTTCAAACCACTTCTGGAGTTCGAAGTGTTACTGTCCAAGTCCAAAAAGGCACAAACAGTGGTTTCCACCAGGGTTTAACGCAGGGGCCATAATCACAGGGTAGGAGGCTGGCAAACAGGCCTCTTCAAGAACCAGTGGTGAGGTTACTTTCGCCACAGTGCACTTCATATTAAAGAGGTGAATTATGGTTGAACATTCATATAGCTCAAATTCCAGATTTTGTTTAAATTTTGTTTTGATCAGAACAATAGCCTCTGTCCTTAACTTGCAATATTCATGCAAGGTCTGAAATGTTAGTATAAAAGTAACTGTTATGTTTGGGCAATTAGCCCTACCACAGGCAACCAGCATAAATGCTCTTGCAAAGAAAGTGTGTGGCAAACGGTGTGTAAGCGCTAAAATTGCAGACCTCCGTAGATGCTGAATCTGCGGATCATGCACTCTCTAGTGAGTCAGAGCACACTGCAGGCTCCAAGCATACACTCTGACTAGGAATGCAATGAAAACCAATTAATCCATTCTGGAGGTCAGAAATAAGTCAAAATGAGCTGGCCTGGAAACCAACCCACAATACAGAACACACAGTAAAAGGCATGCAAACGACGAAGCTCAGCTCCCTACCTTTTCACTGCTTGAGAAATACACCCAAAAAAGTATTAAAAAAGTCCCCAAACCACTGGCAAAATTTCCAGAATGTCTCCAAAACTCGATGCAAAAGCCGCTCCAACACCTCCACACTCAACGGTACGTGCTACCCACAGACTCTAGCATGCATTGGAGCGGCGCTATAAACCTCCCAGGCGCAATGCATCCTGGGGAAACTTGCTTTGTAATGCAAAGTTTGTAAACCCAAGCATTATTTTTAATGGATTTTCATTTGTAATGACTTTTGTTAACCGAGACATGTGTAAATCGAGGTAGTTTGGCATGATCGTCTTTTTCCTAAAAAACATCAAAGAGGTATTGTTCCACATAAATAGTTGCTAAAAGCCTTATTAACCAGATTTATATATGTTTTACCCTAGTATATGTGAGTGAAAACATTATTTTACTATTTATTAATTTTGTTAAATATATTGGTTTCCTATATATGCAGGGAATTTGGTATATTTAGGTACAGCAACCTTATATTTTTTTTAATATTTTTTTAAAGGATTACTCCTAGCCCTTTGGCCTTCAATAAATTGATGCCTGGAGTCACTATGAAACACTGTACATGCATAAGATTGATGCAAGAGTTATAACGTCACCTCTGGCAGCATCATTAGCTACCCAGAAGAATAGCACTGTCCCATTTTTCCAATTTAATTCCCTGGTGTCCCACATGCAGGGACACCAGGGAACTGTCCTCAGACAGCACAAGCATATGACTAGGCACGCTCAAACTATGCAGAGAACACTTCAGCAGTACTCTTAGCATGGTTCTGTAGGTTGTGGGCCCGCTGGAAAGCTGTCTGTCAGCATGGCATGTTTGGCGCAAGGCTGTTAAGCCCTTTTTGGTGGGTGCACCCGCCCAATTTTAGCTGAAGGCCCTCCCACCTGTCCCTGATTTTACCCTAAATATCCAATTTTCTTTTCATTATCAAAGTCAGATCAACTCAACCTATAATGGATATAGCGTAAATACATATTCTAGTATCCATTGTAATAGCTGCTTTTTTCATATGGTAACACACAGGGATGTCGCAAAGAAACCAATCTAATATAATTTATCTGGTACAGTATGTTTACTTTTGCTCACACTGTATATTTTGTGTTTATATTCTGCATTCATTGTGTTTAACCCCTTCAGGACGGGTGACGGACGAGGTCCGTCATCCAGGGGATACCCTTAACGACGGATGACGGACCTCGTCCGTCACGCGGTAAAATGAACCCCAGATGCCGCAATCGCGGCGATCGTGGGGTTAATGGTGCTCCAGTCTGCCTCTGTATTAGAGGCAGACCGGGAGCACCGGATCAGGCTGTCCCAGTACATGTGCCCGCTCTGACAGCATGTCTGAGCGGGCACATGTGCTCTGCATACTCACCTCCGCCTCCCTGCACTTCCGGGTTCAGTGTGAAGTGCAGGGAGACGGATCTTCAGTGATCCTGCCCCCTGGTGTGTAAAAAAAAAAGTTAAATTAAAATCCCACCCCCCTTTACCCATATTAATAAAAAATTAACCCCTTCCCTGCCAATTGATCACTGACTACAGTGATCAATTGGCAGGGGTTACATTTTAATATGACCTGATTTTTTTTTTAACCCCTGAGGGTTAATTCTTTTTTTTAACCCTCAGGGGTTAAATTTATTTTATTAATTAATTTAAATATTTTAAAATTATAAATTTAGCTAGCTGGGGAGGGTGGAAGTTAGTGGGGAATTGGGGGATTTAGTGTTAGGCTAACTAGGGGTTAACGTTAAAAAAAGTTTTAAAATAAGCTTTAAAAAGTTAAAAAATTAAGTTAAAAAAAAGTTTTAATAACGTTTAAGTAAAAAAAAAAAAAAAAAATAAACCCTTTACCCAGTCCAAATAAAAATTAACCCCTTCCCTGCCAGTCTATCACTGCCTACAGTGATCAAAATACAGATCACAGTATTATACTGTGATCTAATTTTTTTTTAACCCCTGACGATTAACTTTTATTTATTTTTTAACCCTCAGGGGTTAAATTAATTTAATTAACTAATTTAAATATTGTATAATTAAATATTTTGCTAGCTGGGGTGGGTGGGAGTTATGGGAAAATGGGGAATTTACTGTTAGTGCTGCTTACTGCTAGATATGGGTTAACGGTAAAAGAAAAAGCTTAGAAAAATGTTAAATCTGTAAAAAAAAGTTTTACGAAAGTTTAGGAAACTTTAAAAAAATGAATAAGCAAAACAAAAGTTTAAAAAATAGTTTTAAAAAGTAAAAAAAGTTTTAAAAAGTTAAAAAATTAATTTAATAACACTCATTACCACTACACCTGGTACAAGCTAGCGGAAAAATTATCCCACGCTAAGGTTCAAAATATGCCTTTTGAAATACCCTGGGATGTCTTCTTTAAGAAATGGTATGGCTTTATGGGGTATTTGGATTATATAGCCTGGTAAAATACTCTAAAATGGGACATGGGCACAGCGTAAAAATTTAAAGTTTGAAAAAAAATGGAATGGCTGTGTCCCAAATGTGCCCCTCCGATGTCCACATATACCTGGCAAAGGTACATACGGGGGTATTTTTGTACTCAGCCGACATAGCTGAGCAACATATAAAGTATTATAGAGTGGTGGTACACATAAGGTTTGCAAAATATACTGTGCAAACTCACTTTGTGTGTCAAAAAGGCAGAAAAAACGCTTATTACCACTACACCTGGTACAAGCTAGCGGAAAAATGATCCCACACTAAGGTTCAAAATATGCCTTTTGAAATACCCTGGGATGTCTTCTTTAATAAATGGTATGCCTTTGTGGGGTAGTTTGAATTATATAGCCTGGTAAAATACTCTAAAATGGGACATGGGCACAGCGTAAAAATTTAAAGTTTGAAAAAAACTGGAATGACTATGTCCCAAATGTGCCCCTCTGATGTCCACATATACCTGGCAAAGGTACATACGGGGGTATTTTTGTACTCAGCTGACATAGCTGAGCAACATATGAAGTATTATACAGTCGTAGCACACATAAGGTTTTCAAAATATACTGTGCAAACTCACTTTGTGTGTCAAAAAGGCAGAAAAAACGCTTATTACCACTACACCTGGTACAAGCTAGCGGAAAAATTATCCCACGCTAAGGTTCAAAATATGCCTTTTGAAATACCCTGGGGTGTCTACTTTAAGAAATGGTAGGCCTCCCCCCAACATTCATTACCGCCCTACAGGTACTATACGCCACCCCACAAGCCCACCTCCTATTACCCCTAACAAATCCCCCCTCCTTCACGATACACAATGGCACACGCCAGGGATGCCCGCTGTCCCCTCTCCTCTTTGCGCTCTCCTTGGAGCCGCTCCTGCAAACACTCAGAACAAACGAAAACATACAAGGCCTAAAAATCCGCGGAGAAGAATACAAAACTGCAGCATATGCAGATGATCTACTCATCACAATAACAGAACCAATAACTTCCCTCCCACCACTCCTTCAAGCCCTGGAAACCTACGCCAACATATCCGGATATAAACTGAACATCGACAAGACTGAAGTCCTAGCCATACACATAGACGCCCCCACAAAAACGGCTATACACCAAATCTACCCCTTTGACCTCGCACCCACACATATCAAGTACTTAGGTATAGCCATCCCAGCAGACCTCTCTCGCAGCTATGACCTAAACTACACACCCACGATCCAAAAAATCAAACAAGATGTAGAGAAATGGCAAAACATGCCAATATCATGGCTGGGAAGACTGACATCGGTTAAGATGAATGTCTTACCCAGGCTGTTATACTTATTCCAAACTCTACCAATCCCAATTAAAAACACTGACATCAAGCAACTACAATCTACAATCGACAAATTCATATGGGCCAACAGACGCACCAGGATCAAAAGACAAACCCTATACGTTCCCAACAAAGCAGGGGGTTTAGGCCTCCCACACCTCACCCACTACTACCAGGCAACTCAGCTAACACAAGCACAAAACTGGCACGCCCCTTGCGGAACCAAAAGATGGGTAGACCTAGAGCACGATATCTTTGGCAGGGACTTCCCATCATTATACATATGGCTCCCCAGAACAGCAAGACCTCCCCTACCCCGAACATCCCCCGCAATCATCAACACTATCAACATCTGGGACAAAGTAACCCAAAAAAGTGGCTTGACAACACAACCCTCACCCCTGACACCAATCCTCCGCAACACACACTTCCCACCCGGCATGACACCAAAAGACTTCGCCCGATTCGAAGAAAACGACCTCACACGACTACACCACTTCTATAGAAACCAACAACCAATACCATTCGCGGACCTCCCACAAACTACACCATACCGCACCTTCGACATGTTCCGCCACCTACAGCTTAGGAGCTTCCTCGAAACTCCGACAATAAAACAGTCCGGCACAAAAACTCTTACGCCCTTCGAAAAACAATGCATACAAACCCCTACACACAAAGGACAGATCTCAAAGCTATACACCCATTTAATTCAAAACGTTAAACACGGAGCACTTACATATGTGTCGGCTTGGGAGAGGGACATAGGTCCAGCCGAGGATCCAACAGACTGGACCGACATATGGGAAGCCACGGCATCCATATCCATATGTGTGAACCACAAGGAACAAGCATACAAGACACTACTGAGATGGTACGTCACCCCACTAAAACTCAAACAGATGGGCAGGTCGGACAATGACCTATGCTGGAAAGGCTGTGGACACAGAGGCACTTACATACACATGTGGTGGGAATGCACACACGCAACACAACTATGGAACCAAATAGAAACCATGGTATCACAGATCCTCCACACTAACATACCACACGACCCATGGATATGGCTACTATCCAAACCCATGGCCAATACACCAAGATCCCAAAACAAACTGATTGCCAAAATTGCACTAGCAACCAGGAGAGCCATCGCTGAGAAATGGGGAAGCCCAGACACACCCACGCTAGACACAGTAAAAAGGAAAATTAAGGACACAATCAAAATGGATGAATTGTCCGCACTGGTTCACGACACGACCACACATTTCAATAAAATTTGGGACCCATGGTTCTATGAATACCCACCAACAGCCTAGACCACCAGTGAGCACCCACACGGGATCACATCCCAAGTACGCGTCAACCACACATATCCCACACCCATAACCCCCTCAGCCCCCCTCCCCCCGAGTCAGTAGACCGCTAGAACACCCCTACACAAACCACACTCTCCTACCAACCAAGCTACGATACACGCCGGCACCAATGGCGAACAAAAACAAAGGACACACATGACCAAACAATAGCAATACGCAGCAAACACACACTCACACTAACGATTAACAAAGCAATACAGCACCCACAACGCACACCACACCGCACCACAAATGACGCCGAAACGACCCACAAACCACACCCATACCGATGACATATAACGGACAATAACTCACTTAGAACGGAAGAGCACAAGAAACAGAGACAGACACTACAAGCTGACAATTCAGGATATCTCCCACCCCGACCCCTCTCATCCCAGAGGAGCCCGAAACCCAGCGGGACGACTTGACCACTGAAGTACGCAAACACAAAGGGTACAACAGAAAGATCACGAAAGCACAATGTGCAAAAAATGTACCCCACAACTGCACACCTATGATAGGACAGGGCATCCTACCCCCAACCCTTTAATCTTCTGTACCCTACCCAAACCACTAGACCAGGATGTATCACGCAAGAATAGAATAATGATATGTAACACAACGCTGAGATCCATAATCACAAGAATATTGCAACTGTCGAAATATTCGAAATACTGAAATAACTTTATGTGCAAGCAATATATGTTCCTTTTTCATGTTTACCAAATGTTTACCCCCCGCTTATTTTCTGTACCCCTTACCCCTAAACAAAACAAAAAAATCTTTCAAAATAAAGAATTTATAAAAAAAAAAAAAAGAAATGGTAGGCCTTTGTGGGGTAGTTTGAATTTAAAACGTACGAAGATGCTTGGAAATTGCACATAGGCCCAGCGTCAAAATTCAAAGTTCTGTAAAAACTGATATGGCTTGGTCTCCAATATGCCACTGTAGCTTCACAAAATAGTGCCAAACACATTCATTGGGGATGTCTTTTTACTCAGAAGACTTAGCTGAGCATAATTTGGAGGTTTTGAACTTAGTGGCACATATGAAATATACAAAATGCCCAGCAAAAATGCAATCCGTATGTCAAAAAATGCACAAAATTATTTTTTACCACATACTTTGGCATATATTGGTGAAAAAATGGGGGCATGCTAAGGCACAATATGTACCTTATGATATACCCCGGAGTGTCTACTTTTACAAATGTGCCTTTGTGGTTTTTTTTTGAACAGTCAAACTGTTATAATACCCCAAATGGAAGCATAGGCTCATTAAATCCGTCTCTCAAAATTCTACTGTGAATACTGAAAAGGACAGGTCTCCTGTATGGCACTGTAGCTTCACGAAATAGTGCCATAGACATACAATGGGGGTGTCCTTTTACTCAGACGACTTAGCTGAGCATAATTTGGGGGGTTTGAACTTAGTGGCACATATGAAATATACAAAATGCCCAGCAAAAATGCAATCCGTATGTAAAAAATGCACAAAATTATTTTTTACCACATACATTGGCATGTAATGGTAAAAAAATGGGGGCATGTTAAGGCACAATATGCACCTTATGAGATACCCTGGAGTGTCTACTTTTACAAATGGTAGGCCTTTGTGGGGGTTTTTGAACAGTCAAACTGTTATAATACCCCAAATGGAAGCATAGGCTCATTAAATCCGTCTCTCAAAATTCTACTGTGAATACTGAAAAGGACAGGTCTCCTATATGGCACTGTAGCTTCACGAAATAGTGCCAAAGACATTCAATGGGGGTACCGTTGTACTCAGCAGAAGTAACTGAACACATAATAAAACTTTGTACAGGAATAGCACACACCAACTTTACAAAGTACACATGAGAAGTTCTTTGTTATACGTTTGTGTGCGAAAACCCCCAAAAAACACAATTTTACTCCAATATTTAGCAGAGGTTGGCGGTAAAATGGCTACGTAGAAAGTGTCAAAACAACCTTAGGTAAATAGCCTGTGATGTCTACTTTATATAAATATATACTTTTGTGTGGCAATTTTGTTTTATTTTATGGCTATTAGGCTTACAAGACAAACATACCAAATTCTAAAATCGCTCCACATTAAAATTTTATTTTACTCCTTGTGCTTTGTGACCTGTAACTACCAAAAAAACCTTAAAATCCCAGACACATTATATATTCTGTAAATCAGAACAAGTAAATTAATTTATTTTTAATTACTTCCCTTAACCTGCACTAATTATGCACACATTAGGATTGCAAAAACTGTAAAAAATAAAACAATATTTTTCTTTTTTTTTTGCATTTTTCTGTATTTTTTTGATAATAAGTAAGCATTTATATATATATATATGTTATATCAAATTAAAGCCCTTTCTGTCCTTTAAAAAACAGTATATAATATGTGTCGGTGCAATAAATGAGAGAGATGCAAATTGCAGTTGAACGCAAACAGCAAGAAAATGCAAAAATTGCTTGTGTCATTAAGCGTAAGTCAAGCTTCTGAAGCTCTGTCCTTAAGGGGTTAACAGTTAGCAATTGATTATAACGTAAAATGCACAATGAAAAATATGTACATTTTTTAAAATTCTTTTGTCTTGAATAAAAGAGAATATTTTTGGGTGGAAAAGGCCTGTATTGAATGTCGAAGTAGATAAATCGTATAATTAGAAACTGATAATTCAGAAGGTGATGTTGGGTGGCATAATTTGCATAACATTTGAATACAATATTTTATATATCATTTAAGTAAAGTTCACATATATATACTAATTGGGGATATTGTATGAGACGTTTATACTATTTTAATTTTGCTGCAGTATAACTATGTATTATTAATATTCTAATACTTTTAGTTATTCGTATAGGGTTAAAATGCAATGACGTGGTTAAAATAATCTCAGCAAGTAGAATTAATTTTTCAGATTAGCAGTGAACGATTTTAACACAATATTTGAAAACACTAAGGTATCTTTCCTGCAGAGAAACAGAGGTTATTTTTACTTTCCTACAAGTCATAATTTACATGAATAATTTTCTGCAACTGATATGCTTGTGTCTGGACACTTTCACAGATGATTAACTGAAGTACAACAATGATAATCATTTTTATGCATCCTTAATTAGGTTTGTAACACTGCTGTATAATTAGTAGATTCAATGTTCTAAAAATTAGTGCTAGTTATCAGGGCTGGATTAACATGTCAGTTGCCAATTGTTAATTTGCACAGAATGCAATGGTGTCCCGAGTATCCGAGTCAGATAAAATAAATTTAATGAATTAAATGTAACACAGTGGGGCAATATATTATATACCTTTGTTCATCAAAATATGTTGTCAAGATAGCAATCCCACATATAAAAAAAAATTGAAAATATACAATAATTAAGTATTGTTAAGGCATATAATCAGCTCTTTTATGGCTATAACAGGAATAACATTCTTATCATTTTCAGCAAGGAACTCCTATAGATGAAAATCATAAAAATAACAGTATATATAAAATTACAGAAATGTTATTAAACAATTAGCTCAATAAGCTTTCTCAAAAATCATCTATAAAGATACAAATATAGAAATATAATATTTAGGCAATATTGGCACCTTACTGCTATAACGCTGCCACTCAAAAGAGCTTGTGTTCCCCAATGGATCCTATGCACCATCTCCAGGTGAAACAGAATAACATGCAGTCACAATTCGTCATTGCAAGTCTTTGATTATCTTCAATCCTCGATCGGGACCACAGCTTATATCTTTTCCTGCTTGAATCTCATGGGCCGAAACGTACCTGCCCACTTTATGGCATCACCACGTCTACACGTTTCGCCATAGGCTCTCCAGTACATCAGTGTGCTGATGCCACCATCTTTACTACTGATATTAAAGAGCAAGGGTTACAATTGGCTCAATTTCAAGTCCATAATTTGCATGGCTCAAATAGCCAAATCCACAAATGTCTATTAGTTCATTAGTCAATAGATGTGTGTATATTAAAGGATCCCAATTTGCTCAACTTCAATTTTCTAATTTGCTTTGCCAAATAGCAAAATCCATGAATGTATATTAATTTGTTTGTCCAAGAAAAAATATATAAATATAGTTCACCAATCCTAGCTTATTATTAATATCTAAACAGGAATTAAAAAGGAATGACCAAATGAAATCCATATGTGTCCATAATTAGTATACTACAGAGGAGATAAAAAAAATCATATTAGTTAAATTATATAAATTAGTAAGGAGATGTAGATACCAAAAATATAAACCAAAAATAAAAATGGAAATAAAATAAAATAAATGCAAAAAACATAACATAAAATACACATCAGGATATATATAACACCTCCAGTTTTTTGGGGGGGGAATTTTAAATGTAAATTTATATCTATATATTTTTTATATATATTTATTAATTGTTATAGGCACTTGTAACACTTTATATGGCTGCTAGCACCTTGTAATAGAAATTTGAGCTATGTCCTGGTATGTATTTTATGTTATTTTATTTGTTTTTATTTTATTTCCATTGTGACAAACTCCCCTTTTCAAGTGAGTTTACCACAAGTTATTGGTGGGGCCTGCTTGCCAGCCTCCTGCCCACAGACAATGGACCCTGTAAACTGTGATATAAAAGTCTCCATTTGTCCATTGGAATGATATGGTTCGGTAACTGAGCAGCCGCACAAACCGGAGACCACCATGGAGCTTGTTAAGCTTAATTGATACATTTTGGCAATTTCCACCACAGTGGTCTAAGTGTTCGTCTGGGTGGCCGCAATTCCTATGGACGACCACGAGGTGACGTCCATCTTGTTCGCATGGAACAAAACCACGAATAGACTTCAGGGGGACTTAGCCGTGAATGCCCTGGAACTATATTCGGCATGAAAACTTTGCCGTTCCCGGTCAGTCCTCCAGCAGCACTTAGCCACGATTTTATGGAACTATTTTCAACCTGAAGACGTCGCTGTTCCTGGTCGGTCCTCCAGTGGCACTTAGCTGCTATTCTATGGACCTATTTTCGGCTATGGGACCATGCCTGCGGTTGGTAAAATAAATGACTTCCAGGAAATTCCTAAACCCCTGAACTGATCTGGGTGATTTTTGGATATGTTGGTCACCCAGATCAAGGCTATCAGGGAATGTAACATGTGTGGGGTTTTATGTATTTTTAGGGTACTTTTGGGGTGTTTTTAAAAAAATAATGATTTTTCTGTGGGGTTTTATGTATTTTTAGGGTACTTTTGGGGTGTTTTAAAAAAATAATGATTTTTCTGTGCTTAGAGATAATTAGATTAGAATTAGTACAGTTACTGATCTAATTATATATATAGGGGAGGGATTGTGCTGTGTGTGGGAGTGTCGTGCCTTGTAACCTTATTGTCATTGGTCTGTGAAGTTGAAAATCAGTCCCCCACAAGGTCCCTGGGGGCGTACCTCTTGCATTGTCATATAAGGCCAAGTGTGGCTCCCATTAAACAGAGATTTGTTTACCCCTTCATGAAGTCTTGGCTCATGTTTGGGGGATTGGAGAACTACATTACTCTGGGGATTGCTATAATCACTATACTCCCCTGAGTAAAATCACTAGCTCTTATAAGAGCTGTTCCTGCTACGCTCTCTGGACTAAGAGAGGTCTACCCACTGGAAGCTGGATCCTGGTCTTGGGTCCAGGGTGGGTGGAGGACAATGAGACCCCAACCAAGCTGTTGTGGTTTGTAAGGTGGTTATGATGTTCCAGTACAGTGCTTATGGTGCTCGCAAGTATTAGGAAGCAACGATTGACGGAGGTACCCGGTCGGGGGAGCCATGCGGACCATCACATCCATATTAAATAAAAAACTGTCATACTTTATACTAATGTAGCCACTAGTTTTAAACATTTAATAGATAAGCCTCACCTGTGCATGGCAAGTGGAGGAATATTATTATTATTATTTTATTATTATTTATATAGCGCCAGCAAAAAGTTAATTCCTCCAGTCTATGGGAAAATTGCAATTCAGTAAGAAGAATAAAAAAACACCTTACTCTGCAAATATAACCCAGCTCAATTTCTTTAATGTTGTGTGCCATGGATTTCAAATGTACTTTTTATTTACCGATGGGTATTGTTCTCTTTTTGTTGATTTCTTTGACAATTATTCTGTTGCCTTTACCTTTGCCAAGGATCTATGATGTCTACAGTGAACATAAAATACATGTATCTAGTGTGTCCACTATTATGTAAGCCAATGTAATGAGCATGAAGAATGTTTCATGGTGATCCAGTGTAGTTTTTTGAGTTAGCCTAAGTTAATGTCCAACCTTTGCTCCCCTTTAGTAATGCCTAGGACAAGAGATGGTTTGTAACAGGTCTAGAATGTCGTTGTTATTGTGGCTGATCACTTTTTATATGCTTTGTATATAAAGTGGTGTGTTGTAATGGGTCTAAACAAGATAGTATCATTGTGATTTAGTGATATTCATGGAATACCACATGGGCTTCCTCTTATAGTGGTGTATGGGGAAATTCCCTGTTGATTGAAATGCAGATTTTTTTTTTGTAGTTCCACAGCAGAAAAAGGTGGATATAGGCCCCTTTGTGACAATTCCAGGTAATTTTAGATTGTAAGCTCATTTAGATAGGGCCCTCTGTTTCCGTATGCCAGACATGGTTTGTTAGAATTATTTGCCTTGTTTACCTATTGTAAAGCTCTGCTGTTTATGTTGGTGGTCTATAAATAATTGTAATTGACTTGGTAACTGCTCTGGTAATTTGTGATTGTACATATGAATTGTAGATCTAAAGCCATATATGCTTGATATTTATAAAATGGTCAAGTCTCTTTTTTTGTTTGTTTTTTTCCTTCCAGTCACTAGTTAAATATGTTAAATATGTTGATTATAATTTTAACTACTAAACATGTGGACTACTCAATTAAACAGTGTACTTTGACTGACTGATTAAGTAAATCTGCCCCAGCATCCATCTTGTCAAACTGGGTCACCAATGACGTGCATTATCTGAATATACTATAATTACTAATTAGTGTATCATTTATTTATTTTATTTAACAGCAAAATATGAAAATCCACATCCATTGAAGATAAGCCAACACTTATTTTCCCTTTCCTATGTGGAACATCTTGTTGTTACTCATCAATCTATAAAATTCTGAAAAGCATAACAATATACACATAATTTATCTTCACTAATTAAAAAAAACATATGTTGGTTGGTTTTGGGCTGTTACTTCAGACTTGTCAGATTGTTAATACCTTGTGGTATTAAACTAAAGATCTCAGTTCGTCATTTATAATTTCCCATCTGGTCAACTAAGTCACTTATAAATTACTGATCTGTATATTAAAAAGCCGACTTTGAATAACATTGCTTTCTGAAATAAAACATTTTAATAAGTTTTAGGTGTTTTATTTGTAATTGGCTTCATTGTAATTAGATATACATATCACAGTTTTAGATGGAACAAGCATAATGTTAATGCAGAATACTGATATAGTGTGCTTTGATGTCGGCTATGTGTTTTCTATTTATAAATACATTTCTATTGAGTTCTTGAAATATTAGCATATAGTGGGATTAACTGTACCACGAGTATAATAAAACTTCTGTAAAATATATATATTTAGAAAATACAAACCAACAGACAAAAATAAATAGAATTACCTCAGAAATTATGAAATTTGTGTGCTTCTAAAGGTCACGTTCTCTAAATATTTAATTTCAGCATAAAAAAATAAAATAACTTCCTCACAAAGTGTAGGGGAGGCTTATCACATCAGGATTTTAAAATATGTTATAACTCTATGCATGTTACAAGGATTATGGAGTGAAGTATCCCCAATAATTATAAATTATGGATTGGCTTTATGGCATCCACACTTCTTTTTGCGGTTTGCTGCCTACCATGGACTGATTCTGGGTAGGCCTCAACTGTGTGTATATGGCTTTCCCAATTAACTAAATACTTTCTTGCCATGACTCCCTCAACACTCTTGTCATTGAGTGACAACCCAACTTCTGAGGCAGGTGGAGGATGCTCTTTAGATATCATATTCCCGCAGGTGTTTATCCCGGAGGTGAGACATGATGTTGACTCATAGTTACATAGTTACATAGTTAGATAGCTGAAAAGAGACTTGCGTCCATCAAGTTCAGCCTTCCACACACCTGTTTTTTGCTGTTGATCCAAAAAAAAAAAAACAACCCAGTTTGAAGCACAATTTTGCAACAAGCTAGGACAAAAAATTCCTTCTTGACCCCAGAATGGCAGTCAGATTCAGGGGCGGGCTGGGCCGGGGGGCAGGGAGGCAATTGCCCCCCAGGCCGCCCGAAATTATTTTAGGACCGGCCGCGGCGGGCCGGCCCTTTAAATGATGCAGCCGCCGAGCGCTCTGTAAAGAGCGCTCGGTGGCTGCAGCTGCTTTACCCTCCCTCCCCTTCCCTGTAGGTGGCCGAGCTGCACTCCGGTCCGCGGTCCCGGCCGGAGTGATAGGAAGGTGCACTGAGTGTGCACTTCCTGTCAGTCCGGCCGGGTACAGGAAACAGAAACTCCTGTTCCGCGCGGAACAGGAGTTTCTGTTTCCTGTACCCGGCCGGACTGACAGGAAGGTGCACACTGAGCACCTTCCTATCACTCCGGCCGGGACCGCGGACCGGAGTGCAGCTCGGCCACCTACAGGGAAGGGGGTAAGAAGAAGGGGGGAGGGGAGGGGGTAAGAAGAAGGGGGGAGGGGGGGAGAGTAAAAAGAGGGGAGGGGCGGAGAGTAAAAAGAGGGGAGGGGGGGAGAGTAAAAAGAGGGGAGGGGGGAGAGTAAAAAGAGGGGAGGGGGGAGAGTAAAAAGAGGGGAGGAAGGGGGGGGGAGAGTAAGAAGAGGGGAGGGGGGGAGAGTAAGAAGAGGGGAGGGGGGAGAGTAAGAAGAGGGGAGGGGGGGAGAGTAACAAGAGGGGGGGAGAGTAAGAAGAGGGGAGGGGGGGAGAGTAAGAAGAGGGGAGGGGGGGGAGAGTAAGAAGAGGGGAGGGGGGGGGAGAGTAAGAAGAGGGGAGGGGGGGGAGTAAGAAGAGGGGAGGGGGGGAGAGTAAGAAGAGGGGAGGGGGGAGAGTAAGAAGAGGAGAGGGGGGGAGAGTAAGAAGAGGAGAGGGGGGGAGAGTAAGAAAAGGAGAGGGGGTGAGTAAAAAGAGGGGAGGGGGGAGAGTAAAAAGGGGAGGGGGGAGTAAAAAGAGGGGAGGGGGGAGAGTAAGAAGAGGGGAGGGGGGAGAGTAAGAAGAGGGGAGGGGGAGAGTAAAAAAGAGGGAGGGGAGTAAAAAGAGGGTGGAGAGTAAGAAGAGGGGAGGGGGGGAGAGTAAGAAGAGGGGAGGGGGAGAGTAAGAAGAGGGGCGGGGGGGAGAGAGTAAGAAGAGGGGCGGGGGGAGAGAGTAAGAAGAGGGGAGGGGGGGAGAGAGTAAGAAGAGGGGAGGGGGGAGAGTAAGAAGAAGGGGGAAGTAAGAAGGAGGGGAGATAAGAAAAAGAGGGGGGTAAGAAGAAGAAGGGGGGAGTAAGAACAAGAGTGGGGAGTAATTAGAAGAAGGGGGTAAGAAGAAGAGGGGGGTAAGAAGAAGGGGGAGTAAGAAGAAGAAGGGGGAGTAAGAAGAAGAGGGGGGAGTAAGAAGAAGAAGGGGGTAAGAAGAAGGGGGTAAGAAGAAGAATGGGGTAATAAGAAGAATGGGGTAAGAAGAAGAAGAGGGGGTAAGAAGAAGTAGGAGGGTTAAGAAGAAGGGGGGAGTAATACGAAGAAGGGGGTAAGAAGAACAAGGGGGGAGTAAGAAGAACACAGGGAGGAGGGCGGGTAAGAAGAACACAGGGAGGAGGGGGGGTAAGAAGAACACAGGGGGGGTGAGAACACACAGAGGGAGGAGTGAGAAGAACACAGGGAGGGTGGAGGGGGGATGAGAAGAGCACAGGGAGGGTGGGTGAGTGTGAGAAGAGACCGCTAGGGGAGGGTGGGGGAGAGGAAAGACCACTAAGGGGCAGGGGAGAGCTCTAAGGGACAGAAGGGATAGCTCTATAGGACAGGGGGCAAGACAGGGAGCTCTTTAACAGTACGCGCACACACACACACACACACACACAATGCATCCCTATACATACACAGAAACACACAATGCACCCCTATACATTAACAGAAACAGAACATGCTTCACTTACACACAGAGAAACACACAATGCATCCATTACACACACACACACAATGCAACCCTTACACACAAAGACAATGCATCATTTGCACACATACACAGAAACATACAATGCAAACCCTTACACACACATGCAAACACACACACTGTTTTTCTTACATACACACAGAAACACAATGCATCTCTTACACTCAATGCACACACATACAGACACACACCTTGCATCCCTTATGCATACAAACACAGATTCACACAATGCATCCCTCACACACAACCAGAAACACATAATACATCCCTTATACACAAATACACACTGCTTCCACTACACACAAACACACTGCATCACCTGCACAAACTGGTATCCCTATACACTACATACCATAAGCACACATATGAGATAACACATAACACATCCCCTACACACTCCACTCCCTGTGAGCGAGCTCATGGGTGGGTGGAACATATAAGTGGACTTATGAGTGGGCCTTATGGGCATACTCACCGTCAGGCACTGGGGCACAGACCTTGAGCTGTGTAAGAGGCCCCTCAAAAATGGAGATGCTTCCAATTCTCCCAGAACGTTGAATTTTGTGACCACAGTTGCAAACAGCCTCCAGAGGTCCTGTTCTACACCAGACCAGTGGAGCCAAACTGCAGCCCATCATCATCCTCATCTAATTGTAAGTAGGCAATCTAGTATATTATTAGTGACACTAATCTATAATTTACCTCACATTAAAGGGACACTATAGCTTAATGAAGTGGTTCTGGTGTCTATAGCTGGTCCCTGCAGGCTTTTTAATGTAAACACACACTGTGTGCAGCACTGGCGTTAGTTCATATGGCAGATCATACGGGTGGGGCATTGTGATGTCACATGGGGGGGGCGGCAAATTTATATTTTGTCTAGGGCGGCAAAAATCCTTGCACCGGCTCTGATCCTGGGCAGGTGCACCAGTCTACTGGTGACCCACAGGAGGGGAGTGCACTGATTGCACTGCACTCTCCTCCTGCCCAGACCCGTCTTGACCGCAGTGCAAGTGCCCTCTGCCCCTAACTTACAGTGGCTCACACTCACAACAAGCAGTGCCCAGAGCCCTTTGCAGAGACGGAAACAAAGAGGTTCTGCGGCAGCTGGCCGTCCTGCAAGCATTACATTAAACAGCTGTTCCCAATGCAGCCACAGGTGGCGTTGTGCAGGGAGACTGTGATTACTCTTCACTTCCTCCCAGCCTACAGAGCAGCGCATGGGGGAGAGAGGAGGAGGCATGATTTAATCTTGAATAAATCCTCTAAGCAAACCTTTATAAATTTGGGGGGGATCAGCTCTGTTTCCACAGTTTATTGGTGTTTACTCTCATCTCTGTATTAATATTGAGGGATGTCTAAGTAGTAACATCAGTGTGTGTCAGCAGGGCCAGCCGTTAGGGTGGGCAAGCTGTGCGGTCACGCAGGGTGCCATGACAACAGAGGCGCCCGGCGGCCAACACAGCTCACAAGTCGGGTACACCAGCATATTTAATTTAAACGATTCGCTGGTGGTCCACTGGTGCGCACCAGCAGTAGGTGCAGTCAGATCAAATCCTCTCCCTCGTGGTTCCGGCGCTCAGTTAGTGAGTCAGAGCACAGGCTCTGAGATTCTCAGCCTGTGCTCTGACAACATTTAAAGTCAGAGCCGTGAAGGAGCGGGTATGGCAAAGAGCTACTGATTAGCATAACATCAATATCCGTTATAAAACCAGAAAAAGGTGGGCATGGATGGTGAACTGATTTGGTGGCGCAATGGGCCACTTGACTGGTTTTGCCCCCCAGGCCTAAGGCTCTCAGCCCTCCCCTGGTCAGATTTATCCTTGAATCAAGCAGTTATTACCCTACATTGAAAGATTATATCCTTGAATATTCTGTCTTTGCAAGTATGCATCTAGTAGCTGTTTGAACATCTGTATGGACTCTGATAAAACCACTTCTTCAGGCAGAGAATTCCACATCCTGATTGTTCTTACAGTAAAAAAAACCTTTCCTTTGCCTTAGACGAAATCTTCTTTCTTCCAGTCTAAACGCATGGCCTCGTGTCCTATGTAAAGTCCGGTTTGTGAATAGATTTCCACACAATGGTTTGTATTGGCCCCGAATATATTTGTATAATGTTATCATATCCCCTCTCAGGCGACGTTTTTCTAAACTAAATAGGTTTAAATTTGTTAACCTTTCTTCATAGCTGATATGTTCCATTCCTTTTATTAATTTTGTAGCCCGCCTCTGCACTTTTTCTAGTGCCATGATATCCTTCTTTAGAACAGGTGCCCAAAATTGCACAGCATATTCAATATGTGGTCTTACCAGTGATTTATAGAGAGGCAAAATGATATTCTCGTCCCGAGAATGAATGCCCTTTTTCATGCATGACAATACCTTACTGGCCTTGGCCACTGCTGATTGACATTGCACATTGTTGCATAGTTTGTTGTCTATAACAATTCCCAAGTCCTTTTCGTGTGTTGTTATCCCTAATTCACTTCCATTAAGGGTATACGTTGCTTGTGTATTCTTTACGCCGAAGTGCATAACTTTGCATTTATCAACATTAAATTTCATTTGCCATTTGAGTGCCCAGTCCTCCAGTCTATCTAAATCCTTCTGCAGCAAAGTAATATCTTGCTCACATTGTATTATTTTACAAAGTTTTGTGTCATCTGCGAACACTGAAACATGACTTTCAATGCTGTCTTCAAGATCATTTATAAAAATGTTAAATAGAAGGGGTCCCAGAACAGACCCCTGAGGGACACCACTTGCCACCTCTGTCCAGCTTGAAAATTTACCATTAACAACAACTCTTTGTATTCTGTTTTTAAGCCAATGTTCTCATGTAGACAAATTTTATCTTTGGAAACTTTGAATGGGGATGAGACGGATTCTACTTTTTTTTTAATTTGTGTAATACCAGATTAGAAATTAAATTCTGTAAAAACTGTGTTTGGCTTGAGTCCTTACTAGCTTTGAAGAGATGCACTCCTCTTAGAGCCTATCTTGCAGTGAGCACATACTGTGTCAGCACTTGCAATTTGATGTTTGTGGTCCAGGACTCACTGCCATCTCCATTCCATACTTTCTAGTATCTCATAGTTACATAGTTACATAGTTAGATAGCTGAAAAGAGACTTGCGTCCATCAAGTTCAGCCTTCCTCACACCTGTTTTTTGCTGTTGATCCAAAAGAAAAAAAAAAAAGAAAAAAAAACCCCAGTTTGAAGCACAATTTTGCAACAAGCTAGGACAAAAAATTCCTTCTTGACCCCAGAATGGCAGTCAGATTTATCCTTGAATCAAGCAGTTATTACCCTACATTGAAAGATTATATCCTTGAATATTCTGTCTTTGCAAGTATGCATCTAGTAGCTGTTTGAACATCTGTATGGACTCTGATAAAACCACTTCTTCAGGCAGAGAATTCCACATCCTGATTGTTCTTACAGTAAAAAACCTTTCCTTTGCCTTAGACGAAATCTTCTTTCTTCCAGTCTAAACGCATGGCCTCGTGTCCTATGTAAAGTCCGGTTTGTGAATAGATTTCCACACAATGGTTTGTATTGGCCCCGAATATATTTGTATAATGTTATCATATCCCCTCTCAGGCGACGTTTTTCTAAACTAAATAGGTTTAAATTTGTTAACCTTTCTTCATAGCTGATATGTTCCATTCCTTTTATTAATTTTGTAGCCCGCCTCTGCACTTTTTCTAGTGCAATGATATCCTTCTTTAGAACAGGTGCCCAAAATTGCACAGCATATTCAATATGTGGTCTTACCAGTGATTTATAGAGAGGCAAAATGATATTCTCGTCCCGAGAATGAATGCCCTTTTTCATGCATGACAATACCTTACTGGCCTTGGCCACTGCTGATTGACATTGCACATTGTTGCATAGTTTGTTGTCTATAACAATTCCCAAGTCCTTTTCGTGTGTTGTTATCCCTAATTCGCTTCCATTAAGGGTATACGTTGCTTGTGTATTCTTTACGCCGAAGTGCATAACTTTGCATTTTTCAACATTAAATTTCATCTGCCATTTGAGTGCCCAGTCCTCCAGTCTATCTAAATCCTTCTGCAGCAAAGTAATATCTTGCTCACATTGTATTATTTTACAAAATTTTGTGTCATCTGCAAACACTGAAACATGACTTTCAATGCTGTCTTCAAGATCATTTATAAAAATGTTAAATAGAAGGGGTCCCAGAACAGACCCCTGAGGGACACCACTTGCCACCTCTGTCCAGCTTGAAAATTTACCATTAACGACAACTCTTTGTATTCTGTTTTTAAGCCAATGTTCTACCCAAGAACAAGCATTTTCATCGAGATCGATTTCCTTGAGTTTGAACACTAATCTTTTGTGTGGAACTGTATCAAATGCCTTGGCAAAATCCAAATAGATCACATCCACTGCAACACCCTGATCTATACTTCTACTTACTTCTTCGTAGAACGCAATCAAGTTAGTTTGACATGACCTGATCTCAGATAGTTGCTGGTGATATATGAATGGTGAGTGGACATTTCTGCTTATCTGGTGGAGTAGCCAGATGATGAAGTCCATGGAATTACTGCCCTACTGAAAAGCAATGCTTTTACATAAAACTAGTAGCTCTGTGACATGGTACAAACAGACATTCACAATCAGATTACTAAGCGCATCATACCCGTATACTGAGAAGAGAGCAAGGACTCCATCCCTGGGTGCTTAGGTAAAGCAGTATAGGAAATTATGAGGCTAGAGGATCTGTTTACTAATACTACAAAATCAAACACCTAGTTTTATTGGCTGAGATTAATGACTCCCTAAACCTACTTGTCTAATTAAGTTGTTTTCATGAAAGTGGAGTGATGTGTTGGGAGACTATTGTGGGGCTAGCGTGGATTGTGCTGCGCTGACTTTGAAACATTATTTATGCTAGCTTGGTACTTTGGGTGTTACAGTAGATTGTCATATTGTATTTATTGCTGTTCAATAATGGCAAAGTTTAGTCATTTACAAATTTGGTATGCACACTATGTTGACTACATTTGAATGCAGTGTGCCCAGTGAGCCACAGAGTCTAAGCTTTAATGCAACACCTTCACTAAGGGTTTTTCATCAATATACAATCTTTCTGAAAAACTCATTCAAATTGCAGTGACATTAGAAGCTGTATAAGCAGGGACTACTTTGTCTCACATGAGTCAATTTTTTGGCCAAAAAGCAGAACTCTAATGAGCCTTCACATTCTACATTGCCATTTCACAGTACATGTCACTTATGACAGCTCCTGGGCAATTGCCATTCTCGCATGATATTCTAGATTATTAAAAAAACAATGGGCGCATGAGTCCAAATATGACGCGACTCCAGCAACTGCATATGTTAAAAGCTGTATAGAGAGAGGAAGTGGAAAATTAAGGAGAGGTAATTATGTCTCCCTTTTCCCCATACCTCCAACTGCCTGTAAACAGCATGTCACCTGGTGTTAGACACCACAAAGGACAGTGTCACTTTAAATTCCTGGGCAGAAATAGTAGTATCAATCTAATTTGATAGAAACACTAGTATATGTTTCCTAGTTCTTTGCTTCACTTACCCAAGGATGAACTATCCCTGCAACTATAGCTTACTGTGCCTCTATATTCGGTACATTTCCCATAATTCTCTCACAGCTACCAAGTGGTTTCAACTAGTGTGGCTAAAGCATCATGTTAATTTAAAAATTCCAAAACAAATAAAATGTAATTTATTACTAAATGTATTACTGTAATTCACGAGTGATATCATAAGAATTGTTCATTGCATATTTGTCATGGGTCTTTGTCCTAGATCATTAAATAACCTAGCTATACCCCTGATGGTATCTGCTTTTAACCAATATGTTTTATCGATAGAGATGTACTTGTACTTGTATTTGTATCAAATGATTTCATGGTATCAAATGTGTACACATGTGCTATGGTTTCAAACATAGCAACAAAACAATTAAAATATGTATTTCACATTTCTAGTTCCTAGGTAATTAATCAAGCATTTCTGTTAAATTGAAATCTAACATTTACAGCATATCAATCACAGATATATTTGCTGTTATACAACAATTTGGCATTTGACAAGAAGGACATAATCATAGGTTTAAATGCAATATAAAGGTAAAGTCCCAACTGTATGCAACCTGTACATTAAAAATCTCTTTTGTTAAGATTGTCTGTTGTAAGAAACCATTCAGTAATAGAGTATATTAAACTGATGATTAAAACAATTTGTTTTTAAACAAAATATACACATTCTTTTAATGACAGAGAACGAAACAAGGCAGCGAGAGCAGACTTAGGCACTGTACGATAGGTTACAGGTATACAATTTTTTGGCACCCAATATATTTAAGGGAGGCTTTGATCACTATCTTGTTGGCCCCTGACGACGGTGCAACATATAAGCACTGAAACGTGCGTCGGGCGTTTTTCATTCATTTTTTATTTTTTGTTCAATATGGGCACTGGGCACTTCTTGATTTGAGCACTTTCAAAGTTTAAATATGCTATGAATACAACTCTTTAACTTACCTTTTTACCACTATACCTGTCTAGATAGCTTTACAGGGAGAGAGGCTTTATAAAGTTCATTGTCAGTTTATTTTAAACTGACTTCTTCATTTCATTTTATTCTCTCTCCTATCTATCTATTGCCCTGCTCTGACTAGCAGTATCCCTAGACCAGGGGTAGGCAACCTTTTAGCAGCACTGTGCAGAAATAAGATTTTGATGTCCCGTAGTGTGCCGGTCCTATTTTTTCAAATTGAAGTGTGGATGTTGCTGTATTCTGCTTGTGTTACTTATACTGCAGTTGCTTTTGGATTTTGTGCGTATATGAGCTGTTATATTGTATATGTTCATGAGTAGTTTGTGGTATCGTGTAGAATACCTATGAATGTATGCTGTGTATAGGTGCTGTTTGTTGAATTGTGTGTGTGTGGATGGATATGTCACATTGTGTGTTTGGTAGTGTATGTATGTGTGTATTGGCTGTTTGGGGTATTGCATGGGAGAGGCTGCATGTGGTGTTGTGTGCATGTATGTGGATTGTCAGTGGTGTTGAGTTTGTGCGGATTGTGTGTTGTGTTTGGGCTGTTCGTATTATTTGTATGAGGGGAGGGTTATTCTGCATTTCTGTGTATATCTATCAGTGTGGGTGGCTTCCCTGGGTTCCAGTGGGGACCAGGCTGGCCAGGTACAGGTCAAGGACAGGAGCTGCAACAACAGCTGCGGGCTGCTCTACTACAGTGTGGATTCCTATTCACAAGTGCTGGAATGAAGTGATCTGAGATCACTTCCTCTGCGTGCCGTAATGTATAAATTGTGGATTGTCCTTCACCACATTTTCGTATTACCAGATATCTGAAGTTTCACTGGGACTCCTGATAGGCCAGAGCCTGTTTGGCTCTAGCAGCCTTGAGTGCCGTGCAAAGACACCTCGAGTGCCGTGCATGGCACTAGTGCTGTAGGTTGCCTACCCCTTCCCTAGACTATTCTTATACCTAGGGATTCTATCCCCTATTAGGAGTCCTATTGTTAGGACTCCATAGGGGTTTTTTTGGGACCGTGTACAGTTTTGATTGGAGACGTTATACTCCTGTAGGTTCTAGCCAGTTGCTTGGCAGAGTGTTGTTTAGATATAGGGGTCACAGGGGGGATCTATACTTACGTTCTAGCCTGTTTCTAATAAAGCTTTATTTTTAGTGTAATAGATCCCTCTAGCTATTTAGCAGTGTTTTTCCCTTATATCTATTTTGGTGGTATAGTAGGTATTAGTCACACTTGTATATACTTTATTTATCCATCATTATTTTCTTTTATCGTTTATTTGGCCTCACCTTTTGTGGGTTAATTTAGCTTGTATCTACTCGCATACCAGTTTCCTACGTGGCTATATTGATATCCAGGCGATGCACGGGGTCTCATGTCTTGGTTTAGATTGACACTCCTTAGCATCTTTCTCTCTCTTTTTTACATTCTTCTAATGACAAATATTTAGTGTCTATTTCAAGTAACGCGGAGCAGAAAATCTGTGTTTTTGGATGAACTTCGAGAGGAATATTTGTGTGTTTGTATAGATGACTGCAAAGAGGAATAGCTGTTTATATAAATGCAAAGTAGAATATTTGAGACTTTGTATGGATGCAGAATGGGATTATGTGGATTATTGTATAGCAGAATATCTGTATTTATATGACTGGGTGTAGAGCAGAATATCTGTGGGTGTGTTTGTATAGAATAATGCAGAATACAATGTTTACACTGCTGGGTAAAAAGCAGAATATATATTAGGTTAAGCAGAGTTAAATTGCTATCCTGAACATGAGTACTAGCCTTAATAGACGTAGGCACCTAGACACCTAAAAGCTCAGTGACGACTGGTAAGCTCTGAAGCCTTTGCACAGAACATCATTAATTATCGACACACACACAATTATTGACAGAGGGGCTAGGGGGCAAATAGACACACAGTGGAGCTGGGTGGGGCAACGAGACATACCATGGGCCGGGGGGGGGGGGGGGGCAAGAAAAACACACACAGAGAGACTGAGTGAAGAATAAGACACACAGGGGGAATAGGGGGACAAAGAGGCACAAACAGAGGTTGGGGAGAATGAGATACACAGAAGGGCTAGAGGGACAAAGAGACATCTGTTGGAGCTAGGGGGTGCAAAGAGACACACAGAGGGACCAAGGGGACAAAGAGACACACAGATGTGCTGGGGGGATAAAGATACACACAGAAGGGCTGTGAGGGACAAAGAGACTCACAAAGGTGCTGCAGGGGAGACAAACAGAGGGACTGGGGAAGGAGAAAAAGGCACACAAAGGGGCTGGGTGGAAAATGGGATACACAGAGGTAATAGGGGAACTAAGAGACACACAGAGCGGTTGGGGAGAATGAGATACACGGAGGTGCTAGAGGGACAAAGATACACCTATAGGGTCTAGGGGGAAAAGAGACACAGAGGGGCTGAGGGACTGAGGGGACAAAGAGACACCCGGTGATGATGTGGGGGAGCAACGAGACATGCAGAGGGCTGGGGGAAAAGATACACAAAGGGACTGAGGAGGCAAAGAGAAGGTGTGGGGGCAAAGAGACACAGAGGGGCTGTGAGGGACAAAGAGATTCACAAAGGTGCTGTGGGGGAGACAGACAGAGGGTCTGGGGAAGGTGAAAAAGACACACAAAGGAGTTGGGGAGAAAAAGGACACACAACAGGGCTGGGAGAAGAAATAGACACACACAATTGGCAGTTATTGTTTTGGGTGGAGGTTTAAAGCAAGTTTAAAGGAAGGCAAAACAGCATCTGGACATTCCTGCCTTCATACCAAGTACTTAGTACTTACTTAGTAAGCTTAAGTTGTTATGCTGGTGGGATTTTTTCCTTAACATATAAGCCTCAATTACAATCCAGCCAACATTTGTTGGTTTATAAGCCTTTCATGAGTTCAAATTGATTATATTAACATTGTTAAATACTTTTTGGGGAGCTAATGAATATTGCTTTGAATAATACAAAAAAATATTGGTATTAAAATATTGAAAATATTGGATTTTGATAAATAGCCTTGAAAAAAATTGACAAGAAAAATCTGTAGATAAATGCATTTTTTTGCTACTTGTCTCCAGTCAGCACCAGCAGCCAGCTGACAAATAGTTAAAGGTCAGTGGAGGTCAATATGACCCCACATTAGGCTTATCACCTCCCCATACCCTTCATCCCTTTGCCGCGAGTGGGTCCATGCCCACTAAACAGCAAACCATCAGTGGTAGCTTGGTGCAATAAAAGACTTTTCACTGGTCAACTTTTGTACAGATCTCTCCATGCTCTAATTTCTTGGCATCTGGTAGGAGCCTCAAATTTAAAAAAAAAATGGTTTGTGGACAGATCATTGTCCATCTCATGTACCCCCACGGAGGATCTCTTATCAAAATAATAAAACCCACCTGTGACAAAGAGGCCTCTGCCACGAGCTCCTGGAGGAGCCTGCTGGGTAGCCTCCTGCCCAAGGACTATGGGTCTTGTAAAATACCTTTTAAAAGACTTGGTTTGTTCGGGAACAGAACAGACCCACGAACTGCAGACCACCTCTGTGCTAGTTAACCTCATTGTCTCCTTTTGACATCTTAATAACTGAGTCATACCTCAGTGTTCTAAGTGTTCAGCTGGGTGGCCGCCGTTCATATGCATGAACACGTGGGAATGAGTTGGCAGCGGTGTTTGGTCGTCGAGTGTGACTGTGACTGATTCTGTTACTGTGCCTGCATTATTGAGTTCTACTCCCAGCATTTAGTCTTGGTTCATGGGTGGGGGGAAATGTGATACTGGCTATAATTACTGCTATACAGCTATACTCTCTGGAGGAGAGCTTTTACCACTGGGAGCTGGATCCAGGATTTGGATTCAGGGTGGGAAGAGATATATTTATATGTAATAATTTTACATAATTAGGTCATTTTATTAATTACAATTTGAAGGACCTGCTTGACAACCCAGGCCGAAAGTTCAGGGAATTAAATTTTCTAGCACTATATTTAACCCTGTAACTTTCCAAGACACCACAAAACCTGTACATAGGGGGGTACTGTTTTACTCGGAAGACTTCGCTGAACACAAATATTAGTGTTTCAAAACAGTAAAATATATTACAACGACGATATCGTCAGTGACAGTGACATTTTTTGCATTTTTCACACACAAATGGCACTTACACTGACGATATAATTGTTGTGATACGTTTTGCTGTTTTGAAACACTAATATTTGTGTTCAGCGAAGTCTCCTGAGTATAACAGTACCCCTCATGTACAGGTTTTATGGTGTTTTCAAAAGTTACAGAGTCAAATATAAGGTTTGCGTTTCAGTTTTTTCACATTAAAATTTGCCAGGTTGCCTTTGAGACCGTATGGTAGCCCAGGAATGAAATTTATCCCCATGATGGCATACCATTTGCAATAGTAGACAACCCAGGGTATTGCAAATAGGGTTTTTTTAGTAGCCACTTAGTCACAAACACTGGCCAAAATTTGCGTTCAAATTAGTTTTTTGCATTTTCAAATATTAACACTAACTTTGGCCAGTGTTTGTGAACAAGTGGCTACTAAAAAAGACTGGACATACTCCATTTGCAATAACTTGAGTTGTCTACTTTTGCAAATGGAATGCCATCATGGGGGTAATTCTTATTCCTGGGCTACCATATGGTCTCAAAGGCAACGTAACCAATCTGGCGAATTTCAATGTGAAAAAACTGAAATATGTAACACGCTATATTTGACCCTGTAACTTCCCAAAACACCATAAAAAAGATTCTCATGTTTTGAAAGAGTTAAACTTAAATTTTTTTAAATATACAATATTTTTATGTTCTTGTGTTTTTGCGCCTGGCACCAGCTTTTGCTATCTTTTTTTTAACATCCTGCACCTGACAAAAATAGCATTCTTTCTAATACCTGCAATTTTTTATTGGGTTATTATTATTATTATTATTATTATTGCAATTTATATAGCGCCAACAGATTCCGTAGCGTTCCTAAATCTCATACTGTCACTTGCATCAGTTAACAGGAGACTAACTAACAGCATTACGAAATGTTATATGAAAAATTTAACTTTCGCTTCTGAGACTCCCATGATTGGTTAATGTTGCCATTGATGTATGCACCCTTAGACAAACTGTGTTTTATATATACGATGTACTACGCATTAAAACCTTTGAATGCTTGAATACTACATCCAAGTGGTTTGACTTCGTTGAGTATATCCAACAGCTGAAAATGGAAAGCAGAAACTTCTTTGTTGGTGCATAAGTCCATAGCAGCATAAGGGTTTCCAAACCCTGTGATGATTTCCAGCCTAACAGACAATACAATAAAAACCTCATAAACATTTCATTGAAACAAGGCTTCTGAAGCACATTTATCAGATGCTATTCATTGCACAGCTGTCACATTTATCAAGATCAGATGCTATAATGTTGTTTGGCACTAAATCCAGTTGATATTCGATAAACATATCAGCCAATAGACTGAAATCAGGGTCATAGTTTTACCTTCTTGGCTATTGTACATAAAGTGCAACAAGTTTTCATTATCAACTTAAATAAATCAAGTTTATATTTAGTAAGAATGATTGTATGTGGGCAGTGAACCACCGAAAACATTATACCAAATATAGAGTGCGGTAATATGTGATTGCATTTAAAATGTTTGCCATTGAGTACATATCATGGAAAGGTTAAGTTAGAAGGAATGGAGATAGGGGTTCTTTAGCATTTGGGTGCTTAAAACTGAGGGGATTAATATTTCATATTGCATAATCAGATCTACTACATTTTTTGGTAGCATACTCTTCCAGCAGTTTACTCTTAATCATTAACCCATAAAAATTGTGCACGTTTTTTCAAATGTCCCTTTTTGTTTTATTACATGCTTTGTACAGTCACCTTCTGGTTATTTGCTTCTGGGACATAACAAGCTTGTTTCTAACACTATGCACGGCAAAAATAAAGAATTACAATAAAAAATTAAAAAAAACTGAGGGGAAATTCGGGTTAGCAAGTATTTCTGGTTAGTAGGGATTTAGAAACGCCCCTAAACCTAAGGTTTCTTATTTTAACTCTGAGTACCCTTAAATTAAAAGTTCCTCTAATCCTAAACCTATAAGCATTGCTGCACTTGCATTATTATAGTATCAGGTACAACAGTGTACTTTGATTTTTCAATGCAAAAACATTATTGCATTCCTATAATGCTGCTCATTCTCATAAAGTCAGCATTTTAAAGCCAATGTTTAGAAACTGCATATCTCAAAAGCAGAATAAGCAAATGATGCTCTTCATCTTTAGGAGCATAGCATTTAGCACACTATTAGAGTTTGTGTCTATTGAGGCAAGAACTATTTTCTATAGATTCTATTGTGTTTTCATTTAATTTGCACTTTCTGCAATATCAGACTATGAGCAAATTACATACAAAATGCTAAGAAAGCAACTGACCATATTTATTTTATTGTTTACCTGTGTGCAGGTGTACATTCAATAAATGTTAATGTTTTTTTTAAATGTCTAAAATTAGCAAACATAATAATGAAAAACAATATTTTCCTTTTTAATTGCATATGTGCTGCATAAGAGCACCTCTGGGAAAATGGAATTTAGATGAGGTATTTGAAACAGGACAGAATGTAAATAGCATCACTGTTAGAGTTTAATTTTACAGTTTTTTTATTGCATATTATGCCAGGAGGTAAAACGTGATGTTTACTTTTTAATTATCGCATTACGTGCTTTGCATTTACCCTCAACTGTGCTATATAAAGGGATTAGTGTGTGCAATTGTTTTAGTGTGTGAAGTTATTTTGTGAATATATCTGCATTCTGTTTAACAGTTAAGCACTGAAATGTTTATGTATAGCCAAATGTTTTAAATCCATTTATGGTTCAAGTTCTATGAAAATCATCATTTCATCTTAGATATGTCTATCTGCCTTTTAAATATACCCAAAAATGGAAGTAGAATGCTGGTTGCAAGAACATAAAAGTAAATAATAGTATTATTTATAGAAAATAAACAATGGGGGGTGAACAACCTGACACTACCTGGGTCTGACCTTCCTTATTGGGGTTGAGTCTTACCCAGAGGGTACAAGGTGGAGGAGGCAGCCAAGCCTTGTAGTGTTCCTTTTATCTCTTAGTCTCCATACCCCCCTCTGGACTGGTGGGTGTTATCCCAGTCCACACTGACCACTTTGGCATTTTTTGGCTACCTATAATACATTTTCGAACCAGCTATTTCCTTAGAGGTTCCAATATGCTAAGCAGAAACAAGTTTACCTTGAATGTTATTTGTGATCCCAGCAAGCCCTCATTATGTAATTTGAACGCTTTCGCCAGTCATTTTGGCAGAGACAAACAGTCAGATTGGATTTGCCCATTCCAACAACTCCTATCACGCACAGTCTCCCCTGCACATCCACCTTAGCACGCAGGATACTGGAAAGAGCCCTGAGTGCTCCCATCAGTTGCTGATGGGAGGAACTAGAAAGGGTGGCTGGCTTTCTACAGGCAGCGGGCGCTCAATGGATTTCATCCCCAACACAGCTTCCATTCCCTTAAATGATGGTAGCAAAATCGGGTGAACAACGGCCTTTAATAGGTGCTAGACCAGGGGCAGATCAGGGCGCCCCAACTGGGAAGTATGGTGTCTTTGCCCGCATACATATCTAGAGGCTGGTTGGCCCTTACTTGCTGCCCCTGGAGTTATTGAACCAGTTCATGAAGGCACTAAGAGTCCTGGCCAACTATTATATGCCTGAGTTACAATTTTTTTTCGACAAGGAGTTGGATAGTCGATTTGCTTATAGGTCTGCAGGATGCATATGTAACTATATTTCATTTTTTAATGTTAATATCAGTTTGATTACAGTCTTTTGATATGCCTGTGAGTTTCCTCGCATGTCTGAATGCCAGCCAATGTTATATTATATCAGCCACACTTACTACTTAAAAGTTTCTTATTATCTGCTCGCTGTTCACTATTACTCAATGTGAGGGCTGATTGTATTGATATTAAATACCCATAATTAAAATGTGGTTATTCTTTGCTATACTGTTATTGTCATGTATAATCTTCATGCCGCAATATTCATGCAACTAGAGTACGTAGGTAGCGATTATTTCAAGCTATGTATTTATGCTTCTAGTTTCTAGGATGTCGCTACAAATATTATAAAAAGGTGCAACATTCTTGACATGTACTGACAATCTCATACACAATTATTAGTCATGTTCTTGCTGTAATGTCTCCACCAGTCTATATTTCCTCTGCACTGCAAAAATAAAGAATGTATAAAAAAAGCAAATAGAAAAAATAAATAAATAAACATTGGCAAAAGTTATAGAAATTTTTTTTTTATTTTAAAGCAACACTGGTTGTATTTTACAAGAGATATTTTAGGAGAGAAAATGGTCAATGAACATTTCAACATTTCAATATTTCAATATGTTTCTGTAAAGGAGCCATATTTGATATCAAATGTAAGCTTTAGGAACTGCAATTAAATAACGAGTGGATTAGTTAGAATTCCCCACCAGCTGTGGACAATGTAGGAGATAGACAGTTTCTGTTATTAATTCATTGGTGGATCAACTCTGCTTGCTCATGCATAGCATGGCATACTTAATATGAAATAACTAGGATTACAGAAAGTTGGTGAGATTAAACACTTGAGGAAACTGTCCATTTAAATGGGTATACATAATTTAGGAAGGATAAAAAAAAAAATAATGGGGCAGGGTATGTCTATGTATGTATGTGTGTGTGTGTGTGTGTGTATATATATATATATATATATATATGTGTGTGTATATATATATATATATATATATATATATATATATGTGTGTGTGTATATGTATATATGTGTGTGTGTGTATATATGTGTATATATGTATATATATATGTTTGTGTGTGTGTGTGTGTGTTTGTTTGTGTATATATATGTGTGTGTGTGTGTGTATATGTATATATGTGTGTGTGTGTGTATATATGTGTATATATATATATATATATATATATATATATATGTTTGTGTGTGTGTGTGTGTGTGTGTTTGTGTATATATAATATATATATATAAAATCAGATTTTAAGCCAAGTATTAAAGAAATGGTATGTGATTATGATACAGTTGAGGATGTGGAAGCCTTATAGGTATGAGAAATTAGTGGACAATTATTCATAGTAGGAATAGGTTACAGTCTGCCCAATATGAATTCTGATAGGGAAGTGCAACTGCTATCTAAATTAATAAGTTTGCATGGCTGCGTAATTTATTAATCATTGGATATGGTATAATTTGAGATTAACTCCATGTATTGAATTTATATGGGTCTTAAAATAATGTTTCATTATATAATTAATTATACAAGAAAGACTAATTTCAATTGGATAAGGGCATGGTATTCACTATATTCAAGTATTCACTAAATAAATCATTATTTTGGTGTTAAAATTAATGTGCCCCTATACACTTTTGTTATATTTTATCATTGTTATGTGTGTGTGTATATATATATATATATATATATATATATATATATATATATATATATATATATATATATATTATATTTATTATTATATTTAAAAAAAAAAAAAGCTTGACAAGGCAGCCACAATCTGACATGAATCAATGGTCGGAGTGCAAATACAGGACATGCCCCCTCATGACTTTGCTGTAATTATTGTTTATTACAAAAGCACTAGACTTTCCTACCACCATTTCATGCAGGATCTACTATAAAATTCAAGTGTCATGATAGTAAGTAAAAAGTAAAATGAAAACAACACCCACTGAATGTTTGTGTCAGGGCATTGTACAATATTGAAAAGACAAAAACAAAAATCTGAAGTGCACTTGCTGTATTCGTGAACTTAAATGCATCTCTGCAACAGTATTTAACTAATGAAAAACCATGTTTATCTTTTTATTTTAGTTTTTACTTTTATTTTATTCTTCTAGATGAATACAAGCATGTTTTTAAGAAACTACCTTATCCATTGTTCTTCTTTTACATCCCACACAGTTAATTTATCCTTATAATTTAGTGGATGACATAACCATGTTTGTGCTATGCTTTATGTTGCAGTGTCTTTTCCTGATTAATAGGATTACTTACATTGTATTTGACAGTTTGATATTTTTCTAAATTTGTATCAATATGTTTGTCAAAGGCATAGTATAGCTACAAACATGTTTTATAGACCTAAGCTATATTTGGAAGTCCAAGGCTGGGTGACCTTGTATTTCCAAAACTAATGTATTATTATACAGGTCAACTAGCCCAGATCATAATGGGGCATGCTCCCCCCTGGAGATAGAATCTAGGTAGACTTGGAATTTGACTTGATGGCTCTGATCTCCCAATGTGTTATATGTGATTGGATAGATTGCAAAGGGTATTACGTTTTTCCTGGCCTACCCTCTTTCTGTGGTCCTAAATAATACAGGTTTTCCTCTTGATATGCATCCTTGGGATGTTGAAACCCTTCGGGAAGCTGTTATCCAAACATGCTTGTATTTGACACAGGGTCTTTCCGTTATTAGCTTCCCTCAGTTACAACATAACTTCCAGCTCTTTTTTTTTTTTTTTTGTACAGCTTAGGTATTTTTGTCAACTAAATTGATTCATAGATACTCCCTAACTGTCGCAACAATGTTTAAACATCTCTATTTAAAAGGGTCCAAACAAAAGGCCTTATTTCGTTAATAGCTTTCATATATGTTTAAACACTGCAGTTTAGGGTGCCTTATATTATGTTGGGCAGTGGGAGAGTGACCTGGGTGGTGAGATGGAGGGTAATTCCTGAGCGGATGTTTGGGAAGCTGTGGCTAAGGTGTCAATTTGTGCTGCTTCTCAAGAGCAAATGTACAATATAGTATTTCAATGATATGACTCCAGTTTGTGTTTTTTAGGATGGGAAGACCCCTTTGGATTGCTGCTGGCAACTGGCCAACAGGGACATATTAACAGGGACATATTAACAATTTTATTGAGTTTGTAATGAATGACAATACATTCTTCATCAGTAAAGCAAAAAGAGAGATGACATAGGATAAACTGAACTGTGACGCCTTATTTGAGTAGAAGCAGTACACTCCACAATGTCCATGCACAGTCAGGTTCACCCAATAAGTCAGACAGAAACATATGGCCAGTTACAGTGCAATGAATTTTCAGTTCCATTCAAACAGTATAGGTCTACATTATTTCTATTATTTATAAAGTGCCAACTAATGCCGCAAAGCTGTACAGTAGGTGGACTAACAAACAAATATTTGCATCAAGACAAGTTAGAAATACAGGAACTGAAAAGGCTGAGGGCCTTGCTCAGACAAGCTTATTTTCTAGGGGACAAATGGTGGTCAAGTTATGTGGTGGGATACTTCTGGAGAGAAATGGAGGGGTCTACTGGTGGCAATCTTCCTGAAACCTTTTGAATTTGCATTTTTGTCCCTTTTTGGCCGCTTGAGAGATTTCTATCTTGCACTCAATAGCTTTTTAATAAGATATCTTCAGTGGTACGGAGGAGTCTGGCTGTTTCCTGGCTCAGGGACTATTCTCTTTTTCTCTGTGAGGTAATAGCTAAGATTGAGGAGAATCACCTAATGGATAACTTGCAGGCTGCACTATTTAATAATATCTCCTCTTTTTGTAAGACCTGGGACCCATGGTGACTGAGCTATTGCAGTGGATACCCCTCTCCTTTTCCTCCTCTGCTCATTTCCCTTTCTTTCACTCTTTTTTCTTACTTTTCTGTATATTTTTGCCTTTCTCTTTACTATTCTCTATGGAAAACCTTTTCTTTTTTGTAAAATTATTAAATCAATTCAATCTGCCAGTACTTTGTTTCACACATACTGTCTCTTAAATAAAGAATTAGAAAAAATATATAATGAGATGTTTACCATGCTTTTAAACAGCCATGGGTGCACAGTTTAGGACAGGTGTCCCATTTCAGAGGATAAAATAAGCTACTAATTACTTTTGCTTGGGATTTCTACAACTAGGAGAGCATATTTGCAGTGTCTAATACATGTGTAGGGCTAGTTTGCTGTTTGATAAGGGTTTATATAAGCCTAGGCTATATACCCACCATGCTAATGCATTTATGTTTTGCTCGTGATTGGTGTCATGCGTCACTCACTGGCATGTTGGGAGTTTGGTATACTATTAATCATTGTGATTTGGAAGAAAAGGTAACTCACCTTTTCATGCACCCGAAGGGGGAGCCAGGAGCGTAAAACTTGAACAAGTTACTATTGCATTCAGAATATGTTTTTTATTCCTAATGCTATAGTGTTCCTTTTTGTGTCTCGGTGTGTGTATGTATTAAGCAGTTGGTGTCAGGGCTAGTGCAAGGATTTTTGCCGCCCCAGGCAAAAAAAAAATTGCCGCCCCCCCCATATGTCCTGCCCACCATGTGACATCACAATGCCCCGCCCATATGCTCTGCCATATGGGCCAACGTCAGTCTTCACAAAGTGTCTTTTATCTGAAAAGACTGTTTACATTAAAAAGCCTACAGGCACAGGCTATAGACACCAGAACCACTACATTATGCTGTAGTGCTTCTGGTGACTATAGTATCCATTTAATGTGAGGTAAATTAGAGATTAGTGCCACTAATAATATACTGGATTGCCTACTTACCACCAGATGAGGACAAGAGGCTGATGATGGGCTCAGTCTGGTTCCACAGGTCTGGTGTAGAAGAGGCTCTCTGGAGACAACAATTAACGAACAGGGCCCATTACACAGCTCAAGGTCTGGGCCCCCAGGGCTTGACCGTGAGTATGCCTACAATGCCCACCCATAAATACCTACATGGCCCACCCATGAGTTCTCTCACAGGAAGTGGAGTGTATGTGTGTAGGGGATGTTTTAAGTGTTCTTGTAGACTGGATGCAATGTGTGTGTGTTCTTATGGAATGTAGTGTATAGGGATACCAATTTGTGTAAGGGATGTAGTGTGTTTATAGGGGATGCAGTGTGTGTTTGCGTGTAAGGAATGCATTGTATGTTTCTGTGTGTGTGTGTAAGGGGTGCAAGGTGTGTTTCTGTGTATGCAATTGAATGCAGTGTGTGTCTGTAAGGGGTGCATTGATTGTGTAAGAGATGCATTTTGTTTCTGTGTGTAAGAGAATGAGTGTTTGTGTGAACGTAAGGGATGCATTGTGTGTTTCGGGTGTTTCTGTGTGTGAGTGGGAATGCATTGTATGTTTCTGTGTGTGTGTGTGGCGGGGGATGCATTATGTATGTGTGTAGTGTAAAAGAGAGGGTTTGTGGGGTAGGATAGGGACTGAGAGGGGAGCAGCTCTTTATTTAAAAAAAAAAAAAATTCATAGTGCTCTCCCCTCCTGTCAGTTATTGATTTCCCCTTCCCTCCTGTCCCTCCGTGTTAGAAACATAGAAACATAGAATGTGACGGCAAGTAAGAACCATTCGGCCCATCTAGTCTGCCCAGTTTTCTAAATACTTTCATTAGTCCCTGGCATTATCTTATAGTTAGGATAGCCTTATGCCTATCCCACGCATGCTTAAACTCCTTTACTGTGTTAACCACTACCACTTCAGCTGGAAGGCTATTCCATGCATCCACTACCCTCTCAGTAAAGTAATACTTCCTGATATTATTTTTAAACCTTTGTCCTTCTAATTTTAGACTATGTCCTCTGGTTGTGGTAGTTTTTCTTCTTTTAAATATAGTCTCCTCCTTTACTGTGTTGATTCCCTTTATGTATTTAAATGTTTCTATCATATCCCCCCTGTCTCGTCTTTCCACCAAGCTATACATGTTAAGATCCTTTAACCTTTCCTGGTAAGTTTTATCCTGCAATCCATGAACCAGTTTAGTAGCCCTTCTTTGAACTCTCTCTAAGGTATCAATATCCTTCTGAAGATATGGTCTCCAGTACTGTGTACAGTACTCCAAGTGAGGTCTCACCAGTGTTCTGTACAATGGCATGAGCACTTCCCTCTTTCTACTGCTAATACCTCTCCCTATACAACCAAGCATTCTGCTAGCATTTCCTGCTGCTCTATTACATTGTCTGCCTACCTTTAAGTCCTCAGAAATAATCACCCCTAAATCCCTTTCCTCAGATGTTGAGGTTAGGACTCTATCAAATATTCTGTACTCTGCCCTTGGGTTTTTACGTCCAAGATGCATTATCTTGCACTTATCCACATTAAATGTCAGTTGCCACAACTGACCATTTTTCTAGTTTACCTAAATCATTTGCCATTTGGCTTATCCCTCCTGGAACATCAACCCTGTTACATATCTTAGTATCATCCGCAAAAAGACACACCTTACCATCAAGACCTTCTGCAATATCACTAATAAAAATATTAAAGAGAATGTGTCCAAGTACAGATCCCTGAGGTACCCCACTGGTGACAAGCCCAAGCTTCGAATATACTCCATTGACTACAACCCTCTGTTGCCTGTCACTCAGCCACTGCCTTACCCATTCAACAATATTGGAATCCAAACTCAAAGATTGCAGTTTATTGATAAGCCTTCTATGTGCAACAGTGTCAAAAGCCTTACTGAAATCTAGGTAAGCAATGCCTACTGCACCACCCTGATCTATAATTTTAGTTACCCAATCAAAAAAATCAATAAGATTAGTTTGGCATGATCTCCCTGAAGTAAACCCATGTTGTCTCTGATCTTGAAATCCATGTGTTTTTAGATGTTCAACAATCCTATCCTTTAACATGGTTTCCATCACTTTCCCCACTACTGAAGTAAGGCTTACTGGCCTATAGTTGCCCGACTCCTCCCTATTCTCCTCCCTCGCTAACTTCCAATCTTCTGGGACTACTCCTGTTAACAATGATTGGTTAAATAAATCTGTTAATGGTTTTGCTAGTACACCACTAAGCTCTTTTAATAGCTTTGGGTGTATTCCATCAGGTCCCATTGACTTATTTGTCTTTACTTTTGACAGTTGAAATAGAACCTCTTCCTCTGTAAACTCACGTGTAATAAAAGACTCATTTATCCTTTTTTTTAACAGAGGTCCCTTTCCTTCATTTTCAGCTGTAAATACCGAACAAAAATATTCATTGAGGCAGTCAGCTAGACCTTTATCCTCATCTACATACCTTCCTTCTTTTGTTTTTAATCTAACTAATCCTTGTTTTACTTTTCTTTTCTCATTTATGTATCTAAAAAAAGTTTTGTCCCCCTTTTTTACTGACTGTGCTATTTTCTCTTCTGTGTGTGATTTGGAAGCTCTTATAACTTGCTTAGCCTCTTTCTGCCTAATCTTATAGGTCATTCTGTCTTCCTCACTCTGGGTTTTTTGATAATTACTAAATGCTAACTTTTCGTTTTTTACTATTTTGGCCACATCTGCGGAGTACCACAGTTGTTTCTTGAATTATTTGCTTTTACTGACAAGCCTAATGCAATTTTCTGTTGCCTTCAGTAGTGCAGCTTTTAAATAATCCCATTTATTTTGGACTCCATTTAAATTGCTCCAGTCTGATAATAACTCCTTTACACATATTCTAATTTTAGAAAAGTCTGTTTTTCTAAAGTCTAAAACTTTTGTTTTTGTGTGGTGTGACTCAGTCACTGTTCTTATATTAAACCACACTGACTGATGATCACTGGATCCTAAACTTTCACCTACAGTAATATCTGATACCAAATCTCCATTTGTTAACACTAAATCTAGTATGGCCTCTTTACGAGTTGGCTCCTCAACGACTTGTTTTAGAGACAATCCCAGTAGGGAGTTTAGAATATGTGTGCTTCTGGCACAAGTAGCTATTTTTGTTTTCCAATTCACATCAGGAAGATTAAAGTCACCCATGGTGATAACTTCCCCCTTCATTGTCATTTTAGCTATTTCTTCAACTAGTAGATTATCTAACTCTTCAATTTGTCCTGGGGGCCTATAAATCACACCTACACGTACTACTGTGTGATTACCAAATTCTAACGTAACCCAAATGGACTCTATGTTCGTCTCACTAACCTTTATTAGGCTAGATTTTATGCTATCCTTCACATACAGGGCCACCCCTCCCCCTTTCTTGCCTTCCCTGTCTTTTCTATATAAAGAGTACCCTGGTATTGTTATGTCCCAGTCATTTTTTTCATTATACCATGTCTCAGTAACAGCGACTAAATCTACACTATCAGTTGCCATTATTGCCACAAGTTCATGGATCTTATTCCCTAAACTGCGAGCATTTGTAGACATGACTCTAAGCTTATCATTTTTTAACACACTTGCTACAGGCACCTTCTGTCCTTGTTTTGGGGGACAATTGGATTGATGTTTTATCACCCTTTTGCCCCCCCCATCCTAGTTTAAATACATCTTAGCAAAACCTCTGAACTGCTCACTGAGAACATTTGTTCCCTTTTGAGAAAGATGCGAACCATCTTTTTTGTACAGTTTATTTCCATTCCAAACAGAGCTACCATGAGCAATAAAGCCAAATCCTTGCTCCCGACACCATTCACCAAGCCACAAGTTAAAGTCCCTAATACGCATCCGCCTGTCATTCTGAGTGTTATGCACAGGCAGAACTTCAGAGAATGACAGTGTGGAAGCAACCTGCTGTATATCATTGGCAAAAACACTAAAAACTTCCTTAACCTCTGAAACCTCATTGCAAGCCAAGTCATTTGTCCCTAAATGGACAAGTACATCCAATTCCCCTTCCTGCTTTGCTTGCTTAACAATATTACAGATACGTCTCCTGTCTCTGTGAGCAGTAGCTCCGGGAAGACACCTCACAAGACCACCATTGTCCATCTCCACACCTCTTATGATGGAATCCCCCAACAACAACTGCTTTCTATTAGGCCTCATCATAGTCTTCAAGCCTCTCTGCACAACACCACTGGCCTCAATGCCTCTCTCCACAACAGCACTAGCCTCAGTGCCTCTCTCCACAACACCTCTAGCCTCAGTGCCTCTCTCCACAACACCTCTAGCCTCAGTGCCTCTCTCCACAACACCTCTAGCCTCAGTGCCTCTCTGCACAACACCACTAGCCTCAGTGCCTCTCTGCACAACACCATTAGCCTCAGTGCCTCTCTGCACAACACCACTAGCCTCAGTGCCTCTCTGCACAACACCACTAGCCTCAGTGCCTCTCTGCACAACACCACTAGCCTCAGTGCCTCTCTGCACAACACCACTAGCCTCAGTGCCTCTCTGCACAACACCACTAGCCTCAGTGCCTGTCTCCATGACACCATTACACTCTGAAAGTGCAGAAAATGAATTATGTAGAACAACAGACTGTGCAATATGCCTTTTATCCACAACTCTAAGTTGACCAGATCCTACAGTAATCCATCTGCCATTCCTAGTATGTCTCTGTGGCAGTGGCTTTGCAGCAGTTCCAGCCTGAGTTTGTTTACCAGATAATTTACAAATCTCAGATTTCAAAAATACAATCTCCTGCCGCAAGATAGAGAACTGTCTACAGATTAGACAACAACTAAACCTCCAAAAAGTGGAACGCGAAACAAATGCATAGCAACTATTACACTGAACTAAGTCTGCCATTCCAATGAGATCAATTATTTAAATCAAACGAATCTTAACTTTTTATTTATCCTCCTGAATACCTCAGATTACCTCCAGTTTATCTCCAGTGTTCTCCCCTTCTGTCCCTTAGTGCTCTCCCTTGGCCCCCTGTCCCTCTGCAGTCCCCCTTGGTGGTCTTCTCACTCCCCCCTCTCCCCCTTAGTGGTCCTCCCCCTCCCAAACCCCCTAGTGGTCCTTACTCCCCCCTCCACTAGTGGTCCTTACTCCCCCCCTCCACTAGTGGTCATTACTCCCCCCCTCCCCTCTCCCCTTAGTGGTCCTTACCCCCCTCCCCTCATGGTCCTTACCCCCCTCCCCTCTCCCCTAATGGTTCTTACCCCCCACCCCTCATGGTCCTTACCCCCCTCCCCTCATGGTCCTTACCCCTCCTCCCTTCATGGTCCTTATCCCCCCTCCCTTCATGGTCCTTACCCCCCCTCCCTTCATGGTCCTTACCCCCCCTCCCTTCATGGTCCTTACCCCCCCTCCCTTCATGGTCTTTACATCCCCCTCCCTTCATGGTCCTTACCCCCCCTTAATGGTCCTTACACCCCCCTCCCTGGTCCTTACACCCCCCTCCCTTCATGGTCCTTACCCCCCCTTCATGGTCCTTACACCCCCTCCCTGGTCCTTACACCCCCCTCCCTTCATGGTCCTTACCCCCCCCTAATAGTCCTTACCCTCCTATCTGCCTATGTAGCGTGGCCGGGCGGCGCGGGACACGGGACAGGAACTTCTGTTTCCTGTACCCGGCCGCCGGCGGACTGAAGGGAAGTGCTCACTCGATGAGCACTTCCTGTCATTCCACCGGCAGCCAGGTACAGGAAACAGAAGTTCCTGTCCCGCCTTCCGCGCCGCCCGACCAAGCTACATTAAGAGACCGGGAGGAGGGAGCGCTCTGCGCCTCCCTCCTGCCGGTCACTCAAATCCGGCCACCCTCCACACAGCAGTGCTGCGCCGCCTGGGGCTTGCTAAAGCGCTCAGGCGGCGCAGCATGAGGAGCCGCAACGGGGAATCCGGACACAGGGATCCGGCGCCCCCTGCTTAGGTGCGCCCTAGGCGGCTGCCTAGGTTGCCTTACAGGTGGCGCCGGGCCTGGTTGGTGTGTGAATGTGTTCAGCAGTCTGTGTGTATGTATTGCATTTGTTGGAGATACTAATAAATATAAATAAAAACAATAAAAAAGGCTGCGCACACAAAATAAAGTCCAATTAAAAAGGAAAGGAAAAAGTCCAACTGTTTTTTCTTTTTTTACAAGTGTCCTTGGTTGATGAGGTCTTCTACTATTGTAGTGGTTCCACTTGTTATGAAAGATAAAAAGAGAAAGAAGGGCAACCAATGGTGTAGTATGTAAAATTCAAATGTAGGCGTAAAAAATAATAGTATAAAACTCACATTTACCAGAGCTAATGTCCAGCTCTGGAGTTAAGCACGAACAGCGGTTTAATCCCCGCTTATGGGATATACAGCAGGTTCCTCTCCGTGAATGGTATCCAATTCTCGGGATAAAAGAAACAGCCAATAGTGCTCACTGTGTGGCAATATTGATAAAATAATAAAAGAATGTACTTACAAAGTAAGAGCAGACCCACTGCTCTATGATGACAGCTTGGGTGGATTGATCCCCACCTGAGGATTTCTTTAAGTGCAGGAAACTTCCAGGAACTTTCTAGGTTTCTTATAAAACCAGTAAAAATAAATAAAAGAACAATAAAAGGCCAGGGTAAAAAAGAAAGGTTATGTGTCTATAAAAAAGATAATTGGCACAAACAAATGACCAAAAATGCTTTAATATATAAAAAACACAATATTTAAATTTCCATAACGCGTTTCGTCACAAAAGGACTTTTTCAAATGGAATAACATGTAATACCTGGCACAATACCTGGTATTACATGTTATTCCATTTGAAAAAGTCCTTTTGTGACGAAACGCGTTATGGAAATTTAAATATTGTGTTTTTTATATATTAAAGCATTTTTGGTCATTTGTTTGTGCCAATTATCTTTTTTATAGACACATAACCTTTCTTTTTTACCCTGGCCTTTTATTGTTCTTTTATTTTTTTTTACTGGTTTTATAAGAAACCTAGAAAGTTCCTGGAAGTTTCCTGCACTTAAAGAAATCCTCAGGTGGGGATCAATCCACCCAAGCTGTCATCATAGAGCAGTGAGTCTGCTCTTACTTTGTAAGTACATTCTTTTATTATTTTATCAATATTGCCACACATTGAGCACTATTGGCTGTTTCTTTTATCCCGAGAATTGGATACCATTCACGGAGAGGAACCTGCTGTATATCCCATAAGCGGGGATTAAACCGCTGTTCGCGCTTAACTCCAGAGCTGGACATTAGCTCTGGTAAATGTGAGTTTTATACTATTATTTTTTACGCCTACATTTGAATTTTACATACTACACCATTGGTTGCCCTTCTTTCTCTTTTTATCTTTCATAACAAGTGGAACCACTACAATAGTAGAAGACCTCATCAACCAAGGACACTTGTAAAAAAAGAAAAAACTGTTGGACTTTTTCCTTTCCTTTTTAATTGGACTTTATTTTGTGTGCGCAGCCTTTTTTATTGTTTTTATTTATCTTGTCTTAAAGGGTTTGAGGGATTCCCTTTTTAAGGTTGCTGCCTAATAGTTATCTAGCGCTGTCTCATTCTTTTTATTTACTAATAAATATAAGCTTGGTTTATATCATTATTTAAAATTTGTATAATTTAACTATCTGTTGTGTTCTTCTTTTAAAACAAAAGTTGTTAACTGTACGAGTAGTTTTTTTCTAAACGTAAACCTCAGTATTCAGGTTTAATTACCATGTTGGCACTTTGAGGGAAAAAAAGTTGGCATGTATTGCGGTTTGGGCACTCGGGCTCAAAAAGGTTCGCCATCACTGTCCTAGATGGACCAGGCACCCAGACCACTTCATTAAGCTGAAGTGGTCTGGGTGCCTAGAGTGGTCCTTTAAGGACACATGACATGTGTGACATGTCATGATTCCCTTTTATTCCAGAAGTTTGGTCCTTAAGGGGTTAAAGATGTGTTACTTGGATATGATTGACATTATTCCTCAAATAATGTTGCATTATTATCAAAGTAATCCTAGCAACAGGTGAATATGGTTATTTATACAACAATGTATGGAGATAATTGAATAAATGCCCTGTTTAAATTGATTAGAGATCCCTGTCCTACATACTTTTATAGTATTAATCTTAGATTTACATTTGGGCATAGTTAGCTATACCCACATTTCTCACAAGAGAACTTTCTTCATTTGTCTATGAAATAATATTTGTGATTGGTGTGTAAATTATAAATATTTGAATTACGAGATATTTTGGCCTGGTGAGAGAGATTCTGCTTTTATAACTTCATATGACCCTATATTTTTTCCAATAGAGCTGACTTAAAATGCCTGAAATTAAATATTCATGCATTTTAATAATCTTCCCTTTGGTCTAAAATCAGTGTTATTTAAACTCTTAATGATACTTTTACATAAAACTGTTGCACAATTAAAAAGGCACATGTTTCATAAACATATGTTTAAAAGAAGAAACTTTCTTACATGTCTCCAAGCATATAATTAATGATGGACTACGCAGATGAACTATTTATTAGGGTCATTAAAATGGTAGAATACCTATAGAGTGCCTGTCACTGCAAGTAATTAACATTTACGAGAATGCTTAAAACGTCTCCAGGGAATTTAAAAAGATTGTCGAAATTCATCTTCAGCTTCTTTCCAGCACTAAATTGCTTCTCATACAAAGTTGCTGGAAATATGAAGTAGTTACTTAATAAGTGAGACTAGTACCCTGCTGATAATTAGTCATAACAATGAGTTACAAATCTTGAACTGTACCAGTACATGCAAATGTAATGTATGTGTATTATTTTACACAAATATATTCATTTTAGGTAAGATCTTGCAGTGCAATAGAATAACATAGCACTTAGAGAATATAAACTAAACAAGTTAAAATATATTAACATTGAAGTATATGCAAAGTTTTATTCAAAGGATGTGATAGTTTTGCAAGACATACATCTATACAGAGTTGATTTGTACCCCCCTTTTATCCATGCATGTTTGTGTCAGTTAGGTTTTATTTGTCACTGCTCAGTTCTCAGTTCTGCCATTTAGCAGCTAAATCACATTGTTTATGAATCCCAAGCCACATTTCCTCCCGGGTCCTGTAACTTACAAAGTATCCCTATGCACACCCTGTCAAGAGAGATCCTTTAGAGAGGATTTAAACTTCCTTTATTATACAGTGAGTTTAATTTCAAATTTTCTATCTCCTTCTCTTGTTTGTAGAGCCTTCCGGAGACTCATGTGTAATTACACTTCAATTAACAGAGCAGGAGATAAACATTTCTAGTAAAGTAAACACACTGTGCTGTAAAACCGGATTAAAATGTTTTTTTTGTCTTTTTTTTAACTGTTGGCTGTGAGTCACAGATAGGCAGAGTGTGCCTAGGGCTGCATAAACCCTTGGGTAGCCTGGCTTAGAGTATTCCTCTAGACAAGAATGTTATCCTTAGAACAACATTTGGTATTTTGTGTCTCATGTATTAAGTGTACAACATTTTGCAAATATTTAAAAAAAATGATGATTTAACTTCATTAATAGAAATGTTCTTGATTAATATATAAACAATATCTGTTGATCAAATGTTCTATGCACTTATACCCATAAATGTGTTGTTTTAAGAAGATATCTTGATTAATATATCTGTGAAGGCAATGCTGAATGATGGAGAACATAGTTTTGCAGACATAGCATTTGACTGAACATTTGTGCATCTATTTATAGTTAAACTTTTCTCACATTTCACTTCTCATCCAACTGTTGATATCTTGTAAAACATGGTATTGAAACTGTCATACTTCAGGATTGATTGGGGTATTAAACTGCTGACCCAGGCTTAAGCTCCGAGTGGGCTTCCAAACAGCTTTGGGTCATGAGCCAAACTATTTTGTTACTGTAAGAAGAGAACTTGTTAAAAGTGACAGAAGGGCCATAAATACTTTTTTTGCAATAGTATTTATATGGCAATATTGCTTTACTATTTACATTAATAGTGCTCCATTGCTAAGAGGGCCTGCAGAAATGCAGGATGCAGTCTAAAACATGATTCCTGGTTGAGTTAATTTGTATGTCAAGCGGGGATTTGTTGCTGAGTTTTGGAATGTTTCTTAGAATCATTGTACTTATGGTGGACCTTTCTCGAAGGTCCCACTTGCAATAATTAGATGATGCACAATAGTAAGCTTTCACTTTGCATCAAGCGGAAGCGAGTTGTATCATGTTTGTTCTCTCCACAACTTGTATATAGTATCAAAAGAAAATCCCATATGTCTCATAAGCATTAAAAAGGGCTATCCTGACACCCAAAATCCACCTTTAATACTGCCACCAAGTTCAACAGGAATTTAGTTTCCTCTATCTGTGTCCAAATTTAATCTGCAATGATAGAATGTGAATGCTTAGCATTGCAGTCCAAATTATATTTGACAAATGAAATATGGGACTGCCATGCTACCAGAGTATCACCGACACGGATGCCCTTTCCCCAATAAACAAACACAAATAATCCCAAAGTCAAAATATAAGTGATGTCCCATAACCCTCCACACATGAGCCAAGGCTTAATGCTGGAAGAAGACTGGTTTATTTTGAGCCACAAATGGCTTTTTATGGAAAAGCCCCAACACAGGATTTCTAACACAAGAAAACAGGGAAATCGATCTCATGATCCTCTGTGCCTGAGAGATAATTATCAGAATACATATTGCTAATTATATTCTCTCTCAGGGACATAAAAATCATAATTTTTTTAACCACCCCAAAAGTACCCTAAAATAAATGGAAACCCCACAGATAGCCTGGATCTGGGTGAACAATATATCCAAAAATCACCCAGATCCGTTCGGTAGTTTTGGATCGCCATCACAGGGAAGTTTTGATCGGTCTGCCACAAGGTTGAAGCCCAAAATAGTTCCAGGGAAGTTGTGGCAAGAGCCGGTATCCGTTCACCACATAAGGAAGATGGAAGCTGATTCGTGTAAAATGCTCCCCGTGTTCGGTAGTCTGTAACTCCTGAACGCCATTCGTATAAGTGGACTGAAACGGACAGTAGGCCCATGTTGACTGGTGTTCGCAGGAGTGCCTGGCCGAAATGAGTTACAGGCACTCAATGACCAAACCCAGCTGCCAGCAATCGGGAGACAAAATGGCCACCATCCATTGTCCCAACCACGTGCATTCGCATTCACGAAATAGCGCCAACCCAGTGGAGCAGTCTATTAATTATGTCCTTTGCGGTTTTCGTACAAGATACTCAACGTACCATGTTCTAATGGGTCTCTGTGGTGGTTTTATTTATTCAGGAGAAATAGGGCTTTCATTTAACATCAAATATTTAGCTGTGAAACGTAATTTAATATGAAGAAAATATAAAATAAAATGAGAAATTAAGAAATTTTATTTTTTAGTTCTGCGTGACATTTTAACTGTGAATGTCATAATACAGTTTACTTTTACTGCAATAAAATACACATATTTGTATTCAGTGATATCTCACGTGCAAAACAGTCCCCAATATGTACAGGTTTTATGGTCTTTTGGGAAGTTACCGGGTCAAATATCACATGTTAGATCTGTTTTTTCACATTGAAATTTGCCAGATTGGTTACGTTGCCTTTGAGTCCGTATGATAGCCCAGGAATGAGAATTACCCCCATGATGGCATGTAATTTGCCATCATGGTTGTAGACAACCCAAGGTATTGCAAATAGGGTATGTCCAGTCTTTTTTAGTAGCCACTTAGTAACAAACACTGGCCAAAGTTAGCGTTAATATTTGTTTGTGTGTGAAAAATGCAAAAACTAATTTGAATGCCAATTTTGGCCGATGTTTGTGACTAAGTAGTTATTAAAAAAACTAGACATACCCATTTGCTATTATATATATATTAATATTAAAATACACCTAGACAGTGTATGTGTATATATGTGTAAGTATATATATATATACTTCAATCATATATATATACATATATATATATATATATATATATATATATATATATATATATATAAATGATCTAAGTATATATTGTTTCATTTCAAACTGTTTTAAAACTTTATTTAACTGTATTACAGGCAGCAGGGGGACTACCTGTCATTCTAGGCACTCCCCCTAGGCACTGCTATGGACGGCTATTCCGTCAATGTGATCGTGAGGTCCTCACAAGGACCTCGCGATCACATGGCGCAGGATCACATGGGATGCCAGATAAGTCCCCCCATTGCGATCGCCAGCGTAGGTAAGTCCCCTGGGCGGTGTGGACGTACCATGCCGTCTGCCGGCGTTAAGAGCCGGGTCCCCAAGGACGGTATAGCATGCCTGCCATCCTTAAGGGGTTAACGTGCATTTCTGCAAGGAAAATGAAAATTGCCTTCACTATGCTATTCATAAAGTAATACAATGAATCAATTTGATTACTTATATATTTAATAAAAGTGGTTAATTATAATCCAAATAGTGATGCCTGTAACAAAAGAGTGCCAGAATTGCTCTAAAGAGCATGCTCTTTCTTTTGATATGCACATAACTTTGTTTCTATAGGGAGTGAAACCCTAATTAGTTCTATACAGTACATGACATATAATTAGGAATCAATGTTTTATTATAATACTCACTAATAAACACTTACCCAGTGTTTGTGTAAATTTTGTTCTATTAGTTAGTTAACAGTATATTGTAGCTCCAAAAATTGACAGATTTACTACTAATGGTAATAGAGCAAGCTCACTGGAGATCAAAGCAGCATGTGCTATATAAAATTAATGGAGCATTTATTTTGATTGGCTGGGACATTGTTTTACAGATTATCTATAGATAGATAAATAGATAGATAGATACACATATATATCTAGATACAGCACACGTCAGGGAACTAAAGCAAGACCCCAAAATATGGATTGTCCCATCAAAACCATCACTGTTGGCAGTCATGCTAAGTGTAGCGGTACTTACCCTCTCCAGGGGCCGGCCGGGGTCCTCCCTTCTCGCCGAGCGCGGTCCTGCTCCCGCACGAGCCGCGTGCGGCTCAGCCAACGATGGGATCAGTCAGGCGGGCAGTGACCGCGAGAAGCGGTCACATGTCCCGCCCGACACTAAGAGCGCGCCGCGCGTCTCGGGCGCGCTCTTAAAGGGACAGTGGGAGACTAAATTAGAATCAGTCTCCCATTGGCCCCTGTCAGGCCACATTCCCCATACACTCACGTTTTGGGGGCGTGGATATGACAGGGGCCAATCAAAGTGAACCTTAAGGGTATTTATACTCACCTGTTTCCCTTGCTCTTTGCCCTATCGTGGTTTCTGTCCAGTTCCCTTTAGTGCTTGTATCGTTCAGTTGGTTTTTTGGTGCTTGACCTTGGCTTTGTTCCTGACTCCGCTCTCTCCTTATCCTTGCTTGCTTATCCGCTGTTTTGTCCTCTGTGTACCAGTCCTCGGCTTGTTCTACGTTACGCTGTCTCTCAGTTCCCTTGACCTCGGCTTGTTCTGACTCTGTCTTTCTCTCGTCCTAGTCCGGCCATTCTAAGGTCCGGTAAGACGAACACTGTTTTTTGTCTCTTGACTGTGAACTATTCCTGCGTGTTGGGGTATATTACCGTGACATTACGATAGGGCCATGGACCCCGCAGGTTTAGGTCAACAGATGGCCACTCATGAGGCTAGATTCGCAGAACAGGATCACCGTATGGATCAAATGGCTCAAGCCATCCAGACACTGTTATCCAGATCTGTTCCGGTACCTGTACCTACGCCTCCTGTAAACCCTATACCGGACACAGCTAATATGTCTAATGCTTCTGCACATCTAACCCCGCCACCTAGGTATGGAGGGGACGCTAAGACATGTAGGGGATTCCTTAATCAAGTGGAATTCCACTTCGAAATGTACCCACGTTCATTTCCCACTGACAGATCTAAGGTGGGTTTTCTTATGCACCAGCTTACGGATAAGGCACTAGAATGGGCAAATCCTATTTGGGAGGCTAATGGGCCTATGGTACACGACTTCAATAGCTTCCTCACAGCGTTCCGTAGAACATTTGACACGACTAAAAGGTCAAAAAATGCCGCCAGGGCATTAATGAGAATAAAGCAAGGATCTAAATCTGTAGCCGATTATGCTATTCAGTTCCGGACCCTTGCCTCACAGGTAGATTGGACTAATAATGGCCTTACTACTGCCTTTATGGAAGGTCTGTCTGATACTATCTTAGATGAGGTAGCAGCTAAGGACCTCCCTGTACCCCTGGAGGACCTGATTGACTATCTTATCGATATAGATAACAGGATCCGTGACAGGTTATATACCAGGTCCAGAAATAGACATTTTGTTCCCTTTAACTCCCCTAGAGCTGAGACTCCCGAGGGATCTAAAGGTTCTGAGGAGGAACCTATGCAGTTAGGGGTTGCTAAACTTACCGACGCTGAAAAACTTTATAGGAGAAAGGAGGGACTTTGTCTTTATTGTGGTAGGAGGGGTCATATGAGACAAGAATGTCCCGTGCGTCCGGGAAACTATCGCACCTAAGACCGTATAGAGGACTGGCCTTGGGTGTGACATCACAGTCCTCACATTTGCCTCTTAATAAGTTACTTCTTCCTGTTTCCCTGCACCTTGATAGTGACTGCATAGCAGGGAATATACTAGCCCTGGTTGATTCCGGAGCGGCCGAAAACTTTATTGATTCCAGTTTTGTCAAGGAGAATAACATACCCACCAGAGAGAAGGAGACACCCTTGGCCGTTGAGGCCATAGATGGTAGACCATTATGCTCTCCAATTATCACACATGAGACTGTTCCCCTACATATGTCTACAGGGGTGTTACACTCTGAGACCATTCGGTTTCAGATCATTACTTCTCCTTCCTCTCACCTCGTGTTAGGGTATCCTTGGTTACGTACTCATAATCCCACCATTGATTGGGAGTCAGGACAAATAGTTTCTTGGAGTGATTCTTGCCAAGAGTCTTGTGTTGTTAAAGTCACCCCTTTGAATTCTACTCATATTCCTCCCGTGCCTACGGTCATACCCTCTCAGTACCTGTCTCTTAAATCTGTTTTTGATAAAAGGGAGGCTGAAAGATTGCCACCTCACAGGCCTTACGATTGTGCAATTAATTTATTACCTGGTACGATGCCTCCCAAAGGGAGAATATATCCTTTATCTCCTCAGGAGAATCTGGTTATGGAGGAATATATCAAGGAATCTCTTGAGAAGGGATTTATAAGAAGATCCTCTTCCCCGGCAGGGGCTGGGTTCTTCTTTGTGTCTAAGAAAGATGGCGAATTAAGGCCTTGTATTGACTATAGGGGCCTTAATAAAATCACCGTCAAAAATGCGTACCCCATACCTTTGATCACAGAACTTTTTGATAGGCTTAAACAGGCCACAGTTTTTACTAAATTGGACCTTAGGGGTGCTTACAACCTCATACGTATCAAAAAGGATCACGAGTGGAAGACTGCTTTCAATACCAGGAGTGGCCACTACGAGTACACTGTGATGCCCTTTGGTCTTTGTAACGCCCCAGCAGTTTTTCAAGAATTTATTAATGATGTCCTACGTCAATTTATACATACATTCGTTATAGTATACTTGGACGACATATTAATTTATTCTAATGATTTACAGACTCATCACATGCATGTTAAATTAGTGTTGAGAACTCTTCTGGTTAACGGTCTCTATTGCAAACTCGAAAAATGTTCATTTGATCAATCTGAAGTCCAATTCTTGGGTTATATAATCTCTGCCAAGGGTTTTCGTATGGATCCCAAGAAACTGTCTGCCATTATGGAATGGCCTCTGCCCCAGGGTTTGAAAGCCATTCAGCGTTTTCTGGGGTTCTCTAATTATTATAGGCGTTTTATTAAAGGATTTTCTGCCATTGTAGCGCCTATAACCAGAATGACCAAGAAGGATGGTAATACTCATGTCTGGAAACCAGAAGCACTCGAGGCCTTTGAATTCTTGAAAGCTACATTTGCCTCTGCTCCTGTTTTACAGCATCCTGTCCCTTCACTGCCCTTTATTCTTGAGGTTGATGCTTCTGAGATAGGGGTAGGTGCTATCTTGTCTCAAAGAGATTCACCTGAAAAGCCGTTACACCCTTGTGGCTTCTTTTCCAGACAGATGTCCAAAGCAGAGAGGAATTATGATGTAGGCAATCGTGAACTCCTTGCTATCATTTTGGCGCTCAAGGAATGGAGACATCTGCTGGAGGGTACCAGGGATCCTATCCTCATTTTAACGGATCACAAAAACCTCTCATACCTTAGTGAAGCAAAAAGATTGTCTTCTAGGCAGGCCAGGTGGTCTCTCTTTTTGTCTCGTTTTAATTACATAATCACTTACAGACCGGGTGATCGTAATACTAAAGCTGACGCTCTGTCCAGACAATTCGAGACTACTGACAAACTCGAGGTCGATGTTACCCCTGTCATTCCGCCTGACAGAATAATAGCGACTACTGTTCTTTCTATTTCGTCTTCTCTCTTACAAACTATTCAGGCTAAACAAAACTTGGCTCCTGAGGAGAGGCCTGCTGATAAGTTATTCGTTGATATACCAGAGAGACGAGACATCTTGTCATTATATCATGACACCAGAACTGCTGGACACCCTGGTATTTCTAAGACAGTCTCAGCAGTTTCTAGATATTTCTGGTGGGCTTCCTTGCGCAAGGACGTCACCGATTACGTTAATGCCTGTAGCACTTGTGCCAGTATGAAGTCCTCCCACAGAGTTCCTTGTGGGTTGTTGCATCCGTTGCCCATACCCGAGAGGCCATGGTCCAATATATCCATGGATTTTATTGTTGAATTACCTCCCTCTAATGGTAAAACTGTCATCCTGATGATTGTGGATCGTTTTTCTAAGATGGCTCATTTTGTGTCTCTTCTCAAATTGCCATCATCCAAGGAACTTGCCTCTATCTTTGCCGGGGAGGTGTTTCGGTTGCATGGTATTCCCACTTCGATCGTGTCCGATAGGGGTAGCCAGTTTATTTCCAGATTCTGGAGAGCGTTTTGTGCAGAGATGGGTATCTCCCTCTCGTTTTCTTCAGCCTACCACCCCCAGTCTAATGGAGCTGCTGAACGTGCCAACCAATCTCTGGAGCAGTATCTTCGCTGTTTCGTGTCCCACCATCAGAACAATTGGGCTGACCTGCTTCCTTGGGCTGAGTTTGCTCGTAATAATGCTGCTCATGAATCCTCCGGTAACAGCCCTTTTTACGTTGTTTATGGCCGGCATCCCGTGGTTCTTCCAGCTGCATTCTCCTTACAGGGCATGCCAGCTCTGGACGAACATTTGGCTAGTCTACGTAATACTTGGGAGCAGGTTCAGTGTTCTTTGGTGGCCTCAGCTGCTCGCCAGAAGGTTCACGCTGACAAGCATCGCAGGGCGGCTCCATCCTATGCTGTGGGAGACCGGGTTTGGCTTTCTACTCGCAATATTCGTCTTCGTGTGCCTTCTATGAAGTTGGCCCCTCGTTTTATTGGTCCTTTTCGTATCTTGCATGTGGTTAATCCTGTCTCGTATGCATTGGATCTTCCAAAAAATTTACGCATTCCTAACGTGTTTCATACCTCCTTGTTAAAACCCCTCCTGTGCAACCGTTTTACTCGGCATGTCCCCCCTCCTCCTCCGGTTTCGGTGGAGGGCCATGAGGAGTTTGAAGTGGCGGCTGTAATTGACTCTCGCTTGCTTCGGGGTCGCCTCCAATATCTGGTACATTGGAAGGGCTATGGGCCTGAGGAACGCAGTTGGATTTCCGCTGACGCTGTTCACGCTCCTCGCCTTGTGCGTTCTTTCCACGCTCGTTTTCCTGCCAGGCCTGCTCCTCCCCGCCCGGTGGGCGTGTCTTCAAGGGGGGTACTGTAGCGGTACTTACCCTCTCCAGGGGCCGGCCGGGGTCCTCCCTTCTCGCCGCGCGCGGTCCTGCTCCCGCACGAGCCGCGCGCGGCTCAGCCAACGATGGGATCAGTCAGGCGGGCAGTGACCGCGAGAAGCGGTCACATGTCCCGCCCGACACTAAGAGCGCGCCGCGCGTCTCGGGCGCGCTCTTAAAGGGACAGTGGGAGACTAAATTAGAATCAGTCTCCCATTGGCCCCTGTCAGGCCACATTCCCCATACACTCACGTTTTGGGGGCGTGGATATGACAGGGGCCAATCAAAGTGAACCTTAAGGGTATTTATACTCACCTGTTTCCCTTGCTCTTTGCCCTATCGTGGTTTCTGTCCAGTTCCCTTTAGTGCTTGTATCGTTCAGTTGGTTTTTTGGTGCTTGACCTTGGCTTTGTTCCTGACTCCGCTCTCTCCTTATCCTTGCTTGCTTATCCGCTGTTTTGTCCTCTGTGTACCAGTCCTCGGCTTGTTCTACGTTACGCTGTCTCTCAGTTCCCTTGACCTCGGCTTGTTCTGACTCTGTCTTTCTCTCGTCCTAGTCCGGCCATTCTAAGGTCCGGTAAGACGAACACTGTTTCTTGTCTCTTGACTGTGAACTATTCCTGCGTGTTGGGGTATATTACCGTGACACTAAGTGACTGTAGGCTTAGTCTTGTCAATCATTACATTTTTAATCAGTAGAGACAATGACATGAAACATCATGTTCAGTACTGGGAAGTTTGAAAGGTACTATGTGTTAGAAGCATGTTGGAATACATCACTAAATGAAATACCAATGTATCACAGGAAGTGATATCAATTTCCGCTTACATTACCGTATATACTCGAGTATAAGCCGACCCGAATATAAGCCGAGGCCCCTAATTTTACCCCAAAAAACTGGGCAAACTTATTGACTCGAGTATAAGACTAGGGTGGAAAATGCAGCCGCTACTGGTAAATTTCTAAATAAAATTAGATCCTAAAAAAGTTATATTAACTGAATATTTATTTACAGTGTGTGTATATAATGAATGCAGTGTGTGTGTGTATGAATGCAGTGTGTATATGAATGCTGTGTGTGTATGCAGTGTGTGTGTATAATGAATGGAGTGCAGTGCGTGTATATGAGTGCAGTGTGTGTATATGAGTGCAGTGTGTGTATATGAGTGCAGTGTGTGTATATGAGTGCAGTGTGTGTATAATGAATGCAGTGCAGTGTGTGTATGAGTGCAGTGTGTATATAATGAATGCAGTGCAGTGTGTGTATGAGTGCAGTGTGTGAGTGCAGTGTGTATATAATGAGTGCAGTGTGTGTATGAATGCAGTGTGTATATAATGAATGGAGTGCAGTGTGTGTATATGAGTGCAGTGTGTGTGTATGAGTGCAGTGTGTATGCAGTGTGTATATAATGAATGCAGTGCAGTGTGTTTATGAGTGCAGTGTGTGAGTGCAGTGTGTATATAATGAATGCAGTGCAGTGTGTGTATGAGTGCAGTGTGAATGCAGTGTGTGTATGTGTGTATGTATGAATGCAGTGTGTATGCAGTGTGTGTATGAATCCAGTGTGTATGCAGTGTGTGTATGAATGCAGTGTGTGTATATAATGAATGCAGTGCAGTGTGTGTATGAGTGCAGTGTGAATGCAGTGTGTATGCAGTGTGTGTATGAATGCAGTGTATGTATATAATGAATGCAGTGCAGTGTGTGTATGAGTGTGTGTATGAATGCAGTGTGTGTGAGTGCAGTGTGTGTGTGTGTGTGTGTGAGTGCAGAGCATTGGTGGGGGTGGGCATTTTATTAATTACTATTATTTAATTATTATTGTAATATATATTTTTTAATGTTATTATTTTTTATTATTATTTTATTTGTTATTATTATTATTTATTTTTTCGTCCCCCCTCCCTGCTTGTTAGCTGGCCAGGGAGGGGGGCTCTCACTCCCTGGTGGTCCAGTGGATGGGCTGTAGGAGGGGGGCTGTCAGGAAGCTGTAACTTACCTTCACCGCAGCTCCTGTCAGCTCCCTTCTCTCTCCTCCGTCCGTGCAACTCCCAGGTCAGCTTCCTCTGCAACTCTCCCGGCCGCGCGGAGCGTTGCCACGGTAACCCGTGGCAACGCTCTGACCCCGCGGCTCTCGCGAGAGTTGCAGAGGGAGCTGACCTGGGAGCTGCACGGACGGAGGAGAGAGAAGGGAGCTGACAGGAGCTGCGGTGAAGGTAAGTTACAGCTTCCTGCCAGCCCCCGGTCCTTGTCTGTATTATGGCAATGTAAATTGCCATAATACAGACAACTGACTCGAGTATAAGACGAGGGAGTGTTTTTCAGCACAAAAAATGTGCTGAAAAACTCGTCTTATACTCGAGTATATACGGTACTTCCTGTGATGCTCAACTATCCAAAAACCGGAAGTGACATCAGCATCCTTCCAGAAACTGCAAATTGCTGTATGAACACCTGAATCCACTAACAAACACCAGAGAACACATATAAAGCTGTACTACAGCAGAATACCATCCACTTATGAGAAAGTCTTTGGCGAAATGCGTTATGTGAGGACTTATTTTATCCACAGTTTGTTTATTTGTTTTTACTTATATAGCTGTTGTTTCCAGCTTTTTATTTAATAAACCTAGTATTTTATACATCATCATCTGTTGGAGTACATCCTTCATACAACCCTTATCATCCTTCCAATTCCAGCAGATATCCCTAGGTGGGGATAGTTCCACCTCAAGTTCTTCATACCAGAGCAGGACATTGCTCTAGGTGACGTAAGTAGGATATTTTCCTCCATCAATACCAATTGTTTGTGTATACTATACCATTGGATTTCCTATTTTGTCTTTTTTCATAAATACCTACTACATTCTGAAAACAAGCTCCAAAGACCATCCACTTATATCCATAGACGGGGTTTATTCCATCCAGACCGTCATAATAGAGCTGAGACAGCTGTACAAAGTGTGAGTGTGCACTTTTGCCCATTTGTACTCCCTTCACAAACATCTACTGTACTGCACCATAATCTGTTTCTTGCTTTGTACTAATAGATTCATATACTAAGAACATCATCTGTATCGTATGTATATATAATCTTAAGTGCTGATCACCTCCTGTCTGTTATCTATAGATTCCTTTGAGTCTGTGTTTGCTGTATACAACAGCTTTGAAACACAACTTGGGAAAAGATGCAAAGCCAGTGAACCACTCATGGACAGCTGTACTCATTTGCATATGCCCACCCAGAATCCTTTGCAGTAGTAACATCACTGCAAATGTGTGATTTCTGTGGAAAAAGCAAGTATTATGGCTTGACTGGTGTGCAGATTTTTGTTTAACATTGTATTAACTATCCACATACTTCAGGTGGAAGGGGTTTTCAATCACAATTTGTTCCCCACCATAACTTTTTTTTGGTTTTTGCTTCCTTTGCAGTAGTAACATCACTGCAAATGTGTGATTTCTGTGGAAAAAGCAAGTATTATGGTTTGACTGGTGTGCAGATTTTTGTTTAACATTGTATTAACTATCCACATACTTGGCTTTGAGTAGCATGAGTAGCAGGCTTGATCTACTTACTGCTGTGTTTCGCTTGATTGCTAGTCTCTTCATCTGTCAACCATTATATAAACTTATATCAATTATATCGTATTAAAGAAAACAAATGCATATTTTTGTATTGTGAAGAGCAGTATTCATAGTGTGGCAATATAGAAAAGCATTTTTATTCATCTGCAGCTAAAAATGTTGGAAAAAATAACATTAAGGATAAAGAAGTCCCACTGAATTAAAAATAGAGACTTGCACACATGAATTACAAATAAAAGCTGACATTTACATTTTTAGAGTAAAATGCATTTCTCCAATAGAATGTTTTTATATATTTGAACTTATGTATTAGAATATGACATTGTGTTTGAATGTAATGGCTTATTTGGTTAGTATGATCATTTTAGCACCATTCAATTACAATGAGCAGTAAGTAGTTTTGTTGTATGCTTAGTCCAACTGTTTCTTAAAATTGTTGGTTAAAAAGGGATTTAATTTAGATAAGGCATAAAAGACACATAAAATGTGTTTGGTAAATGTTGAGGGAATGTATTTGTCAATATTATTGTTAAATTTGTATAAATGGGATCCTGTAAAAATGTGGGTTCATTTTGAATGCTATTTTGAATGCATTGTTAAATCTGGACAGGGCTCATTCATTTAAGTATGTGAAAGCAGCTAGCGTCCTTATGAAGGACAATCATGCAGTGTATTGGACCATTTCCAAAAGAGATGGTGAAAAGACTTTGCCTAGTGCCATAAATGCTTTTACTGATAACTCTAACACACTTCTCTTTCCAGTAATCATTCATGGTTTTAAAATTAACATGCATACTGAATTTTTCTAACATTAAGGAACAATAAATTATCACAAAATGATCACTTAATCTGGATTAAATTAATGTTAAATGTAATGTTGGATTATAGTCCATCTAATGGACACACTACTGGAAAAAAGTCATAAACATTGTCAGTGTTATTGGCTAAGCTTTAAAAATTATAGATACTTCACTGAAGATACCATCCTTCAAAAGTACTACATTAATGACTCAAATAGCCATCTCCCCTCAGCCACATGCATTAATTTCTCCCATAGACACATTCATCTGTTAGCTCATATCCTCACGGCCACATCCCTCCACACTATGTTGGGAAGCATTAAGGTCACTGTACTATAATTCTACTCTTTCCCACCATAGCATTCCTGGAACTTGCCTGTGTTCAAACCATTTCCTGTTATACAATAAAAAAAAAGGGGAGATATAAGTAATGGTCAGTCCTGAGGCACGAAGAAGACACTGGTAGTTCTATAGAATGCCACTCCAATGGATTTACCCTGATAGAACTGGAAGCTGCCTTTTAAAATCTGACAGTTTTATATGCAGTTAGTATTATGCCACAGAATTGGCCGCTGAGCAGATCTCAGAATGCCTATAGATACTGTGATGATTTAAGACAGGGACAAAAGTTCAAAATGTGGGATAGTCCTTGCAAACTAGGGACAGTAGGCATGTATGCTAACCTAAGGGTAAACAAAGATAACATTCTTCATTGCACTACCTGTAATGAACCCATCAAGTGAGATGGGTCATGTTAAAAGTAGACTGTCTATCTTCAGAATTTGGCAGCCCATAACATTTTTGGCAGCCCATAAATAAAAAAATAACCTCACTGTGGCATACGATTTGAAAAAGTAGACAACTCAAGGTATTCAAAACGGGGTATGTCCAGTGTTTTTTTAGTAGCCACTTAGTCGCGAACGCTAGCTAAAGTTAGTGTCCATATTTGTATTTTGCATTTTTTACACAAAAACTGCATTTTTACTGGTGATATCGTCATGATAAGTTTTACAGTTTTAAAAACCTCATATTTGTGTTCAGCGAAGTCTCCCAAGTACCCCCCATGTCTAGAATTGTGGTGTTTTGGAAAGTTACATGGATAAACATAGGACTTGCAAATTAAATTATCTTGACTTGCTGCCTGGGTTGTCAGGCTGGTCCCTCAAATGATAATTAATTTGAAGAAAATCCCATACAGGGACTGAAACGTCGATCCTATGTTTTAATCTTGCAAAATAAAGAAGAATTTTACTGGAGACCGTGAGTGCAGCTATCTCTATTAATTACTATTTCTTACTTATTATTAAGGTCCGCGAGATTTACACTGGGGAGCTGGAGGAGCTGCTGGCAAGGTAAGTCAGCGCTTGCTGCTTGCCCCCCCAGTACTTAACAAGCCACCGGACCACCAGGGAATACTATATCCCCCCTCCCTGGTAAGAAGCAGGGAGGGGGGACGAAAAGAAACAAAAAAAAAACACAGTTTAAATATAAAAAAATGTTTTTTTTACATAACCCCCCCCCCATTTTACACAAATTACATCACTACACAAACACACACACTGCATTACATACATAAACACTACACAAACACACACACTGCATTACATACATACACACTACACAAACACACACTGCATTACATACACACACACACTGCATTACATACACACACACACTACACAAACACACTCTGCATTACATACACACACACTACACAAACACACACTGCATTATATACATACACACACACTGCATTACATACACACACTACACAAACACACACACTGCATTATATACACACACTACACAAACACACACACTGCATTACATACATACACACTACACAAACACACACTGCATTACATACACACACACACTACATTACGTACACACACACTGCATTACATACACACACACTACATTACGTACACACAGACTACACAAACACACACACTGCATTATATACACACATTACACAAACACACACCCTGCATTACATACATACACACTACACAAACACACACTGCATTACATACACACACTACACACACACTGAATTACATACACACACACTGCATTACACACACACACACTGCATTACATACACACACTGCATTACATACGCACACACACTGCATTACACACACACAAACACACACTGCATTACATACACACACACACTGCATTACATACGCACACACACTGCATTACACACACACAAACACACACTGCATTACATACATACACACTGCATTATATACACACTACACAAACTCTCACTGCATTCACTTTACACACTACACAAATACACACTGCACCCACTACACACACAGCTCCCCTGTCTAAATACACTTTATCCACTACATGTGGCATGTATATTTTGTGCATTTACCATTAGAAATAGTTTATTTTTTCAAAATGGTAAATGTACAGAATATCGGCAAGTTATCGGCTATCGGCCTGAAAGTTCACAGATTATCGGTATCGGCTTTAAAACAATCAATATCGGTCGATCCCTAATTAATATATATATAAACTCCATAATAAGTGTATTTTGATATTAATATATAGAACTATCAATACAAAAATATACAATCGGACGATATTCGGTATTTTCGGCAATATTGGTATCGGCCAATATAGCTACCGATATTGCCGATAATACCTCCTACGACCGCCAGGCTCATTAAAGGCCCAACGGTCCTGGGGGGGCGGGCAGCAAGCGCTGACTTACCTTGCTAGCAGCTCCTGCAGCTCCTGGTCTAAATCTCGTGAGACCCGCGGCCGCAGAGCGTTGCCACGGGTTACCATGGCAATGCTCCGCGCGGCACTAAGGGCCGCAAGATTTACACTGGGGAGCTGGAGGAGCTGCTGGCAAGGTAAGTCAGTGCTTGCTGCTTGCCCCCCCAGTACTTAACAAGCCACCGGACCACCAGGGAATACTATATCCCCCCTCCCTGATAAGAAGCAGCGAGGGGGGACGAAAAGAAACAAAAAAAACACAATTTAAATATAAAATTTTTTTTTTTTACATAAACCCCCCCATTTTACACAAATTACATCACTACACAAACACACACACACACTGCATTACATACATACACACTACACAAACACACACACTGCATTACATACATACACACTACACAAACACACACTGCATTACATACACACACACACACTGCATTACATACACACACACACTACACAAACACACTCTGCATTACATACACACACACTACACAAACACACACTGCATTATATACATACACACACACACTGCATTACACACACACACTACACAAACACACACTGCATTATATACACACGCTACACAAACACACACACTGCATTACATACATACACACTACACAAACACACACTGCATTACATACACACACACTACATTACGTACACACACTGCATTACATACACACACACACTACATTACGTACACACACACACTGCATAACACACACACAGACTACACAAACACACACACTGCATTATATACACACACTACACAAACACACACACTGCATTACATACATACACACTACACAAACACACACTGCATTACATACACACACTACACACACACTGAATTACATACACACACACAAACACACACTGAATTACATACACACACACACTGCATTACATACACACACACTGCATTACATATGCACACACACTGCATTACACACACACAAACACACACTGCATTACATACATACACACACTGCATTACATACACACACTACACAAACACACACACTGCATTATATACACACTACACAAACTCTCACTGCATTCACTTTACACACTACACAAACACACACTGCACCCACTACACACACAGCTCCCCTGTCTAAATACACTTTATCCACTACATGTGGCATGTATATTTTGTGCATTTACCGTTAGAAATAGTTTATTTTTTCAAAATGGTAAATGTACAGAATATCGGCACGTTATCGGCTATCGGCCTGAAAGTTCACAGATTATCGGTATCGGTATCGGCTCTAAAACAATCAATATCGGTCGATCCCTAATATATATATATATATATAAACTCCATAATAAGTGTATTTTGATATTAATATATAGAACTATCAATATAAAAATGCACTTATTATGGGATATATATATATAGGCATAGGCAGCTATGCCTGCCATCTGATCACTCTTTCAGAGGGATCACATGGCCCCCAGGGGCCTAAAGTGCAGAGGGGGGACTGTCTGGGTTGTCGGGCAGTCCCCCAGAAGTGGATCGTGGCAGAGGTGAGTACACCTCTGGCTTAAATGGGGTTGCAATACACATTTAATATCATATAATATGCATCAGAAGAAAAATATTGGTGGTTTCTATCATCAAGCAATTGATATAAATAATGGGCTTATAATACAAAATTATTAGGTAAAATAGTGGTTTGCATCAGCAAGAAATGGATAAAAAATAATGGGCTTATATTACACATTTAATATCATACAATATGCATCACACATTAATTTATAATATTGTGGTTTGTATCATCAAAAAATTAGGCAATTTCCTTGTCAATGCTTGTAACTAGGTTGACTGTAAACTATCTATTAGTCTATATTTATTAATCTCATCTTTTACACAGGAGATCATAGGTCACTTCAGAAAACATGGTAATTGGGAAAGAGAACATTGCAGTCTCTGTCACACATTCACTTAAAGCATCTCATTATATGCAATGTGCTAGCCTAAGGATTTAGAATTTTACAATCTTTCTAAGCAAAATAGTAGATCAATGTCTTTCAAAGGGAATATTTAATTGCCAATATTAAGACAGAGAGAGAGAGAGTGTGTGTGTGTGTGTGTGTGTGTGTGTGTGTGTGTGTGTGTGTGTGTGCTTTTTATTAACCATGTTGTTTAATTTCAAACACTAAGGATAAATAGAAGAAAATAAAGGAGGAGAAGGGATCCACTTTTTCACAGTAGAACACAATGAACTTCACACTAATAATTATAATGCAGTCTCGGAAAAAGAATAGTCTCTTGACCTGTGGTAGGCTGTCCAGCAGGATTACAATGCTGTGCCCAAGATCGAAGTTCAGTATGCCTAATTCAAAATAATGGAACTATGTATTTGTTGATTATTCTAAGTTAAATTTATCCCAGTGATTTGTGGAGATTGATAAAGGAGCAGAGACTTAACTGATGGTTGGTGAGCTTTGGCATTGAAAATGTGGCATATTCTCCAAGGTGAACGTGTAACATTTCCTGCTCCATCCATAAGACCAAATGTATGGATAAAAAGTTGGATATGAGTTAGGTGCAGTGTACTGCACTATACTACTGCGAGATGTTTGAAAAGAAAAAAACAGCTTGATATGGCTTTTTTTTGTACAGTATTAACTGGGAGATCTCCTTAATTAATTTAATTCTTTGATACGGTTTATAATTGAGCATTTTACCCTATGGGGTGCATATCACTGAACACAGAATTGACTGCATGGGGGCACATTGCCATTTTACTGATTAGGCACATACTCTTTGCTTCTCCTATTTCACACTATAAGTTGCAGCATTATAAAAGAAAAGGCAGGAGAGTCTGGGGTTAGAGACTTCTAAGCTACCTTTTCAACATTTTCTCGTGTTACATCATCAGATACCACAGCTTAAAAACCCTAAGGAGCTCTGTTTCTTTAAATGACCTAGAAATGACTCTGTCAAGTAGAGGCTGCCGGTCAGAATGCTTCCCTAAATCAGGACAACATCAGGAGGTACTTCTATTAATAATGGCATCTTTCTTGGGAGTAGATATCTGTGACTCAGTTATTTCTATACCTCTCTCCAAGACCTGCCTATTGAATATCATCATACTGAACAAAGTGGGTCATATGCACCTATAGACTGAATTCATCAACAACATTAAAATGGGAAATACGTTTAAAACAGATTGTTTCCAAGAAGACTGTTTTACTGATATCTGACTCTTTTTTGTATCCGCTATTGCCATAATATCCTTCTCTAGATCAAGTGTCAAGTAAAGTTGCATAGCATATTCAAGGTGGAGTCGAACTATTGAGTTATAAAAATGCAAATTTATATAATCTATATTCAATTTCATTTGCCATTTGCGTGCCTAGTCCCCTAATCTATCTAATTGCTTCTGTGGTGAAGTAATAACCAGCTTACATTGTACTGCCCACCTACTTTTGTGTCATCTGCAAACACTGGAAGATGACTTCCAATCGCTATTGCAAGATCATTTACAAATACATTGAATGGAAGTGACCCCAGAACAGAATTCTGAGGGACATCAACTACCATCTTTTAAAATGTGCTATTAATGATAACTGTTTGTATTCTATCATTAATCCAACCAATGTCTTTTCATTTGAACACTTATCTTTTGTGTAGAACTCCGTTGAATGCCTTGGCAAAATTCAAGCGGATCTCATCCACTACAACACCTATAGTCCTAGTTACGTCTCTGTAGAATGCAATTAATAAATATGACATGATATATGTTACATAAAACTATGCTGATTTCTACAGTAGAAAATGTGGTGTAATTAAAACGTCACTTTTAATTTATTCGTATTAAAATTAAAAATGTATCAAAAATTAGCACATCATCTAAACAAAGGTACAAAAATCACTCATAATCTTCCCACAAATTAAAAGAGAAGAAGAAGAAATGCTGATTATCTATCTATATATCTATCTCTCTCTCTCTCTTTTATTTTATTTTGGTAGTTTAGCTCAATGTAGCTAAACTCAGGATAAAGGCTAGAGCATTACCTAGAGCAGTACAGACCTTACAAAGACTGTAATTAACTGTAATGAGCAGTTGCCTTACAAGGAAGTCTCTGATCAAATAACCACTTCAATTCAGTGTTGTGTGAGATGATAGGGGGCTTGCAACGGCTGCAGACAAGATATCTGCAGCTTTTACAAGCTTTTTAAAAATACCTAAAGGGAAAAAAATTATAGTTAAATGCATGTATATTTTCATTTGTGGTATATCTGTTAAATACTGATTTATTTATTTATTCTGAGCAGAGGACTGTCTGTTTAACATGTCAATTTTAAATGAATTATCCAATAATTGCAGTGTGGGCTGTTAAAATTTTTGCAAAGTAAGAATTTAAATGATATAATACAGTGACCTTGCAGGTTGTAAGAGGACATCATGTTATTTTTTTGGCATCGACACAACAGAAATACTGCAGTAGAATTTGATTGTCAGGTTTCCAATGTCTCCTTGTAATTCAATGTTTATGGTGATGTATAGTGCCATTACCAATATTGTTTACTATAAGTGTACAATTACATATTTCTACATATTATTGTACTTTTATTTTTTTTATTTTTTTTTATTAATTGTATTTTATTGAAGTTTTACAGTTATATATTCCGTACATAGTTACAACTTAGAAAACTCAATTTTGTGGTACAGATGTAGCCCCCCGATAACATCCGAGGGTTCACACTATGTATGCATCATAGCAGTATAAAACATAACAAAGGTATATACAAAAAACAACAGGTGTTCAGACATGGTCTAGTAACATTTAGTTGACAATACTCTTTACTCTCATTCTCTGTTGGGGCGACATATTTCCCTTCACCTATAACTGGGTTATAGCGAATCTCCCTATGTTGTCAGTTATCCATAACACCTCCTTTTCCCTGCCAATTTTCCCAATTTTTCCAGGTGTCCCTAAATTTTGCGGTATCAGTGGAAGTGTCTACGGACATTTTCTCGTATATGTAAAACTGCTGAATTTTGTCTTTCAGTTGTTGTGTGGATGGACAGCTGTGCTTTTTCCAGTTGAGCGCAATTAGGTTACGTGCAGCCATAAAAATCAGCAGGAGCAGTTGTTTATGACTCTCGTGAGTTTCCTTGGGGAACAGGAGGAGGAGGCAGGTCTGGATGTTCAGGGGGAAGCCTCTGATTCCCAAAGCCTCTAGTATATGTTTAATGTCTCCCCATAGCGGCTGTATGCCACTGCAGTGCCACCAGATGTGTGATAGCGTGCCTACTTCGGTTGCACACCTCCAGCATGTGGCCGGCACCGCCGGGTATATCTTATGGAGCCTGTCGGGGGTCATGTACCACCTATAGAGCAGCTTACGGTGTGCCTCTATATGGGAATGGCATTTTGTCCACTTTCTGAGGCCGTTTAAGGCTGATAGCCAAACCTTGTCAGTGAGTTCTATCTCCACCTCTGTCTCCCAGTGATGTCTGCTTGGTGTTGTTTTGTGGGGGGCTAATTCTAACCAGGCTCTGTAACAGATGGAGAGGGCTTTGGGTTTCTGCGGGGCTGTCCAGCATCTGCTGGGTATTAGTCTCGCAGCTATGGTTTGTGTTATCGGTGGGGTGTGAGAGGTTTTTACGTGTGAGTTGATTGTGTTTTTTAGTTGTAAATATGGGAAGATGTCTCTCTCTGGTACCCCCCATCTGCGCTTCATGTCCGGAAAGTCTATTATAGTTTGGTATTTGCATATCTGTTTGATCTGGGATATTCCCAGTCTTGTCCACCTAGTGAGGGGAATTGTGGGGTTTACTGCGTGAAGTGCTTTAAGAGGGGCTTCGGGGCGGAAGTGTTTCTTCCAGCCTAGGGATGCCATAAATTCGTCCCACACTTTGATTGTCGCAGTCGTAGTGGGATAAAGCTGTGTGTTAGGTCCTCTCAGGGCCTTTGGTGTCCATAAATGGTTTAGCAGGGTTGGGCAGGCAAGTTGCTTGTGTTCCATATCTACCGACTGTGTTGTGCCCCTTGGGGCATGTAATAGTATGCCTGAGGCTAGTAAGGAGGCCTTGTAGTATAGGCCAATGTTGGGTAATCCAATGCCACCCGCCTGGTACGTCTTTTGTAAGAGGTGTAGAGGTAACCTAGGTTTTTTGCCCCCCCCCATATATATCTGCTGCATATTGTTTGCAGCGATCTATGAATTGCCGCCGGTACTGCTATAGTAAGCATTCTGAACTTGTACAGCAGTCTCGGTAGTAGCATCATTTTGTACGCGTTCACACGTCCTAACCAGGAAAGATGTGCAGACTTCCATTTAAGCGTCTCATTTTTGCACATGTGAATAAGGGGTTTATAGTTAAGCTGTACTATGTTGTCAATAGAAGGGGTGATCTTCACACCTAAATATGTTAAAAATGTTGTCCGCCAATCAAGCTCAAATGTATTCTTTAGGGTTGCCACGGTTAGCTTGGGTAAATTTATGGGTAGGGCTTGTGTTTTTTCTTTATTTAAGCGATAGTATGAGACTTTGCCAAAGTCTGACAGCAGTGTTAGCAAGGTGGGCAAGGAACTTTCTGGGTTCGACAATGCCACAAAGATATCATCTGCGAATAAGGCTAAACAGTACTCTGTCTCTCTCAAGGTGATGCCTGTTATGTCTGAGTGCTCTCGTATCTTCCAGGCTAGGGGTTCTAAGGAAAGGATATAAAGCAGGGGGGACAGCGGGCATCCCTGACGTGTACCGTTTGTAATGTGGAAGGGTCTAGAAAGGAACCTGCCATGTGATACCTTAGCACTGGGTTGTGCGTAGAGTGCTAGCATGCCCTTGATAGTTTATTCGGGGAAGTTAAACTTGTGTAGCACCCTTGTCATGTACTGCCAATTCAACCTGTCGAAGGCCTTTTCGGCGTCCAGCGCCAGGAAAAGGCCTCCGAGCTTCCCCCTCTCCATCCCCGCTATTATGTTTAGTACCTTCCTAGAGTTATCGGAGCCCTGTCGGCCCCTCACGAACCCAGATTGGTCATTGTGTACCAATTTTTGCAGGAGCGGGGCCAATCGTTCACTGAAGAGCTTTGCGTAAATTTTTGCGTTGCTATTTAGCAGTGAAATGGGCCTGAAGTTCTTACATTGGTCCTTAGATTTGCCTGGCTTAGGAAGGGTGGAGACATGAGCTAGTAGCATCTCTGCTGGTAAGGAGCCCTCTTTCATGCAATGGTTAAACATGTCTGTAAGGGGCTGTGACAAAAGGTTAGAGTATGTGCGGTAATATTTATTGGGTAGTCCATCTGGACCTGGGGATTTATGCGGTGGGAGTGATGAAATCACCAAAATAACCTCCTCTGTCGTGATGGGGCTGCGTAGGTAATCTATATCAGGTAGCGATAGTGACGGAAGGTTGACCTCTGAGAGGAAGGCATCTATATCAGACTCTGTAGGGCATATCGTTTGTGAGTCATCTTTAAGATTATATAGCTTTTCGTAGTATTGAGCGAACTCATCTACAATCCCTTGTGGGTCTAGTATCTTGTTACCTCTATCTCCCCTGAGGGAGGCAATTCTGGATATTTTTGTTCTCTGTTTTAATTGTGTAGCCAGACAGGCTCCCGATCTGTTGCCGGCAGCGAAGTATTTATGATTGAGCCTGCGCGTGAGGAATGTAGTTTTGGCTAGTTCTATGTCTCTTAATTGAGATTGTAAGAGTAGCAATTTGGCATGAGTTGATGCTGTTGGTGTGTGTTTGTTGGCATGGTTTAATGCGGCTAGCTCAGAAAGTATGGAGGTGTATTTCTCTAGGCGTTGCTTTTTTGCGTAACTAGCGTGTTTGATAAAGCAGCCTCGTATGAAGGCTTTGTGTGCTAGCCATATTTGGAATAGGGGTGAGTCCGGGGTCTTGTTCTCTCTAAAGTAGTGGTGTAATTCCTGTGCTATCTGTTTGGTTACTTCTGGGTCAGATAGGAGCTGTTCATTAAGTTTCCAGCTACCCCTCCCTTTATTGGGGAATTGTTCTCGAATTGAAATTGAGATAGGGGCGTGGTCTGACCACGAGATCAGGCCAATGTCGGTGTGGTCTATTTTTACTAGAGAGGAGGTGTGAAGTAAGAATCTGTCTATCCTAGAGTAGATGTTATGTACTGCAGTGTGGTATGTGTAGTCTCTCTCTGTGGGATGTGTAACGCGCCAGGGATCTACAAGGTTGTGTGTTGCTAGTTTGTCGCATATGCGTGAGGTTAATTTGGACCTGGCCTTTAGTGTTTGGTTCCTCAAACGTGGGACTCCAGAGGAATCTATGTCACTGTCTAATAGGAAATTTGTATCTCCTCCAATAATTACCTCCCCCAGTGCATGCACAGACATTAATCCCAACAATACATCAACAAATTCACATTGATTAGTGTTAGGTCCATATACATTGATCAGGGTATATGCATTATTATTCAAATAGCATTGTAATATAAGATACCTTCCTTTTTTATCCCCTATTTTTCGTATCAGGGAAAATGCTACGTCCTTACTGATCAGAGTGGATACTCCTCTTTTCTTAGTTGAGTAGCAGGAGTGATAGTCTACGGGGAAAGCTGGGGAGTTAAATTTAGGCTTATGGCCCCATTGAAAGTGCGTCTCTTGAAAAAACATTACGTGGGCACCTAGGGATTTCGCTTCACGTAAAGCTAAGCGGCGTTTGTTTGGGGAGTTTAGACCCTTGACATTCAACGAGCATATTTTAAGTGCCATCCCGGTATTGGATGAGATTGTGGGCTAGTTTGGGTATACCTAAAGGACCGCTAAAGGTCATTGATGACGTACCACTGCTCCTACTCTCAGTGGGAGGGAAGTGCATAGGTGTCTTAGGATTATAGTGAAGCAATATGAGTATTGGGCTTAGGTTCTGCATGGCCTGCCTGTCAAAGGATGAAGAAATAATAAAATAACTAAAACAGTAAATAACTATGTACAACATTCCGTTCACCGCAACTTCGCGGTGTAGTAATGAGCATAACGGTTTAATTAGTGGCTTTGATGAAGTAGCCACTCTGGGGGTAGGCATAAATACCATTAGCAAGTTAAACAATTTAACTACCAAATGTAGTGAAGAGGGTCACAGTGTCGCCTTAGCACAGTGCAAATAGGCTATGAGTCCGGTTGTTCATCGTGTAGGGTGGAAACTGGGAACATAGAATAGTTGTGAAAGTAAGGCACATGTAATGTATACGACCTGTCCCTGTATGGAATTGTGTTGTAGACTTTGGGTTGTCAGGTCCTTGAATTTTTCAAGTGCGCCCTTGCGCGATGGCGGTGCAAAGTTGCTTTTCCCATTCTTTCTGCAGGGGTCTGGGAGGTCTGCTGCCAGTGTCACGCAATACATCCTCCGGTAACGGGATGTTCCATTCTGTCAGAAGTCTCTTGCCAGTTTCGGGGTCAGAGATCTGGTTGTCCACACCGTTGCGTTTGACCACAAGTTTGGTCGGGAAGCCCCACTTGTATGGGACCTCTGCTGCTCTTAGTGCTGCTGTTATGCGAGCAAACGTGCGCCTTTTGAGCATTGTGGTGGAGGATAAGTCTATAAATAATTTGACTTGTGAGAATTGGCCTGTGAGTTGACCCTGGCTCCTCGAGGCTTGCATGACCCGGTCTTTTATTGTGAAATAGTGCACCCGAGTAATCACGTCTCTTGGTATGGACGCCGGTAGGTGTGTGTGCGGTCTAGAAGCAATTCGGCCTCTGTCAGGGTCGGGATGTAGGCTTTAAGGATATCCTGGACGCATCTGGTCAGATCTTGTGGACCAACCGACTCCGGGATCCCCCGGAGCCTGATATTGTTGCGTCGGTCACGGTCTTCGTGGTCTGCTACTTTTGCCTCTAAGGATTGCAGCCTTGTGAGTAGGGCTGAGTGAGCCTCTAGTATGCCATTGTGGGATTCTGTGAGTTTGTCTGTTTTTTCTTCTAAACGGGATGTTCTTTCTCCCAAAGATTTAATATCTGATCTGATATCGCTGATCTGATGTCTAGAAGCAGATTATGCAGAGTGTTGTTAGTGACAGGCGTTTGCATACTGCCTGTGGTGAGGGCAAGCTCACCTGCCTCAGCACATGAGGCTGGGGACTCCAGGCTGTCGGCGCCATCTTGGATTTCTGCTCCGGTGTTCGGCGTCGATGTTAGCTGCATCTGGAGCGTTTTCTGCTTGTATTTCTTAATTGGCTTGGTGGACATCGCTGCTCTGCTTTTGAGTGTTGTTGCAGCCGGGCTTGAGGGTAGGAAAATCGCTGAAATTCACGCTGTGTGCACTTGCTGGCGGGAGAGCTCCGGGTTCAGGCGACCTCTCTCATCCGTCACTCGGCCACGCCCCTGTACTTTTATTTAAATAAAAAAAAAAATACTTGTATGTCTAAGTTTGGAGAGATAAGGTTTAACTCTATTTTTACACAGTGATATGTGTTGTTATACATCATATTTAGAGTAAAAGATCTAGTAATCTAGTTAAACCCTTCTGTGACAAACTTCCCTCTTTAAGGGAGTTTGCCTTGAGTTTTTGGAGGGGACTGCTTGCCAGTCTCCTGCCCTGTGACTAGGTCCAAGCTGCGGCGGTTCGTGTGGTCTACAGTGCTTATGGTGTCAAGTGGAGTGCTTGAAGCCCTCGGGAAGCACTAGAAGCATCCGTCAACGGTGTGATCCGTTACACCTTCATTACCAAACAAGTAAAAAAAAAAAAGAAACACACAGGATTGTTTATATATATATATATGCCTTGTACATGGACTAGCAAGAAATGTAATCAGATAATATCCACTATACATTTTTAGATAGACATAGTGTTTATGGTGCTGGGAGTGTTCCTTTAAGACATTGGTCTTGTTCCAATCTATATGCTGAGGGTAGGAAAACTGGTTAGTGAACACAATACCGGAGGAACACACCACACAAGTGTTTAGTGCTTAACTGCTCTGCACTCAACAGAGAAAATGGCGAGGCAACAACTTTATTGTACCACAGACAAATTAATAGATTGAGGGCCTTTTAGGATAACATCCTCAACACCCCTACTTGCTATAACATATGTTATTCATAATAAACATTTTTTAGGGAAGAATTACATTCCAAACAAATTCAAGAATTTTCTAAATTGAACTTTTTTTTGATGATTTAGTCATGATCACAGACCATGTCAACTTCATTGATCAGTGATCGGATGAAGTGGTATTTGATATCAATATTACCTCCCCAATAGGCCTTATGTTTATGTTATAAGGTATATGTTATTGAATTTTAACTAATTTTTCTCTGTAAATCCATATTTTCTAGAATATAGTGCACAGACACAGTGGTACACATATGCACACAAATACACCATCAAACACATCATCAAACATACAGAGACACAAGTATATATCCACATATTTTATTCAGGCAATAACATGATATTGGTGGCCTCTATTCGTGAATATAGTCATTAAAGGAACACTGTAGCACTGTTCAAACATGTATTTTATATGTATGAATTAATAGAACAATTTAGATTGTATCGCCACTCCAATTAAATAAACCATTTTACTTATCTTATTTCCCACAGTGTGCTAGTGTCGCTGCAACCACCCCACCTCCTCTGGCTGAGATCATCAGTCCTGATGATGTTATCCAAATCAGTCATCCCTCATGGGGATCGTTCAGCGCCACCATGCAGGAAGTGGAGGCACTGAATATCTTTCCTTCAATCTTTCAATGACCAAATCCAGAAAGTACCTCTAGTGGCTCTCAGATGACAGCCACTAGTGTTGGCCTTACACAGTAGTATAAACACTACATTTTCTCAGAAAGGGTAGTGTTTGCTCTGCAGAGCCTTTAGAGTGTTTGCTCTGCGGAGCCTTTACCCCAAAAACTACTACATTAAGCTACAGTGATTCTGGTGCCTACAATGTCAGTCCATCTTCTGTTAGAAGTATGCGGTGCATATCTCTCTGCAATCATAAATTAATGCCCTAATGCTGACTTAAATACAGCAATTATGAATATCTAGTCCTGTGATGGGTGCAAAGCATGATCTGCATTGATGGGATTAGAGCAATAGTTAGTGCTTTGTAAATGATTAAGCATATATCTCAATGCTTGATGAGATGAGTTTTGCATTGCTCTCATTTTCTATTTCCTGCTATAAAAATGAGATGGAATTAGTGAAATATTATGGCTATCAAATAAAATGACATGTAGGGGTTGAACACCTGTATGTTAACTAGAAATTGAAATTCTATTTGGCAGACTTTAAACAAGGTGATGATAAAAAAAACATTATTTGGCAACATTTCTTCATATTTACTAAACTCATTGTAATATGACTGAAGGGCAGACAAGGGAGTACAGATGGCATCGCATCATTTATACCCTAGATAATTTGAACTTGTCTTTTCCTCAATGTTAGTGTTTCCCTGTAATAAGAGAATTAATTTAGTGGATTTAAAACCAACAAGTTAAATATAGATTAAAATCATGAATATAACACATTTCAATAAACGGGGTGACTAATATATTATGCTGCTATTTTTACTTTATTGGTAAGTAGTAAGATACCCGACAAGCAGGATCTATGTTGTGTCCACAGAATCTTAAATAGGGGGTAACCCTTGAATATATTAACTAAGTAGACAGGTGGTGATCAAAGCCCAAATCGGCACATGAACACCCATAAAGATTCTGTGAGTCTACCCTTGATGGACAGAAAAATAAAAAACACCTTTATTGTAGGGTATAAATTCCCCTCAAAACATAAAGGAAACTTATAACTAACTAACACATCTAATGAATAAATAAAGGGGGAGATGATCTTGTATCAATATGAGATAGGAGTGGATAATAAAATAGTTCGTAATAACGTCCTCGGATCCCTAGAGTATAGCTATGATCTGCATAGGAGGTAACTGATGTGAACTGATCATAGTGTAGAGATCCTATATAGAATGGAGATAGACAGTGTCCCTTCTAAATAAAGCCGTGGCTTAGTGTACGATAGGTGAGGGAATATGTACAATGAGGCACTTAAACGTTGAGAACCAATTGTCAACTGTGTCCCAGAGGTCCTGAAAACCTATCTGTAAGCAATGGGCTTTAGTAAGGGAATATCCAGACCATTCTATCTAGAGGAAAAAACATAATAGTAACCACCTAGAGGCTTACTAATCAAGATCGTCTAAAGCAAAAAAGTCAATCAGTATAAGGCAATTGCGAGAGATCTGTAAGTAAAGCCTTAAAACCAGTGTCTATTACGGTTCCCCTATTAGTGAGGCTGTTAGTGAGTCACTTAGTGCGATAGGATTTGGTGTTGCCGTCGTGAGGACAACTAGATCCCAACTAGAATTGCGGTTCTGTACGAGCAGACCCTTTAGATCCTATCTGGAATAAGTATAGAACAGGAAATGCTCTAATTTAATGGGCTATTAGCAGAACAGTATAGGTAAGCGGCAGTACATTGAAATTGGCCAGTAGATGCTGCGAGACAGGTATACAGGATCTATACGTCGTACTATCTATCAATATGTACAACTTGTTTAAAGAATTCTGTAACTTAGTCTCTAAAGCGACCGTCCATGACGCTGAATACCAGGATAACTGCTGCTCACACTGTTACAGAGTTAGCTAAAAAAGAGTATCATTCTGTACTGACTGCTAGAACTTGGAAAACTCCAACTCAATAGAAATATAAATACTCCTATATGAACCTCCTATATATCTCAAAAAATCTCCCCCCACCTAGTGAACACACAAAGTGTTTAGTGATGAATTAAAAGCATAACCTAACGCACGTTTCGGCGCTATGCGAGCGCCTTTTTCAAAGGCCTTTTTGAAAAAGGCGCTCGCATAGCGCCGAAACGTGCGTTAGGTTATGCTTTTAATTCATCACTAAACACTTTGTGTGTTCACTAGGTGGGGGGAGATTTTTTGAGATATATAGGAGGTTCATATAGGAGTATTTATATTTCTATTGAGTTGGAGTTTTCCAAGTTCTAGCAGTCAGTACAGAATGATACTCTTTTTTAGCTAACTCTGTAACAGTGTGAGCAGCAGTTATCCTGGTATTCAGCGTCATGGACGGTCGCTTTAGAGACTAAGTTACAGAATTCTTTAAACAAGTTGTACATATTGATAGATAGTACGACGTATAGATCCTGTATACCTGTCTCGCAGCATCTACTGGCCAATTTCAATGTACTGCCGCTTACCTATACTGTTCTGCTAATAGCCCATTAAATTAGAGCATTTCCTGTTCTATACTTATTCCAGATAGGATCTAAAGGGTCTGCTCGTACAGAACCGCAATTCTAGTTGGGATCTAGTTGTCCTCACGACGGCAACACCAAATCCTATCGCACTAAGTGACTCACTAACAGCCTCACTAATAGGGGAACCGTAATAGACACTGGTTTTAAGGCTTTACTTACAGATCTCTCGCAATTGCCTTATACTGATTGACTTTTTTGCTTTAGACGATCTTGATTAGTAAGCCTCTAGGTGGTTACTATTATGTTTTTTCCTCTAGATAGAATGGTCTGGATATTCCCTTACTAAAGCCCATTGCTTACAGATAGGTTTTCAGGACCTCTGGGACACAGTTGACAATTGGTTCTCAACGTTTAAGTGCCTCATTGTACATATTCCCTCACCTATCGTACACTAAGCCACGGCTTTATTTAGAAGGGACACTGTCTATCTCCATTCTATATAGGATCTCTACACTATGATCAGTTCACATCAGTTACCTCCTATGCAGATCATAGCTATACTCTAGGGATCCGAGGACGTTATTACGAACTATTTTATTATCCACTCCTATCTCATATTGATACAAGATCATCTCCCCCTTTATTTATTCATTAGATGTGTTAGTTAGTTATAAGTTTCCTTTATGTTTTGAGGGGAATTTATACCCTACAATAAAGGTGTTTTTTATTTTTCTGTCCATCAAGGGTAGACTCACAGAATCTTTATGGGTGTTCATGTGCCGATTTGGGCTTTGATCACCACCTGTCTACTTAGTTATTTTTACTTTATGTTCAGAAAAAAGAGAGCAGACACTATCATTAACATGTAATATCCCCGAGATTTCCAGCTTTTGCACCTGATAATTATAGATTTTTTTTTAGACATTTTTCTCCTTGGATCTATGCTATCAAACAAGTATCCTTGTTGTGTTACAGAACAAGATAACCTATAGTAATTGTAGTCCTGTGTTGCTCAGCTCTGTATTGACATCAATGTAACATTTATTTATTTGATCTCATTTTATCAACCTCAGAAGGATGAAAGACTAAGCTTTTTCTGGACTTTCACTTATATGTTGCAAACTATTGAATTATTTGTGCTTCAGCTATTTGGTTGTAAATGTACTTGATGTATGGCTCACATTCTTCCTATGTATTACTGATGAACACTGTAGCATGATCCATAGTTTAATTAATTCATTAATGACTGCAAACCTTTCCCTTGCACTGAGATTGTAATGCAGCCCCAAAATACAGATTACTTCAACCTCCATGCTTTACTGATGAGATAAAAATATTGTTTTAAAATGCAGTTCTACTTTATGTCAAAATCCTAAAATAACAATTATTCTTTCCTCTCATATATCTACAGGATATGCTTCCCAAATCATTTTGATGAATCTATAGGACCTCTGATATCTTTGATGTGAAGAGTGTAACACACATTTAAAAAAAAACACCTTTTTAATAGGGAATAACCTCTCAAACTCATGCACCCACACATGCGGTTAAAACAAAGTACTCTTTTAGTGAAACTGGTGATCCTTGTATAATAATGATGTAAACATGAACTGTTACTTAAATTATTAAATTATTCACCTAATATTAGTACTTAAAGGGAAACTATAGAACATAGAAATACAAAGTACCCCTGCCCCTCCTCCCCCCCCATGCCACTGCCAGCACTGAAAGGGTTAAAAAACATTTTGTCCCTCGGCACTGGGGCAGGCTCCGCCTCCACTGCTCCTCTGACGATATTAGCAGAAGAGGGGACCTAACCCACATGCGCAGTGAGCACTGCAAGCGCATTAGGATTTCCCCATAAGAAAGCATCAATCAATGCTTTTGTATAGGGTTTTAGCAGACGCTGGATGTCCTCAGGCAATGTGTGGGGATAATGCAGCAAAAGAGGAAAAGGTTGCGCTAGTTATGAACAAATGTGTTTAGAATATTAAAACACTAAAACAAATAAACAAAGAACAAGTAACACATATATAAAAGTCCAAAGTCAATGTATGCATTTGCAAAGGTAACAGCCAAATCACATAGAGGAGTATTTTTGTCCTTTTCTATAGGGATACCGGATCTAAAGTTTCTTGGGAATCGTATAGATATAGAAACTAAAGCAAAGAAGAAATCTATATGGTCCAATATTATTACAGTGCAAGTCTTGTTTGGTCCTACTCACGTTTTATAGAGCTAAGACCTGTTCTAGTATCATGGGTGTACAGTGGTATATTCCCCACTTGTAGGATACATGTAGTAGTCTAGTCAGCAGTGCAGTTTTCACAGTGATATAAGGACCATAAGCCCAAAAATTGCATACAAATGACAACACTAGTGCTTACTGTGTAAACTAAACCAGGAGTAATAAATAAAAATACATTTACTCACATTTAATTGAGCAGACACACCGCTCAATGAATGGCGTGAGTGGTATAAACCCCACCTAGGATTATTTTTTTTATTTTTTTTTAAATTCTTTATTTTTGTTGTGCATGTGAGTACAAATCGACTTGATAACGCCACAACAGCATATACTTTGACATTGCAGTGAAACAGTGGCAGGAAAAAACTTTGCACATTTTTAAATTATTAACAGGCTTAAACTTTTGTTAATAAGATGATTGCTACAGGCTAGCTAGCATACGTCCAGATTGCTATATTGCAGTAAATTCTCCATTTTGTTTACCAACTGGACTGTGAGAGTAGATTAAGGAACTGTGTAATACAACTATTATAAGAGATATATGATCCTCAGTGCGCATAGATTGGGTGATCCTACCATACCATCAGGTGTATGTCACGTATAGGCTGACTAGTGGACATATAAAATAGGCTTAGCTCGCTGAGCAGGGTGGGTGCCATTTAAGTGGGACTGTCATATATGCGTGAAAAACTGTCATTCTTGCCAGTAGGCAAGTTACACTGAGGTTTTGATTGGAGACACATGTTTAGACTACACAGAATATCAGGAACCAAATAAAAGGGAGAGTTCTAACAGAGTAGTGTAGCAGGGGAAAGTTAGGGTAAAGTAAGGGTGGAAAGAATAGAAACCGCTGGGGTCCCCCGAACAACATGAAACTTTCAACAGCTCAAATACACAAGCCGAGATACAAATGTCCCATAGCCAGTCAGTTTCAGCCCACCCCAACCCGATAGAGGTTAGCTGAGAGTTCCAGAGTCCCTAGCAAGGCATCTCTCCTGTCCCAGACCGCGTCACCTGGCTTGCAGCTCCATCCATTTTCGTCGATTGTCAGCTTCTTGCACATGCCATGTGTTGCCGTTGAGTGGGCCATGGAGGGGATAGGGACCCCAAGCAGATTGTGTTTTGGCTGTGTGGTAGTGCAGCTGGGCTTCCGACGGCGCTGGACCCACTTCGGTCTCTCCCGCAGTTGTTTCTTCGTGTGGGGCATTCTGCCATGTGAGGTCGGCCATCCCCTGAGGAGACCTCCTGCCGTCTTAGGTGAGTGTGGCAGGGGCTTCCCAGTACTCATGGTCGCTGCAGTACCGGGGGGATCTCGTAGGGGTGGTTTGGGCACTGTGTGTGTTCGCGGGCGCTGGCTTATTCGGAGCCAAAATTCCTGACATAGCCGCTCGAACCTTGCCTCGAACATAGCTGCCCAGTTCTGGTGCTCTGGGATGGATTGTTGTGATGGGGTTGCAGGTCGGCGGCCATCTTGAGCTCACCACGCTGTCTCAGGATCAGCTTCTTTCGGCTCAGCTGTAAGGTGAGTTCCCCAGCAGGGACCGGGATATCCCACACCGGTCCAGAGGGGGGGGGGAGAGAGTAAGTCGCTGTGAGCTACACGGCCCCAGGTGGGAGAGCGGCCGTCTCTCCTCACCGATGGGTCCACAGTCTCTTTAGGCCAGGCGATGGATTGCTGCTCCAGATTACGATTTTTGAGGGTTATAAACGTCCCCTCCGGTAGCGTTTCGTGTTCTGGATCGAGTTCCGTTGCTGCTTAGTCTGTTTAGACCATTTTAAGACGGTTTTAAGATTTCAGTGGCCGGAGCTGCTAGCAAATGCGTCCGGCCATCTTGAGAGTCAGCCCCCCCCCCCCCCCCTCCCCACCTAGGATTATTTTGTGAGAGCCTCTCTGGAGTGATGAGCAGGATGGCAGGCAAAAATAAAAAAAGCAGTAAAAAAAAAAGGGCACAATCACAGTATAAAAGTAGCCAAAATCACTTTAATTAGAATGCTTTAAAAATCCAATACATGTTTCAACACATAGGGCTTTATCAAGTGGAAACAAATAGTCAGGCAAGGGCTTTTATAAAGAATAACAAACAAGCAATTTTGAAAATGGTGCCCTAGCATGAGGATGTCCAGCATCAGTTAGACCTGGAAGCGCCTCTAGTGGCTATAATGTAGACAAGATAATTGTGGCAGTTCCTTAATAACTGCAATAATTACAGTTGCAGGATTAAGGGGACAGGGGCACTGCACCCAGACCACTTAATTGAGCTGAAGTGGTCTGGGTGCATATAGTGGACCTTTAAGAGTAAAAACCAGCTAGATAGAGAGAGAGAATAGTACACATTCTACTTTATAACAAGACTAGAAAGTGAAATGAAAAAATAAATAAAAATTTTGACTTTTCTTTTAACACTAACTTTAACTCTCACACTTTTTATATTAAACGAACTTTGAAAAAAACATTGGACCATTTTATTAGAAGACGAGATACTAGGTCAAAAATTACCATCTAAACCCTGTGTCATTTTAAAAAAAGGAAGAAACTTAAAAGACTGTTTGACACCTAGCATTTTGTAGGAGAAAACAACCTAAAATTATACAACTAAAGTTAAGGATAGTTTTTACACTTGCAGATGCTTTTTACCTAGAGTGACAACCTCATTTAAGAGTAATGTTACTAATGAAACTTTTAAAATCAAGGGCCATACTTCCTGCTCCTCCACACATATTGTGTATCTGCTCACTAGTGTGGAGCACAGTATGTGGGAAAGATGGGAAAACAGGCGAAAGTTCGCTTCGTAGAACAACTAATTAATATAAGAAAGACTATTATTTAATCAGCCTTTTTCCATATTTGGATTTGTGAGTTCAACCATGAATAGATTTTAATATAAGTGGTTTAAACGTATTACACTATTTGGTCTCTTGTTTTATATATATGTAGATCTACGTTTGTACATTTTATAACGAGGATTTTTGAAGAACCTTGTATTTCTACATCTATTAGTGAAAAAGGGTAATTTACCAATTTTTTCACATTAATGTGTGTTTTACTTGCACTGGTGAGGTGTTGAACTATTTATTTTAAAAAACAGCTGGGTATGTTTTGCCGGTCAGTTTCGGGAAAAGTAAAAGTTTGCTCTATACTTTCTCTAGAAAAGGTCATTTTTCATCAGTTATGTGCACTGCCTAGCAGGTACTCTTTAGTTAGTACAGGTCATCCTGACTGGAATGATTTAAATTGTATGCAGAAATGGGAGTTCAATGTGTTTTACCTTGTTGAAGAGAAAATATTAGACATACAATACTATATAAATACCTTTTACGTGTGATGAGTAAAAGGGGAAGAACCAGATCTGTAATTTGATGTCCGTGTTACTCTTTGCACCTTTTCTACCTTTGCACAACTTGCTTAGTGCCCTTCCTCTTCTTTCACGGAACAGGCTACCAAATTTGGGGCAATAGCAGTAAGAGGGCTTCCCTCAATCAAGACGTTTAGGCTAATCATAAATACGCATTTAGAGATGTATTTTCCTTCTGGGAATAGAATGCTGTAATCAGTCCATAAAGGTTTCCAAGTGAACAGAAAACACAATTCTTGTGACAACAAAGAAAAAGCTTCCAGCAATCTTCAATTTGTAGCACATAGATTTCTTTTTATCTATGATCATAAGAGAAAACATTCTGCGAGAGAACCTTCTGTGTAGCTCTGCCCTGATAGCACAGATGTATAGAATTGCATTTTTCAAGTGATATTTAAGAAAATAACATGAGGGGTTCAAAGAATGAGTTCTGTTAACATATTTTAAATCTTCAAATTGTTTTTCTTGTAAAGGTTGCTTTACAAATGTCACATTTAAATACGATAGTTTTTCAAATAAATAAATTCATGTTGTATTTTGAATGAACATTTTGAATGAATACAATTAATATTTATTAGTTAGGAATTTAGAACACCTAATGTTAAGTAGCATAATAGCTCATGTGCTTATCTGCTATGAGGCAATCCCTTTAGTTTCCCCCTGTACACCTTCGGAAGGGGGATCATGACTGCTGCCCATGTATGGGGGGGGCTGGGCTAAATTGAATATAATGTTGTAGAGGAGTGGAGAGGAGACTTACCAGTCAGCAGAGACTCTGGAGGAAACTGGTGAAAATGTCTGTGCTGGCTGGATTAGGCCCTGTGAAAAAATAAGAACGTTTGTTAGTCCCTGCATTGCAATCTGTCACCCTGTGCCCCCTCCACATACCCGCACGCATGGCCCACATGTCGGAACCTGATCTACTGAGGCTGCTGCAGGAGTACCAGGTCTCCCATTGATGTCCGGTGTCACGGCGGCCCCTGGGACTGGCCCCGAGGCGGCTGTGTCGGTGGATGGAGCTGGCGGGCAGAGGGCCCGGCGGTCGCGGCCTCCGTCGTGCTTATTGCCTAGCCCGGCACGACACGGTGAGAGGAGAAGTCGGCGGAGTCGGGAGAGCAGAGGTGCCGGAGCTGCGGTGGCGACGTCCCCAGCGCTGGAAGGAGGTAGGCGGAGAAGATCCCGGCCGGTCGGAGTGGAGAGGGTCCAAGATGGCGGCGAGGAAGATGGCGCCGGCATCACCGGAAGATCGCGCAGCCCGTGCGCTTCTCGGCCGGCTCCACAGGAAGTGACATCGGCACGCACGGCACAATGCGTGCGTGCGTCCTCCAATGAAGTCATCGCGCACAGCGGGTACGTGATGTTGCCGCGGAGAGGAGCGCGGACGTCACAGGCTGTGCGGCTGCAGAGTGCGCCGGAAGTTGGACCCAGAAGCAGGAGAGCCGGACCGCGGGTGGGCCAAGCAGGCTACCGCGGGTCCCCGGAAGTATTGGAAGGAGCACAGAGTCTGCATCTGATAATGAGGAGTTCCATGGAGTCCCAGGGCCAGGTCCTGCCCCAACGCCCAGTGAGTATTGCGCTAGCGCTTGGGCTGCACTGGCAGGGGGGACAGGGGTAGGAAAGGGTGCTCAGTGTAGCGGGCAAGGGTTGCAGGGGCAGGGGGAAGTAGTTAGCTTGCTGAGGGCTGTCCTGGAGAGGCTTCCCGGTGGGGGCCCCCCTTTTCCCACAGTACCCTCACCTGTGGCGGTCGGTCAGGCAGGCGTGGCGGGCGTAGCGTGCACGTGCCTGCCGGGGTGTGAATTGTCACCCGTGGGTGTAACAAAATTTTAAAGGGTGAGTTTGTGGATCTCCTCTCCTTGGTCCCTCCGGACCGTGAATCGGTGGACAGGCCGCGGCGAGGGGAGATGGTGGAAGGTGAAAAAGGTAAGCAGTTGCCGCGTACCTTTGGGAATTGGCTCCAGGGCTTCTGTGTGTACGCGGTTATTCTCTCGCGGCGGTGGCCAGAGCGGGCGCCGTCATTATTCGGATATTTGGATTTGATTTGGGGGGCCTATAAAATTTATGGGGGTCAGTGCTGGTTTTGTTATTACCAGCAGTTTCGCCAGAAAATGGCGGTGAGTCCGTGTATGGATATTGGGGTGCAGGATGGCAGCCTATGGCTGCTGCTGATGACCCCTTGTCGCCCGGCCCCCTTTCAGGGAGCCGCCGGCGCGCACGCTGGACTATCGGCGGGACCACGAAAAGGAGTATGCTGGCTCTTTAACGAGAGCCATTGCCGATGGTATGGGTCATGTAGATTTTGACATGAGTGCTCGCACTGCGGCGAGGCTCACCCGGCCTTGAGGTGTTTTAAGAAGGGGAAGCAGGGGCCCCGCTTCAGTAAGGACGACGTACCTCAGACGGAGGACGCCGGTGTGCGTGGAAAGGATGCGGCAGTGGCTCGACCGGTATCCTAGGCGTCGAGACACGCAAGTTTTATTGGATGGGTTTTCGGTTGGGTTTAGGATCCCCTTTGTGCCTTCGTCCTCACCGACCTTTGCGGGTAATTTGCGGTCGGTGGTGGGGAAGGAAACCATTTTGGGGGACAAGCTCGAGAGGGAGGTTCGTCTGGGTTCGTATGGCGGGCCCCTTCGATGACCTGCCGTTTCTCAATTTGCGGATCTCTCCTCTGGGTTTGGTTCCCAAAAATGAGACGGACACTTTTCGCCTCATTCACCACCTGTCGTATCCCTCGGGTGGGTCGGTGAATGACAGGATTGATAAGGAGGTATCTAGGGTCAGGTATGCCTCTTTTGATTGGGCGCTAGAGTAGGTGCGGGACACCGGAACGGGGGCCCAACTTTGCGATGTCATTTCCAAGGTTTGTATTTCTTTGACATGTGTTTGCCCATGGGTTGCGCCATTTCCTGTTCGTATTTTGAAATAAAACAAAAGAGGAAGGTGGTTGCGCACACAATGAATGATATCCTTAGTGTAAAATGAGATCCCTAGGTTCTGTAAACATAAAAAATCATCATAGGGTAATACATCTCAGACTAAATGAAATATGAAAAAACTAGGGATCTGAGTTGGCTCTAAACTTTTAAAGCAGATTTGTCAGTCTGGTGCAGGTAATGAAATGTAGGTCCCTTGGAAAACATCAAAGGTCTTCTTTATATAGAAATCAGGAACCAGGATCACCAGATGGGTAAAAGGTACATACTTTAATTAGAAAATAAAAAAATTAAGCACAACGCGTTTCGACCTAAAACAGTAGGTCTTCCTCAGGTGCATAACATAAGACAGTCCAACATCATTCTTATATAGCATACACAATAAGTATAATTACTGATAAGCATTCACAGGTGTGGAGTCCGTCCTCAAATCCATATATTGAGTGTTTACGGCGAAAATTGCAGTGTTTGTACCTCCTTATTAGTCACTCGTATTTTGAAATGTTCGCTTCGTTCCTGGAATGGGTGGTCTCCCAGGTGGCGGGTCTGACATCGCTGACCCATTACTTGGATGACTTCCTGTTTGTGGGGCCAAGTGCATCATGGGAATGTGCGGTGCTACTGGAGTCCTTTCAAAATGTGGCTTCGGATTTTGGCGTGCCGGTGGCGGCGGGTAAGATGGTCAGGCCGTCAGGGGTGTTGTTGTACCTGGGTATTGAAATTGACTCAGGCGAAATGGTGTTTCGGCTGCCTGAGGATAAGCTGGCGCACTTGGTGCACCTGGTGGATCGGGTAAAAGGCGCAAAGAAAGTCCAGCTGCACCAATTGCAGGTTTTGTTGGGGAACCTAATTTCTCATGTCGGGTTCTAGCCATGGGCAGGGCATTTTCTCGCAGGTTGTCGTTAGCAACGGTCGGGGTGGCCCAACCATTTCATTTTATACGCATCATTGGGCGGCTCCTGGATGATCTCCAGACTTGGAGTTCGTTCTTGGGGACATATAATGGGCAGTCCTGCTGGTTGTGGTCTGCTATTTCCAATGTGGACTTGGATTTTTTTACAGATGCCTTTACAGAGAAAATATTAGACATACAATACTATATAAATACCTTCTACGTGTGATGAGTAAAAGGGGAAGAACCAGATCTGTAATTTGATGTCCGTGTTACTCTTTGCACCTTTTCTACCTTTGCACAACTTGCTTAGTGCCCTTCCTCTTCTTTCATGGAACAGGCTACCAAATTTGGGGCAACAGCAGTAAGAGGGCTTCCCTCAATCAAGACATTTAGGCTAATCATAAATACGCATTTAGAGATGTATTTTCCTTCTCGGAATAGAATGCTGTAATCAGTCCATAAAGGTTTCCAAGTGAACAGAAAACACAATTCTTGTGACAACAAAGAAAAAGCTTCCAGCAATCTTCAATTTTTTATCTATGATCATAAGAGAAAACATTCTGCGAGAGAACCTTGTCGTTAGCGACGGTTGGGGTGGCCCAACCATTTCATTTTATACGCATCATTGGGCGGCTCCTGGACGATCTCCAGACTTGGAGTTCGTTCTTGGGGACATATAATGGGCAGTCCTGCTGGTTGCGGTCTGCTATTTCCAATGTGGCCTTGGCCTCAGGACTGGTGTGGCAGTGAGCTCATGGGTAATTTGACTTTCCTGGAGTTTTTTCCCATTGTGGTGGCGGTGGAGCTGTGGGGTGGTGAATTTGCCAATCGAAAGGTGATTGTTCACACGGACAACTGAAGCGTGGTGCATGTGATCAATCGCTCCACGTCTGCCTCTCCCCCGGTGTTGGCGCTGCTTAGGCGGTTAGTCTTGCTGTGTCTGCAACGTAATGTATGGATTGTGGCGCGTCACGTTCCTGGAACCTTGAATGTGATTGCCGACTCTCTGTCTTGGTTTCAGTGGGACCGCCTTGCCCGAAGGACATATGGGACCTGGTTTCAGACATCTGAGGCGAATGGTGAGGGATTCGTTATCGGAGTCCACGTGGTCCGCGTATGTGTCGGTTTGGCAACGGTGGTGTAGTGAGGGGTCCATTGAAGATCTTTCATCGGAGGAAGGGAGATTGCGTAACACGCTGGCTCTTCTGGAGAACTTATGTGCAGCAGGTAAGTCGGCGGCGGTCGCAGGGCGTCACTTGGCCGCCCTTTCCTTTTTATTTCAATGGTTTGGTTGGCAGGATGCTACAAAGGCCTTTTGCGTTGTGCGGGCCTTGAAGGGTTGGAAGAAGAGCCATCGCCCTGATGCTCGATGACCCATCTCCTTCGGGGTGCTATATAGGTTGTTAGAATTTCTGCCGCAGGTCTGTTTTTGGGGTACGAGGTTCTACTTTTTCGAGTGGCATTTTTGCTATGCTTTTTTGGGGCCCTTTGGGTCGGGTAACTGGTGGCCCCTCGGGCCAATGCACCAGCGGCGCTGCTACTGTCGGATGTCTCGATCTCTGACCATGGGTTGGTGCTGTCAATTCGACGGTCTAAGACTGACTCCAAAGGAGTGGGGGCGCGAGTTAGCATAGGCAGGACAGGCGGTCCATTTTGTCCCGTCGGGATGGTCCGAGAGTTCCTGACAGTGCGGGGAGATGAAGAGGGGTCCCTTCTTCTTCATCGGGAGGGGACCTCTCTGAGTAATTTCCAATTTTCGCGGGTTCTGCGGTCCTGTGTGAGCGGAGTGGGGTTGGACCCGTCCTCTTATACTACCCACTCCTTTCGCATTGGGGCAGCGACCCAAGCCAGCATGATGGACTTTCAGGAAGATGCGCTTGGGCAGGTGGCAGTCAGGTCGTTTTCAACTGTATGTTCGGCCTCCCTGTTCTTCTTGTTGTCTTTGTTGTTGTCAGTTTGTTTTCGCAGGCATGGTTACCAGATACGTATGGATCCTGGGCCATTCCCATGTTTATTGGGCGGCTAGACGGGCCAAAGCCAGACCATATGGGCGTAATCTGGGGTTTCCATGTGAGTTAGTGCAAATTCGTTGGAGGGGTATGAGGAGTTTGTCGTGTTCTCAGATGTATGCTGAGTGCGTACAGCTTAGTCGGTATGTGTCGGGGCCGGTCACATTAGTGCTCCACGCAGGTGGGAATGATATTGGCCGTAGGAGGTCAATTGATTTGATCCATGAGATGAAGCAGGACATGGCCAGGTTTTTTGCCCTCTTTCAGGAGCTGACCCTGGTATGGTCGGATATAATTCCTCGTCCAGTTTGGGGAGTTTCAGGAAAAGATAGGCCCTTGGAACGTTGCCGTCGCAAGGTCAATATGACTATTGCGAGATTTGTGCGACGGCTGGGAGGGTTGGTCATTCGGCACGTGGAGCTAGAAGGGGATAATTCTAATGTTATGAGGAAGGACGGGGTTCATTTATCTCCCATTGGGTTGGATATCTTCAATGTAGGTTTACAGTCGGGATTGGAGGCTGCACTGTCTGCGGGGGGTGCGATGCCGGCGCGGCGTAGTGCGCAGGGAGTGGCATTGCGGTGGCGGGATCCCTGGACAGTGCAACTGGGAGTAAAGGAGAAAGACACGGAGTCGAGTTGGGGAGACGACAGACCGCACAAGGGCTGATGGCAGTGCCGGCTGTTGAGGCTCTTGGGAAAAAGAGGTGGAGAACTGTCTGTTTTGTTAACCGCCCAACAGCTGACAGGTCATGGTTATTGGATTTGAATTGATTTAATAAAGCTGTGGCCGTTGCCCTTATCCACAAGAAAAGTGTGTGGTGTCTTATTGGGAGGGCAACGGGAAGGTAAAAGGAGGATGGGTCAGCAGTGAACTTTCCCCCTGTACACCTTGGGAAGGGGGATCATGACTGCTGCCCATGTATGGGGGGGGGGGGGGGGCTGGGCTAAATTGGATATAATGTTTCAAAGATATGGGGTTTGAGGAGAGGAGTGGGGAGAAGTCTTACCAGTCAGCAGAGACTCTGGAGGAAACTGGTGAAAATTCCCACCCACCCTCCCCTTGGTTACGGATGTGTTGGTTTGTTTTGTTTGGTGTCTTGCTGTTGTTTCTTGTTTTGTCACAGCTTGGCGGGATCCCTGGACAGTGCAACTGGGAGTAAAGGAGAAAGACACGGAGTCGAGTTGGGGAGACGACAGACCGCACAAGGGCTGATGGCAAGTGCCGGCTGTTGAGGCTCTTGGGAAAAAGAGGTGGAGAACTGTCTGTTGGGTTAACCGCCCAACAGCTGACAGGTCATGGTTATTGGATTTGAATTGATTTAATAAAGCTGTGGCCGTTGCCCTTATCCACAAGAAAAGTGTGTGATGTCTTATTGGGAGGGCAATGGGAAGGTAAAAGGAGGATGGGTCAGCAGTCAAGTTGATTTGGTAGGCTTCCGGCTCTGTGTAAACAATTGGAATATCTTTGACTAGAACTAATGAGCTGCATCTTGAAGGTTTACTCTGGGTACTGAACAGCCATTACTCCCCAGAAAAATTGACAGTAAAATTGCTATTCAGTAACCAGCGTGTGGAGGTAGGGAGCGGTAATCCTTAATACTATTGGTTACTGGTATTTTACTTTTATGTGATTTTGCATGAGACATTGCAGAGAGCTATTTAGCATTAAACATTTTTTTAGTTGTTTTGTTTATATTGTCCATATTATTATATTATTATGTCTGCCTTGTCATTCTAAGCAACTACGATAAGTTAAAGGGACAGGAAAATAAACCTCAATGCAATGGCCGGGCGCGCGCATTAGACCTCCCCATAGGAAAGTATTATTTAATGCATAGTGTGAGGATGTCAAGCGTTGTTTAAAACACTTTTCATGTTCTAACAAGCCGGAAGTCCCTCTAGTGGCTGTATGATAGACAGCCACTAGAGGAGGATTTAACTCTGCAAGGTAATTATTGCAGTTTTAAAAACTGCAATAATTACACTCGCAGGGTTAAGGGTGATGGGAGTTCACACCCAGACCACTCCAATGGCTGCCTGGAGTTTCCCTTTAAAATGTAATTTATATATATATATATATTCTGTCTAGATTTTAAAGGGACACTATAGTCACCTAAACAACTTAAGGTTGATGAAGCTGTTTTTGGTGTATAGATCATGCCGCTGCAGTCTCTGCCATTTAGGAGTTAAATCACTTTAGTTATGCAGCCCTAGACACACCTCTCTGCATGTGACTTACACAGCCTTCCTAAACACTTCTTGTAAAGCGACATATAAGTGAGATATAATGTTTAAACAATCTGTTTAACAGAAGAAAAAACATTTAAACCCCTTAAGGACCAAACTTCTGGAATAAAAGGGAATCATGACATGTCACACATGTCATGTGACCTTAAGGGGTTAAAGGAAGTTAACATCTGATTAAAAAAAATAAACTTTTTTTTAATGCAGGCTATGTCATGGGCAGGGAATGTGTGGCTAGGGCTGCATAAAAAGAAACAAAAGTTATTTAACTCTTAAATGGCAGAGTATTGAACAGTGAGACATGATCTGTACATTAAAACTGTTTCATTCATTGGATACCAAAGGGAAAGTGGGCAGGTATAATGGATATAGAGGAGGGGCTGGATAGAAGTGTAAGAAAGCACCAAATCTTCTGGTCCCTAAAATATGTTAAATTGGTCGGTGAATGGCTTTTGGAGACCTATACAGATCTTATCAAGGTCCTTTCTAAAACCTTGGGGAGTAGACATTGCATCTAAACACAATGTATGTGCCTTACCCTTTCTAGGGGATGTCCTCTTTGGCAAACACTTAGAAGAGGCCATTAGGAGAGCAGCAGATGCCAAACAGGTGCTTCATCCACAGGATAGTAGACCAAGGAAACCACTTCCAGACCGTAGACCTTACAGAGAGCATACTTCCTATACTTCCTATAGGGGTAGTAAGTCTATAAACCTGATAGAGATTATTCTAGGAACACTACCTGGAGAAGTGGTCAATCAGCAAAAGCATCCAGAGGCAAGTATCCTTCGACTTCCTTTCATTCCAATAAACTGTTCTGAAGATTACAGTCCCCAGGCTTCCATAGTAGGTGCCGGATGTTTACACTTCCAGAAAACCTGGGATCAGATTCAGGATATGTGGGTAAAAGCCATAGTGTCATCCGGCTACACCCTGGAATTCGAAGAAGATATTCCACCTCCTCGATTCATAAGGACACGAGTACCTTCCAACCCTCAAAAGAAAGAGGTGTTATTGCATTACGTTTGGTCTCTTCTTCAACAAGAAGTCATACTACTAGCACCAAAAAAGGAAAGATTTCAGGGTTTTTATTCCCCTCTCTTCCTATTAAAAAAACAAGAGGGAAATGCATTTACATTAGCTCAATCTCTTCCTCATAATCAGGAAATTCGGCATGGAGTCCTTAAGATCTATCATACCGGTGATTCAACAGGCGGAGTGGATGATTTCAGTAGACTTAAGGGACGCATATTACTATATCCCGATTGCCAGTCCTCACAAGAGGTTCTTCAGATTTTGCATATACAACCATCACTTCCAGTTTCAGGCCGTGCCATTTGGCATAAGCACAGCTCCGAGAACTTTTTTTGAAGGTTCTGTTTACGATTATAGCCTTGCTAAGGAAACAAGAAGTTACAGTCTTCCATTACCTGGACGATATTTTGATAACCGCATCAGAATAAAACCTGTTGATTCAGCATTTGTCCCTGGTTCTGGAGACTCTCTCTTATTTCGACTGGTTGATAAATCACGAGAAAAGCCAGCTACATCCATACAGGGAACTGATATTCCTAGGTGCTCATTTCTACACCAAAACGGCAGTTGTCTCCTTAGCACACGAAAGGAGGATCAATCTGTTGGAGCGTGTGCGGCAGTTTTGTCAACAATAGGCCTTGATGGGTGGGCACAGTGGAATATCCATCCACTTCAAAAGTGCCTGGTAGACCACTTCAATGCCAGTTTTAGTTTTCAAGAATGGGAGACATCCCTTTTCACATTTTCCAGGGGTTTCCTCTAACGAACATAGACTGGTGGATCATAACTACAGATGCAAGCTAGTTGGGCTGGGGAGCCCATTTCTGAAAATTGTCTGTCTAAGCATCATGGCCTCAATCACCCTCAACATTTGGGAACTAAGAGCAGCTTTTCTGGCTCTACTACATTTCCAAAGTCATCAGAAGGAGATGGTTGAAAATAAGGATAGACAACAAAGCTGCAGCTGCTTATATCAGTCATCAAGGCGGTTCCAAGAGCACTTAATTAAGGAGAGAGATTCAACCTATCATGACATGGGCTCAGAAGAATTTGGCAAGAATTTGGTCTGTGTGAGATTTTTCTCCCAGAGAAAGACAATATGGTAGCGGAGTTTTTGAGCAGACACCAGGTAGAAGAGACAAAAAGATATTCCTCCAATTGGTCTGAAAGTGGGGTCTTCCCCAAGTCAACCTTATGGCCATGGCAAAGAAAGCTCAAGTTCCAATCTTTATTTCAAGGCGATTTCATCCAAGGACTATGCCCCAAGATGCTCTCTCAGTAGAATGGAGCTTCGATCTGGCCTAAATCTTTCCACCAATACCTCTGATCCAGACGTTGCAGCCACAGCCGCTCAAAAATCTGTTGGAAATACCTCTATAAGTCAATGTATGTCGTTTGTTTAGTTACATTTCTCACATACTGCAGTGGTGCATCTTGCAACAGAGCCAAATGTATATAATTGCGGGGGGTGGGGGGGGGGGGGAATATGAAGAATGACATATTCAGTCTTCTTGGTCTGCAAGAATATTAACCACATGCTTGATTATAATGTGTTGTTTCATCTATAACGAACTCAGAGGCCAGGTGTCTGGCACCTTTACCAACTCTAGTCTTTACCCCTGTAACTCTGTATTCTGTCCTTTTGTCAAATTGCCAGATTGCAGACACTGAAAAATAGGACTGTAAAGCTCGTCTTAAATTTTGGGATAATTTACCACAGCTCTCAGACCATTACATCGACTATCTGTAGCCAGTTGCATTGCTATTAAATTGCTGTCTTACACATGCAGTTTCATTTATAAAACAGGTAGTTTGTACCTTTAAAAGCTCCCATTTGCTGATCTTTTGGTTTGGAAACATGTAAAGTGAGGTGATTTGCTTCACCGTGTTTATGTTACATATGCAGATTTTAAATAACATTCAAATGCAGCAGATGTTTATTGTGTCTGTATAAAATATGTACTATTTGCCCTTGAGAAAGGCGGTGAGACCGCCGAAACGTGCGTTGGGCAGTTTGTTCCATATGACTGGACACACAGATATACTTTTGATGCTGACTGCTTTGACAGCTTGAGGGAAAACCTCACAGCCCTAGGTACAGACTAGAGGGATTACTCTGAGTTAGGAGCAGCAATGGTAACTGTATTTTTTGCTTAACTCTGTTTAGACTCAGCCCCTTTTATTACTTTGTTTTCTCTGTATATACTATTTTGATCTTACTATCCTTTCAATTTACTTCCTTTTGGTGCACTGGTTATACCAGGTATTTTGATATTGGACTAAAGTTAAGTACACCTTAGGACTATCGGAAGTTATTATATAGAGATAACTAGATTTCAGCTGTTCCTAGGAATACTGCAATTGGGGGAATCCCCCGGCTTTGGTGCTGTTTCCTGGCATTAATCAGTAGGTAGGCTGAGGTTCCAATGGAAGCTAGATTAGCAACTATGTATCTTCACAATTTATATTTTGCCTAGTAACTTGATACACTAGTATCTTTTGTGATTGCTGTTGCTACTTGTATTCCAATAGGTACCCAGCCACACTGGTTCGCCAGTTTACATCTACAGTCACATCTTATTATCTTGTTTTTAACCCTCACGGAGTGGGGTGATTTAATAGGTGGTGTGTTTTTTGATATTATAGTTTTTTCTTAAATTTGTTCTATTCAAGTTTTTGTTATTTTCTTTGTTCTTACTGCTTTGATACTAAGACTGGGGGTAGCGGTAGTGAGATTAAGGACCCCGTTTCTACGGGGAACTCTTCTCACTCCCTCTGTTTTGATAGTTGTATAAAATATGAACTATGTGAGTAAGTTTTATATCAATGTCTAAACTTGGTTCTTAGAGCTTAAATTTCCACGACGCTTAGTCAGCCTAGCCATTTACCAAACAATGTTTCAAACTCTAATTTAAAAAAAGCTGTATGTATGTATGCCAGGATGGAAGGCAAACATGCATTAAACTCTATATGCAGAGGGCTGCTATGCACTGGAATTCTTGTCAAGTGCATTGTCGGTGTGCACAAGGAACACTCCAGGCTCTATACCTGCTTCATTTGAATTATGTTATGGTGGTCTCGTTATCTCTGCCCAGCTATTTCCATTTGAGTCTGATGCTTTAATCAGGAAGTATCAGACCAGTGAACCGCATATAGGCTGAAAGTGTCAGCTGATGCTCTCAGTTTTAAGTAGCTTCCTATTCACAAAATGGAGTGCAGTACCTGTTTCACTCCATTTTGAGATGGGCTTAGAGCATCAACTGATGCTTTCAGATTATTAGCGACACCCCAATCCAAGGCTTCTCGTTTGAATCCTCGGACTCAAACAGGAGCTGATAGGCGCTGGTTTGAAGACTTTGCAGTTAAACTATTTTAATGGTTTAACCCCTGAAGGTAAGCCAGTACCTGCAACATCCTCATACCACAATAACTTGATTCTGATGCCCAGAGTATCCCTTTAAACATGCCGTCATTTTGAATATTTCTATAGTGTTTTCAGAACATATGGACAGCAGTCCTACTGAATTGAGGGTTGCTAAAAGACATACGTGGTGTATTAAACTACATAGCCTATGTTGTATTACCTATTCAGACTTATGTATTTAAAGCTATCACATATTTACAACAGTTGTAAAAAAAAAAAATGCCTTTATCCTTAAATACATATGTGAGAAGACTCTGGCTTCCACATCTCCAGTTTTGTGCTACTTATTGTTCTGGAATTTTAATAACTATGAAACCATTATTCACATTCGCTATTTAGTTTAGATACACCCAAAAATTCTAAAAATTATATTAATTTACATAATTTAAATAAATTTATCTTTGTATCATTTACAGAAATAGGAGGGATAAAAATATTGTGATGTCACATAACATAATGAAATCAGAATCACCATTTGTTACATAGAAACATAGAATGTGATGGCAGATAAAAAAACATTTGGCCCATCTAGTCTGCCCAATTTTCTAAATACTTTCATTAGTCCCGGTCCCTTATCTTATAGTGAGGATAGCCTTATGCCTATCCCACGAATGCTTAAACTCCTTCACTGTATTAACCTCTACCACTTCAGCTGGAAGGCTATTACATGCATCCACTACCCTCTCAGTAAACTAATACTTCCTGATATTATTTTTAAACCTTTGCCCCTCTCATTTAAGACTATGTCATCTTGTGGTAGTTTTTCTTCTTTTAAATATAGTCTCCTCCTTTACTGTGTTGATTCCCTTTATGTATTTAAATGTTTCTATCATATTCCCCCTGTCTCGTCTTTCTTCCAAGTTATACAGTATTAGTACAGTAGTAGTGACAAAAATGGCCAAATACTCAGCTTTTAGGTATATGAAAGAAACATATAGTATTTTTTGAGATGTTTACTGTTTTATGCCGTTCTAGTGCCCTTACATCAAGAATTTCCACTACAAAGAACATTGATGACTGCTAATGCAGCGTGCCAATATTCCGTGTAGCTTATTTAGTGTTCTCAGAGCCCTCCCTGACTGCTAGAATGCAACCATAACGTTTAACCTACAAATGCTGCTTTAAAATATGAGAAGAGAGCTGCCATTTACAGGTCCTGGCATGGATGCAAAATGTCAGAATAAGAACAAATGGAAAGAAAGAGGTTAAAATATTAAATTGGTTACATCAGTTTTTGTCACTCATAAACCTGACCTTATTATTATCAAACATCTGCTACTTAATACCTTTAAATTACAGTTTTTTTTTCAAGCAGACGATGCATTGCATTCCAGTCTGAGCTTTTCTTTGTTATGTATTAAATGCAAACATAAATATACAAGCATCATATGTTCTGTCCACTCCGTACATGCAGAGATTGTAAGGCACAGCTGTATTGCTTATGAGAATATAATTCTTCACTATATAATAATAACACTAATCAATTTCATTATGCTGAAAACCTCAACTGGCCAAACACTTATAATTTTTTTTTCATCTATCACACAGGTTTTGAAAAGCTATTCTACACTACATCAGTATGTGCTTGTCTTGTTATATGGTTAAGTAATAGGCGACTGCCACAAATGTGCACAGAACACAGAACACAGATTTCAGGATGTGCACAGAACACTTCCACTCATCATATGTGTTAAGTGGCACTGCTTATTTCCATGCAATAAGTGCCAATAACACAGACCAAAATGAGAGACTCTTAATTAATGAGCCTCCTGCTGTAGTGGCAAACTACTGACACTTGCTACGCAACTACTTTTTTTTTTTTAATATATATATATTTTTAAATTAATTAACTATGGGCTCACTTAATGTTCAAGTAATATGTCTCTTTTAAAGAGGAACAAAGTCACTGTTAAAAAAAACATTGTAAATATTGGGAAATATAAACATTGTTTTATCTTCTTCTCTGTATGTTTATGCTATGCTGACTGCCAGGTGCAAAAAGTAGAGTTTATAACAATGATTGACAGGGCAATAAGATGGCGGCAACCCGGGTAACAGGAAGTGTACTTTAATTAGGTAGACATTTAGAGTAGATATGCAGTATTATATGACTTTAAATGGATGAACCCCATTCACTTCAGCATGTAGAAATGTTTATGGGGCCAAGTTATGATCCCACCACCCCTACATTTTACTAAAGAAGAGCATGGAAGTGGAGCTCCCACCTTGTATAACAACCCATAGCCGTATGGGGGCTTGCTATCAGTGCTCTATGGGGCTGCATTCCAGGACTGCCCCTATCTGTCTGATAATTGATGCTGCATGTCATGTGTTGCCAATACCAATTTTTTTAATTATTATTTGCAAGTGCTCGTTTACTATGACCAGGACCTGAAAGTCTCTCTCATATTAACACATTGTAAATGCTCAAAGCCAGGATATGTAACCCCTTTTTTGTTGACAGGACTTGCAAGCCTGTTTGACAAAATATGAAACATAAAAGTGTGAGTATAACTACTTCAGTAAGCTGAAGGTGTTATAGTGCCTAGAGGTTTCCTGCAAATTTATTTACAAGCTGAACTGTGCATTTTTAATATGTTTGTGTAGTTAAACAGGAATCTGGACACCATCTGGTCACTTGATCCAATCCAAGGTGATCTGAGTTGCAGTGCATAATTATGTTGTATCTACATTTTTATTTTATGTACAATTATTTTAGACTGTGCTACATAGGGTGTGTAGGCTAATGTATTTTTTTTTTTTTTTTTTTGCTAGTCAGCTCATATTCTGAATACATACCCTTTTATCATTATACTAATTCAGTAACCTAAAAACAGGGTCAAATATGGAATATGTTTATTGCCAGGTAAATTCCAGGTCAGTGCTGTCCAGCATGACGTATTTTTTCATAAGCATCTTCATATACATTTGAACTAATTTGTTGTAAAAATATTAAGGGCAGTGTACACAGATGTCCTTACATAGTCTGTCACAAAGTCTCAAAATAATTTCTCTAAACAATAATGGAAGCAAAAATATGATTGAAAACATGTGCAGGTGTAGGTGAGAATTGGTGAAAAATGCAGGTTACAACGTTTTTTTTTTTTTTTCTTCAGTGTTTTATATATTACCTTTATGTATGTAAAAAAGTTATTCTGGAAACTCTTTAAATTCTTGAGTAAATTTTATTTTTTGGGGCAATAAGTATGCTTATTACTTTGGAAAAAAACACACTATATTAACTAAATTTCATTCTTGTGTGACTTTGTCCTTTTATAGTGGTAATATCTTGAAAGGCAATTGACCTGCTCCTGCTATGTATCTAACCGTCCTAAAGTACTCTGATGCCCAGTCATATTCAAAGTGAAAGTGACTAGTGGCATCTGTGTTTCGTGGAGATATTAACCACTTCACATATGATTTACCAAGCATAACAGAAGAGTATCTGAGGATTACAGTCCTTATCAACTAACTACAGGGGTATAATTTTATGACTCTCTAAGCACCAATCGAAGCATAACATATGATATTATCTTGTTTGCTCCTTAAATTCTTTTTGAAAAATTACACTTCTAAAAATGTAGTCTACTAAACAGGCAAGATGACAATTAAAGGTAAAATTATTTTAAGTATAATTATATAGATAGTGCACCTTTTTTATTTCTTTAAAAATATGAATTAAAACAAATTAACATAAAAAATGCAAAGAAAAAGAGTAATAAAGCAAAATGAAGAAAAACTAGCTAGCTGACAATAATAAATGCAATAATAAATACAAAGACTCTGTTAACCAACTGAGTTTAACTTCTGAGTCTGCCTTGAGTTGAACTCCTAAATTATCTGATTTGCATTAGTCATTAGTAAATGGATTCAGGCACAGTTGAAAAATACTTAACGCTGCCTAGGGCCATAGGAAGTACTAAAATCACATAGCTCATGTATCCTAGAGGAAGCTGGTTGGTACACAAATTGTGCATAGGGTTCTTGCCCTGCCATCAGTATAGAAAAAGGGTATTATTTACCCATTGGGTATGCCCACTTTAGAGTTTGTTGAAAATGTTGCCCATTTATTCTTTGTTCAATCCCTTGCTGTATTTACATATATCTATAATATTATTGATATTGTTTTATGTATTCCTGGGTAAATATGCACTCATATATTCCCTGTATATCTCAAGTTGGACTTTGGGAAGTACTGTTTGGGCACAGAACCTGAAGAAATCACAGAGTTCCCAGCTTGACATACAGGATTGTGTTTTAAACGTTATTCTGCGTTTCTACATAAACCCATAGAAATGGACACTGCTTAACCTAACCACAACACACAACTGCGATTTCACTCTGTTTAAAAGAGCACCCACTGCTAGGTGCATTTGCAGAAATGCAGTATGAAGTCTGAAATACATTGCCTGTTTGTGCTCATTTGCATGTCAAGCTGGGAACTCTGGGATAGTTGTGAAAACATGATTTCTCAAGTTTATGTGTCCAAGGAGTGCTTCTCAAAGTCCAACTTGAGATGCAGATGATGGATAACAGTAATTTTTCTGTTTGTACTGTGGGGAATTTTATTGTGTTTGTTCTCACCAACATATTTTTGGTATATATATATATATATATATATATATATATATATATATATATATACCCTCCAAGAAAAAAGCTGTGAACTGAAACGTTGACCATTTGGAGAGCTGGAGTGCAAAACTCCCATCGAACTGTATTATATAAATTGACTGCAAAGGATAGCACTCCAAGGACTTATAAAATGTAACTTTTATTTACCTTCTAATTATTTTTTTTCATTTATATATATATATATATTCTTTCTCTCATTTCTGCAGAGCACTCTTGATATTGTCAAATATACTCCAGTGTAGTCGGAGATCACACATAACTCCAGTTGAGGACTAATGCATTGTTTGTGTTAGATTACTAGAAGAGCCAAGTAAGCTGTCTTGTAATAACATCTTATTTGCTCGTGCATACAACAGCACTTTTGAAATATAACACAGATTTGTATATCTACCAGCAAGTTAGGGAAAAAAAAGAAACTAATTTACAAATACAAAATAATACAAAATAAATAAAAACATCAAAAAATAAACAAAATATTAATTTGTAAATCTATAAATATAAAAAATTTAACTGCACATATGACAGCGAAATAAAAACATCAAAAAAACGTTGCAAAACACATACGGTTGTCTTTATTGATACAGCACTGCAAAACATTGCACACAGGCTTTTATCAAGACACATTTAGCAAAACTAGTCAATAGTGGACTAATTATTAGACTAATGCATGGTTTGTGTTAGATTACCAAAAAAGCCAAGTAAGGTGTCTTGTAATATCATCTATTTTGCTCGGTCATTAAACAGTGAGACAGCAATTTTGAAATATAATACAGTTTTTTTGTATCTACCAGTCAGAAGAGAAAACAATGAAGTAGGACAAAAAAAAAAAAAAATAAAAAAAAAAACAAGTTTGGATTGGAAAAAAAATCCCCAAAAAATAAATTACAACTAATTATAATTCCGAGGCTTTTTCCAGTGCATCCATTTCATTCTAAATTTTAGACGTTGATTTTTTTTAACTTAGTAAATCCCACCTGTTTTTTCTAAATTATTCTTTTAAAACCCTTAGTTGACGAGTTTTCATACCATCCATTGTAATACATACCACTGGTTGAACAACCTTTTATCATTATATTACTATTATATCTGTATACCATTTATCATACTAAGTATCATTTTAAAATGACAGTGCATGCAAGATATCATGACTCAGACTATGATCAATAACAGCTTCAAATAGCAGCAAAAAGTCAACGAGAGTAATAGTGAAAAAAATACAGCTGCTACCCAATTATGTGCTGAATACATTAAATTGCACTTTATTCAGTTTTGGTATAGCTCATTCCTATACACGGTTAAATCTATGAAAGCTAACTCCGAAAGCCAGATGTTTTTGAACCACACTTCCCATGATGCACAGTCAGCCAAAGGCTAAGCCATCAATGAAAATTCAATGCATCTTAAATGGTATTTGTCCAAATGTCATTGAAAAAAAGTAATGTTCTGTCCTTTTTTGGATCACTATTACAAACACTGAATTCTATGTACAAGTTCCATTGTACAAACACATGAATCTCTGCTAGTCTTTAATCTTTGAACTGGATTAGCCATAATAGTAATTAATATTTTGAGCATATGATGGAAGTAAGAAATAAAAACTGATTGCTAAAACTCACTGGTCAAGAGAGTCGTTCAGGTTTGTTTGTTTTTTAAGTAACATACAGCTATATACCTGTATATGCAAGCAAGCACCCAAAATCGAATTGATAATATCCAGGTTGAGATGCAACATACAAAAAGAATAATGCTACATATTTCAAAGATTTGTACTTGTAAAGCAGTTGTCATCACATTGCATTCATTTGAGAATAATATTCTGAAAAGTATGCTAGCAATAGAGATATAGAGAAAACCCGTTTTCTTCTCTAACATCATATACAAGGACAACACATTTCCTTACCTGAATGATACAAGATTATTACCTGGAGAACATATAAATCTTCTTATTCTCACATACCAGTCAGTGCTTTGACAAATATAATGCAAGTCTTAAAAAAAAGATATAGTAAGTCCTTTATCTCTGAAGAAATCACTGATTGCCTGCAAGGAGCCTGCTGGTTGTGCTAACATAGGAATAAATAATAAAAATCAGTTGAAACTGAACAGTGTGCTCCATATGTGAGCAGAAGACCTCTAGTGGTAAAAAACTGCATCACTACTAACTAGCTTTCATTGCAATGTAGTTGGGTGTTACTGTTACAAGACAGTTAGTAACATTTAACCAATATATCAGGGATGTGGGAATTACACTTTTTTTCACCGAATGTTGTGAGCTAGATAATTTTTTCAAATCATTTTTTTTTTTGTTTCAGATTTTCTATTTACAAACTTTGGCCTCAGTTTTCCATCCAAATTTAATGTTAAAAAAACCCTGTGATGGAAGCTCCTGTGTAACTGAATTTTGTAGAATGATCTTTATTGCACATAACGTGGTTATTTATACAAAGCAGTGTTGATTCTTCCTACACACAATGCTTTGCACAGAACTGTAGTCCCTCCTGGATTTGTCTGGGGACCTAATTAAATTAGTACAAGCCAACACAAAAGTTTCCTTGCTATGCAAGCAATATATATCTCTTGAAAACAGGTCAACAAGCGCCCTCACTGTTCAAACAGATTTGAGAATATGAGCCTGTGTTGCAGCGTGTTACTACTAAGAAGTTCCAGGCATGCATTGGTTTAATCTTGGTTTAATCTTGGTCTGAAAAGGAGTTCCTGGGGCTCTGGGGACAGGAGTGCTCTCAAGTCTCATGTATCCTCCAATACCCCCTCGCCTCCATGACCTCCCCTCCAATTAGTGCCCTATTTGGTGGTTGGGGGACCAAGCAATACCCGTTAAAAGATGTACTAAACCACAGCACAGTTCCGATCCAAGGAACAGTTCCAGATTGTTTCAGAGTATCTCCCGGTCAGGCACTCAATGTGTAGGATGAGTCCAAACTATCTCCAAAGATCATCAAGGCCAACTGGGAAGCACAATAAGCATCCAGGGCCTCCATACCACCCCCCAAAATGACTACAGCCCCTTTTATGGGCTCTTGGTACCAGGCCCATGGTCTGTGGGCAGGCGGTTGGCATTAGGGCCTCTACAAAAGTCAGTGGTACTGGAGCTTCCATCACAAACCCCTAAATTACTCATCCTCATCCTCACCCCCTCATAATCTGCCTGTATCCTTCTCATATTGTATGGTGGTATCTACTCATTGCTAAATTAAAGCAAATATGGTGCTGTATAAATGACTGAGGGTTTCAGAACTGCTACTAGCCCTAAGGATACCTTAAACATTAAGCTAGTGAAGTCAGCATATTTGCATAAGCACAGAGGACTCCCCTGTTTGCATCAATGCTTATCAACACACAAACATACAAACGCACACACATATGATATATTTTATATAATCGTGTCAATTTTTTGTAACGGTTTGGGGTGAATGGGCTCCATATGCAGAGAGAAAACAAAACAATGTCACTTTAGTCACAGAAGGGAGGACTATCCAGCAGCAAAGTTTAGAACCAATTAGCAAAGGTCAAGGACCAAGAAGCAAGTGTAAAGTCTTAAGCAGGATAATCCAAGGCAGGATTGTGCAGGGGACAATGTTCATGATCAGGAAACAGGTTTAGAGTTCTTGTATTTTACAGGCAGAGGAGATTTGTAACCTCTAGGGAGCTCACAAGACATCTGAGCAATGAACATAGGGTGGACTGAGTTTAAATAGGACAGGGAAAGGCCAAACCCTCCCATGGAAAGGGGGACAGAGGAGTGCTCTCTCTACCTCTTGTATTTGTCTGTGTATATGGAACCTTCTTCACTAATGCGGAATCTGTTGGCGCTTTATAAATACCAGTAATAAATAATAATAATGGCCTTCCTTAGTGAATTGGACGAATGCTGGATTTACACCCTATCTTGCTGATCCATTTGGTCCCCTAGGGTTCTGACAAACTGAGGGGTTCCTGGAGCAAAATGAGGGACAGCAGACAGGGACAAATACAGAGTGCCCGCTGGAGGGGAGGTGTGCTGGAGGACAGACATGGTGCGCCTCCCACTCCCTGCATGCTGCAACCCCCATGGAGCAGGAGCTGGTGGGGGAACAGCAAGTGTGTCACACCTTATACTCCCTACACGTCATAGAAAACTAGCAACCCACGTGGAGTATCTGCCTCAGCGCACCTGCCTCTTCTGGCGTTCTGTGACAGTTTTAAACAAACCCATCTAAACAACCATCAAGAGAACTATGTCGGGCTTGCAGGCCTACAAGTGATTTGTTTAAGCTTATTATTTTGTTGTATCATATTAAGTTAGAAGCAACTCTGCCAAACATTTTCCATAATTTACATTACCAAAAATAGTTGAAGATATTTGCTCATTTCATTCCATTATAAATACTCATCTGCCAGCCAGCAGGAAGAAAAAAAATCAATTCTTCTTTCTGTTAAATGATTTTAAAAGCTAAATGTATAAATAATATAGAATAGTCTGATCTATTTCTTGCCTTGTGCAAAGTACTCAAGCCTGCTGTGGTGACTCATGATAGAAAAAAAGAAAAAATAACTTCTGTTGACTGGATACCATTTTCAATGTTTCTTGTTCCTGTGCAAAACATTGTAAACCCCATAACGAAATTGATTATTCATCCTATAAATGTTGTTTGGCCTGAAGTTGTGGGAGGGGTTTATCGGCCTTAAAAAGGCCGGTAGCTTGTATTGTGTGGTGAAATGGAACATCACTTCGGTCAGCGTCATTTCCGGTCGGTGTCTTTCAGGTTGCAGCTGGCAAAACAAGTTCTTGAGTAGGGAAGGCTCACACCACAGTGAGTCCTTTCCTCAGTAATTTTCAATCAGTGCTGCCTCTGTTCTATATTTCAATTCACAAGGTGGTCTGCACTTTCCCAGTTCTATATTTTCTATGCACAAATGTAAGGATTTGAGCAACAATAGATTTAACTTATTGTAATCATTCAATCTATCATGCTTAACATTTGCACACGTGCAGCCACACTACACATTTTGTTTGGGAGCACAGCAATTCTAATTTGGCCTGTGTTCAGCCACACTTCACATTTTATTTGGAAAAACTCGATACCAAGAGGTATACAGTATAAGGGCGCAACAGTGTCCAATTTAGATACAACAACTAGTAACAAATTGGATAATGTGTCGAGTCTAATCCTGTCAAGGTAGCTGCCCTAATATAGGTTCAGGTTATGTTTACCCTTACAACCAAATACTATAATAACCCTATTGTGCCTAGTTTGAAGGTCCAATAATCACTATCCTAAACATTCATCTGATACCTAAGTCAGCTTGAGAGTGAACGGTTTCAATTTCTAATAACCATAACACCGTGGAACGAAAAATAAAATATTAAATAAAAAAAAAAATAAAAAAAATAAAAAATATATATATATATATATATATATATATATATATTGGCAGTAGCGATGTCTGGCTTTATTCTCATTTATCCTAACCTGTCTCTGTGAATTGACAAATAATTGTGTAACCACAACACCATGAAGCTAAAAATTATAAACAAAAGAATAAGAGAAACAGAAATAAAATAATTTTCCCATTCAAAATTACATCTTTAACATAATTTCAACAGGGATTTAGTAATCCCAAATGAATTAATCATGAAATGTGTGGTCACAAACATTTAGCGTATGGTAACAATTGGTATATTCTTATCTGCTTAATTATTCTCTGTAAATTGATTTAAAAAAATGTAATAACCATATTTGGAGCTGTATAAATACATTAAAAACAAACAATAAAATAATCTTTGTGGCTGACCGCCAATATCTCGCCGCCACAGATTCCCTTTTCCCCAAATATCACAGCTCCAAAAACCCTGAAAGTAAATATCGCCAGTATCGCATATCCCCCCACACATGCGCTGAGGCTTAATGCTAGGAGTAGAACTGTTTAATGCAGGCACAGTCACAGAATTTATACATGTCACAAACTCCTCCTCTGAGCTTGAAAGATAATTAAGTCAGGAAATGTACAAACTCAATTATCTCCAGGTATAGAAAAACATAAACATTTTCAAACACCCCAAAAGTACCCCCAAAATCCATGGAAACTCAGAAAAAGTCACATCCACGGATTGCCCTGACCTGAGTGACCATCATATCCAAAAATCACTCAGGTGGGTTCCATAGTTTTGAATTGCCATCGCGTTTTGACTGGCCTGTCACGAGGTCGAAGCCAATATAGTTCCATGGAAATTGTGGCAAGGGCTGGTCTCCATTTGCGGGATTTTGTATGAAAACCACATTGTTTATGTGAAATCTTTAAGTGTAGAATGCTCCCCTCATTCGGTAGTTCATATCTCCTGAACGCCGTTCGTATAGGTGGTCGGGAACTTGAACGGACAGCAGGTCTATCTTCACCGGTGTTTGCGGAAGTGCTTTGCCGAAATCAGTTCCAAGCACTCGACGACCATGTCCCGCTGCCTGCGTTCGGGAGACAGAATGGCCTCCATCCATTTTGTTGACCACGTGCGTTCGGTTGCACAAAATGGCGGCCACCCAGTGGAGCATTCTATTAATTGTTTCCTTTGCGGTTTTCCTAATTAATGCTCAGTGTTCCAAGTTCTAATGAGGTTCTGGGGTGGTCCGCCTTCGAGAACTGAACCAGGTGGGTACGAACAAATAAACACATTTCCTGCAAATGAACTGGGTCAAATCTAAGTGATGGGGTATTCCTTCACAATCTTAACACCTTGGAATGAAATATAAAATATAACATAAAAATAAATAATGCCAGTGGCAATGTCTGGCTATATCCCCATTTAGCCCAACCTGCTTCTGTGAATTGGCAAAGACTTGTATAACCACAATACCATGGAGCTAAAAAATATAAATAAAATAATTATAATAAATGAGAGAAACAAAACAATCAGAATACCCTAATAAATAATACAATTATTTAATAATACAACGACAGCAGTGATGCTGATACCTGAGTTGTGTCAAATTTTGCATTGGTGGTTTTTTGGCTATTTGCCTCTCACATTTTTAATACTGATTGGGATATCATCCCATATCATCAAAACAGCTCAGCTGGAGACATTGCAATATACACTGAAAGTGATATGTGATGTATATATATATATATATATATATATATATATATATAAGGCAAAAAAAGACCAGCACTCTCAGGGTTTTCAAATAAATAGAAAAATATTACTTTAATATTTTTCTAAATATTTTTCTATTTATTTGAAAACCCTGAGAGTGCTGGTCTTTTTTTGCCTTATATATAAGATACTCACATAAATACCGGACACGATTTCAGTCCGGGTCCCCTCTGATGAGCCGAAAGGTGAAACGCACATGAGGGATCTTGACGTTCGAACCGCTCTATTCGCTCCCATGTGGACTTATTCACCAGACCGAAGAGTCTTAGACATTGAAACCGTTCACTCTCAAGCTGACTTAGGTATCAGATGAATGGGGACCCGTTGGATGTGTGATTATTGAGCTTTCAAACTAGGGACAGTCTTTGTTAAGGGGTGCCCTTGAAGGCTCAATAGGGTTATTATAGTATTTGATTGTAAGGGTAACCATAGCCTGAACCTATATCAGGACAGGATTAGACTCGACACATCATCCAATTTGTTACTAGTTGTGATATCTAAATTGCATACTGTTGCGCCCTCATACTGTATACATCCTAGGTATCGAGTTTTAGCCCAAATGGCAGCCTGTTTGAGCTTTGAGTGTTTGGTTGCAGATTCTAGTATTTTACTCGATTTTTAGAGGTTGAGGATATATACACCTCTACTGCATTGTGAGGTATGAGAGATATGTAACTTTGTATGAGAGATATGTAACTTTGCATCATTTAGTAGACCTACCCTCTTATATTCACATTAGATTTTTATTATCGTTGTGTGTGTATGTCTTTTTTTGTGTGTTTTTGTATTTAGTTTATTTATAACTTTGGTGGAGATTTTCCCTCAGGATACTATATACTGCACTTTTTTTTTTTTAGCAATATTTGCATTAAAGGTTAGGTTTTAATCCATTTGCTTAGTCTGCACATTCACCTTAGTAGGTACCCTTCCAATTGTATACTAGAATGTTTATTGGGTATACCGATTGTGACAGACCCCTTTTGGGAGTGACAGATACCATCTCGGAGAATTGTCGTTGTATTTGGATTATTGTGGATTTCGGGTACTTGTGGATCCGTACGGTACACGCCGCCACGTGGAAAGAACAATGGGTCACGGCCATTTTGACCGCATGGACTAATGACCGAACAATCACAAACTTTCCACACGACGAATTTCAACCTTACCGGTAACGTACGCCCATACTGGTCGACAGATCCAAAGTACCGAAATAGAGACACCGGATCCAAGAGAGAGTTTTTGTTTATGTTATATGGTTCCTGAGTAAATGGTGCGAACGTGTATCTAGCGAACGGCCCAACCGATCTAGGGGATTTTCACGTATATTGTTCCCCTAGATCTCCGTTCCCTAATACACGTAGCACATTGTATTTTCGTTATATATTGTGTGTGTTATTAAACCTGTAATTTTTGTATAATATTCTGCTCGGTACAGTGGGAGTGACTCCCACTGTAAATGTATTATCTCCTCCGGATACGGGGAGGAGTTGTTGTACGGCATAAAAGCCCGAGTTGCAGAATAAACATTATTCCTACTTTGACCCTCAACACAGAGTCTCGTCTCGTGCTTGGAGGGGATGACTATTACTTGGATGTCGTAATTATGGGGAACCTGTTATGCTTTAGCTGACTTCGTGCTTGGGGGAAAGGACACCTTCTCAGCGGCGTAAACCCCTACTACACCGGGGTGTCCGCTACAATTGGTGGCAGCGGTAGGATCGTTCTTTCACCCCAGAAGGACAGCTACCGAGAGCAATCAGGATGGAGGCCTACTACGGAAGGTTGAAACGATCTACCCTAAAATACTTGTTGGAGAGCCGTGGTCGTTCGGCTAGCAACAAAAAGAAAAGAGACATTTTGGCAGAATTGGTCGCATTGGACTTAGCTGAACAGAATGGCGAACTGGGTGTCGAACCAAACCCAGAACCGGAGATCGCCTTGGTCCGAACCCCGGAAGATGAACGATTCGACCACGAGGTGAGGGTAAGGCTGGCTCACTACGGACCAAACCCCTCACCTAGGATCGTGACCCAAGTAATTGCGGCGGTCGATGCCAACCGGCGCCAGACTTCAACCAGCGCCAGTCCAATTGCTGGGACTTTTCAAACTCCCGAGGAAAAGAGGAAAGTACACTTTGCCGCTTTTAAAAATTTCGTAGAAACAGAGGGGGAGATTGACCAATACTTAGCGGATTTTGAGCGTCAATGTGCCCTACATAAAGTACCCTCCGAGGAGTGGGTTAAAATTTTGTCTGGCAAATTATCCGGACGAGCCAGTGATGCTTTCCGGGCGATCCCGGACCATGAGGTGGGAAATTATCGATTGGTCAAGGAAGCTCTATTGTCCCGATATGCAGTAACCCCCGAAGCATATCGGAGACGCTTCCGGGAATCCCGAAAGCAAACCGGTGACTCCTACACCGAATGGGCCTGCCGACTACAACGCACGGCTGGCCACTGGATGGATGGGTGCCAAGCTACCACCGCGGAGGAGGTATTACAATTGTTTTTGTTGGAGCATTTTTTTGAAAAGGTGGACAAGGAGCTCAGGGAGTGGATTCGGGATAGGCGACCACTTACCCTACCCGAAGCCGCCCGGCTGGCTGACGAGTATGCAGACGCCCGCAAACCCGACCCCTCGGTCCAAAAGGCAGCTCCCCGAGTAGAAAGCCGCCCCGTCGGCCCTACTCCAACCACCTCCGCTAATCAACCTAGCTACAACACCCCCTCCCGCTTCGCCCAGTCCAGTGTCCCGGACCGCCGGCGGTGCCATAGGTGCCAACAGGTGGGCCACCTGAGAGACAAATGCCCACTAGATCCAGCTCGACAAGCTTCTTGGAGGAAGCCCGCTGAAGGGAACACCCGGCCCTTTACCTCAGGGGCCCATTGCATTGAAGCCCAGCCCCTGGGGGAAGAGCAATGGGAAATTTTGCACGAGGCCAACCCCCTATATGCGGCTGCCGTAGACAACCGTCAACATCACCGACAAACAGTCCGAGTGAATGGACAAGTTGTCAGTGGATTACGAGACACTGGGGCCACCCTAACCTTGATCCAACACGACCTGGTCCCAGAAAAAGAACACACTGGCCAAACGGTGGCCGTCAGAGTGGCCGGGGGTGCGGTGCATCGTCTTCCCACGGCCCGAGTGCATTTGGACTGGGGGGTGGGAGCTGGCCAAGTGAATGTGGGCCTGATGAAAGGACTACCAGCGGAAGTACTCTTGGGAAATGATTTAGCCCCGCTGTTGTCCGCTTTTGCCCCTCAAGGCCCTGCTGGAGCCTGCCCTGTCACCACCCGGGCTCAGGCTCGTGCTATTGGAATCGGCCCGCCGGTCGCAGAGACCCAGGTAAGATCTAACCCTCCGACTGTGACCTTAGGACAGACCCCCTTAGACTGGGATACCCCTGAGACTTTTGGGAGGGAGACGCGGGAAGACGTCACTCTACGAAAGTATAGGGATAAGGCAGATAAAGGGGAACCGGGGACAGATGGGGAAAGCTACGAGTGGGTGGGGGATAGACTGTATAGGATCCCCCAGGAGCCCGCAGCAGGTAAAAACCCCGTCCCACAGAAGCAACCAGTGCTACCGAAAAAATACAGGCAAGAAATCATGAGGATCGCTCACGATATACCCTTAGCTGGCCATTTAGGAGTACGTCGCACGGGCCATAGGATTACCCAGAATTTCTTCTGGCCAGGGTTTAACCGGGACGTGCGACAATATTGCAGAACCTGTGACACTTGCCAACGGGTGGGTAAGAGGGGAGATCGCCCGAAGGCTAAATTAATGTCGATGCCGATCATTGGGGAACCTTTCTATAGGGTCGCCGTCGACATTGTAGGCCCCCTAGCGCGACCTAGCCCGTCCGGTAAGAAGTACATTCTTACTGTGGTGGACTATGGGACCCGGTACCCCGAGGCAGTACCCCTGCCGAATATTGAAGCTGAGACGGTAGCCGATGCCTTGGTTAAGATATTCACTCGGGTGGGGTTCCCTAAAGAAATCCTATCCGACCAGGGAACCCAGTTCACTGCCGTACTCACACAGCAGTTATGGAAAGTGTGCCACGTCAAACCCCTGCTCAGTTCCCCGTACCACCCCCAAACTAACGGTCTCTGTGAGCGCTTTAATGGGACTCTCAAACAAATGTTGAGGACCTTTACGGACGGTTGCAGAGACTGGGAGAGATTCTTACCCCACCTGTTATTTGCGTATAGGGAGGTCCCCCAAGAATCTACGGGTTTTTCCCCCTTTGAGTTATTGTATGGGAGGAGGGTGCGAGGACCCCTCGATCTCATTCGGGACCACTGGGAAGGGGAAACCGAACAGGCAGGGACGCCTATTGTGCCATATGTCCTGGAACTCCGGGACCGCATGGAGCAACTCTCCCTATTGGTAAGGGAGAATCTCCAGGCTGCCCAGGGTCGACAGAAACGATGGTACGATAGGGGTGCCCGGCAACGACTATTCCACATAGGGCAGAAGGTATTGGTGCTAAAACCGGTAAAGGACAACAAACTGCAAGCTGCGTGGCAGGGTCCTTACAAGGTTCTAGCCCAACTCTGTGATACCACCTACCTTATTGCCAGCTGTGCAGATGAAAGGATCCAACGATCCTTTCATGTGAACATGTTGAAGGAATACCAAGAGCGACAGGAAGATATTAATGCTGTTTGTGCCCCAGCTACTGATGACCCCGAAAATTTACCCCTACCTGACCTGCTAGAAAGGGAGACTCACCCCGACCCAGTTAGCCTAGTGAAGCTGGGAGAGCGACTGAACCCTACGGAGCTAGAGCAAGCTAGACAGCTCCTATGGGAGAAACAGAGTACCTTCTCCCAGGAGCCCGGATACACCACCCTGGCCATGCACAAAGTAGAAACCCCAGGACAGGCCCCCCTCCGACAACCCCCTTACCGTATTCCGGAAGCCGTCCGGGACGGGATGCTAAAGGAAATACGGGAAATGACCCAGCTGGGGGTCATTGAGCCATCAGACAGTCCCTGGGCCTCTCCCGTAGTCCTAGTCCCCAAGAAAGACGGAACCACTCGGTTCTGCGTCGACTACAGGCGACTGAATGAAAAGACTACCACTGACGCTTACCCCATGCCCCGGGTAGACGAATTATTAGATCGCATAGCCAGGGGTAACTATCTCTCTACCATAGACCTCTGCAAGGGTTATTGGCAGATTCCCCTGGCCGAGGATGCCGTCCCCAAGTCGGCATTTGTCACCCCGTTTGGCTTATACCAATTTAAGGTCATGCCATTCGGGATGAAAAATGCCCCGGCTACATTCCAGCGAATGGTGGATCGGCTCCTCGATGGCTTCCAGGAGTTTGCGTGTGCATACCTGGATGACATTGCGATCTACAGTGAGTCTTGGGAAGAACATTTAGTCCACGTAGGGGTAGTACTAGATAAGATTCGGGCCGCGGGCCTGACACTAAAACCCGAGAAGTGCCATTTAGGAATGGCCGAGGTCCAATACCTGGGACACCGGGTAGGGTGTGGAAACCAGAGGCCGGAGCCTGCCAAGGTTGAAGCAGTAGCGAACTGGCCCACACCTAATACCAAGACCCAGGTATTGGCCTTCTTAGGGACCGCCGGGTATTATAGGCGCTTTGTCCCTGATTATAGTACGGTAGCCAAGCCCTTGACTGACTTGACCAAAAAGAATTTACCCAGACAGGTCCTGTGGTCTCCCGCTTGCGAAGCCGCATTCCAATCCCTCAAACATGCTCTTGTTAATGCTCCTGTCTTGGCTGCCCCAGTACCTAACAAACGTTTCCTTGTACATACAGACGCTTCCATGTATGGACTGGGGGCTGTGCTGAGCCAAATCGGGGAAGATGGAAAAGAGCATCCGGTCGCATACCTCAGCCGAAAGTTGTTACCGAGGGAAGTGAGTTATGCGGCCGTAGAGAAAGAGTGCCTGGCCCTGGTATGGGCATTGAAAAAACTAACTCCCTATCTGTATGGACAAGAATTTTCCTTGGTAACCGATCACAACCCATTGGTATGGCTTAACCGGGTCGCAGGAGACAATGGCCGATTGCTAAGATGGAGCTTGGCCCTGCAAACGTACAATTTCACCATCAGCTATCGACCCGGTAAGCTAAATGGCAACGCCGATGGGCTGTCTCGACAACTTGACAATTCTCCGGATAAGTAAATTCCGGTCATCCCTAAGTTAATCCGAAAGGATCAAGCCAGGTCTGCCGGAGTGTACCACTAGGAGGGAGCCGTGTGACAGACCCCTTTTGGGAGTGACAGATACCATCTCGGAGAATTGTCATTGTATTTGGATTATTGTGGATTTCGGGTACTTGTGGATCCGTACGGTACACGCCGCCACGTGGAAAGAACAATGGGTCGCGGCCATTTTGACCGCATGGACTAATGACCGAACAATCACGAACTTTCCACACGACGAATTTCAACCTTACCGGTAACGTACGCCCATACTGGTCGACAGATCCAAAGTACCGAAATAGAGACACCGGATCCAAGAGAGAGTTTTTGTTTATGTTATATGGTTCCTGAGTAAATGGTGCGAACGTGTATCTAGCGAACGGCCCAACCGATCTAGGGGATTTTCACGTATATTGTTCCCCTAGATCTCCGTTCCCTAATACACGTAGCACATTGTATTTTCGTTATATATTGTGTGTGTTATTAAACCTGTAATTTTTGTATAATATTCTGCTCGGTACAGTGGGAGTGACTCCCACTGTAAATGTATTATCTCCTCCGGATACGGGGAGGAGTTGTTGTACGGCATAAAAGCCCGAGTTGCAGAATAAACATTATTCCTACTTTGACCCTCAACACAGAGTCTCGTCTCGTGCTTGGAGGGGATGACTATTACTTGGATGTCGTAATTATGGGGAACCTGTTATGCTTTAGCTGACTTCGTGCTTGGGGGAAAGGACACCTTCTCAGCGGCGTAAACCCCTACTACACCGGGGTGCCGCTACACCGATTTCTATAATTTCACCACTAGACACTCCTATCTTTTCTTTTTTTTGTCAAACAATAAAACTTGACATAAAATCAAACAAAATAATCAAAAGACAATATCCAGCAGTAGGTTGAAATCAACAGTGAGTAAACATATACACTACCACTATATGGATAAGTCTTAATAAAAGCAAACGCGTTTTGACTCGTACCAAGTCTTCTACAGTGCAGAATAAGTCCTTATATCCCACTGGTCCATATTTATGTAGTCTTCTGATTTCTCCATCACGCTCAATTGTTGATGCAGCGTTCCTCTTCCTCCTTCCTGTTTTCAGTCACGCCGCTTCCTCGTTGCATATGTGCGTCTTTCCCGGTGCATTTATGATGTCACTTCCAGTCCGACTTGTGTAGTTCCTTTTGTGGACCGGACGTTGTGTAGTGTCTATTTTAAAATTTGGCAAAATGCCCTTTCAGTGCATAACATAGGACTGTCCAGAAGTATATTTGAATGTAGACATATAAAATAAAATAAACAAATACCTATCACCTCACGTATTAAAAATAAAAGAAGCAAAGCACAATAGAATCTTGCTTGCGATACCTAAAATAAGGGTACACAATGTAAAATATTATTGATTTAGTGATTTCAAACATCCAATGTACAATGAGGTATTCCAATAAGAATATGTGATACAAATGTTTGAAAATGAATAATACAGATATGTAATAAAGATCCATGCAGCTTTAATTAACTCAGCAACATGATAAAGCCCAAGTATAATTTAAATATCCAAATATTATAGAAAATATGTCAAAGGATATTAAAAAATCTAATCTTAAAAAATATTAAGGTATACTATTAATGAACTATAAAATACAGTATTATTATTATTGCCATTTATATTCCAACAGATTCCGTAGCGCTTTACAATATTATTAGAGGGGGGATTTGACTATAAATAGGACAATTACAAGAAAACTTACAGAACGAAGAGGGCCCTGCTCATTCGAGCTTACAATCTATAGGAGGTGGGGTATAAAACACATTAGGACAGGGAATAGGAGTCAAATTAGGTGGGAGTGGAGCAGAGCTGGAGGAGAGAGTAGAGTGCTGCCCTTTAGGAGAGAGCAAGAGACAGGTATGTGAGGTAGAGCTTATTCTGGGAGGCCATAGGCTTTCCTAAAGAAATTAGTTTTAAGGCACTTCTTAAATGAGTGAAGACTAGGGGAGAGTCTGATGGCGGCAGGCAGGCTCTTCCATAGAACGGGATCTGCTCACTAAAAGTCCTGCAAGCGTGAGTTGGCCGTACGGGTACGAGCAGCGGACAGAAGGTGGTAACGGGCAGAGTGGAGAGACTGAGAAGGGGCATACCTATGGATCTGTGAGGAGATATAAGAGGGGCTAAGATTATTCAGTGCTTTATAGGTATGGGTTAGCACTTTGAATTGGCTCCTATAGTATACAGGAAGCCAATGTAAGGACTGACAGAGGGGTGAGGTGTGAGAGGAACGACTAGAGAGGAAAATCGGTCTGGCGGCAGCATTCATTACAGACTGTAGTGGGGAAGACCAATTAGGAGAGAGTTACAATAGTCCATGCGAGAGATTACTAGAGCATGGACAAGCTCTTTAGTAGCATCTTGTGTAAGAAAGGGACGGATGCGGGCGATCTTTTTGAGGTGGAATTGGCATGATTTGACAACAGACCGAATGTGAGGCTCAAAGGTGAGACTAGAACCAAAAGTAACACCAAGACAACGTGCTTGTACGGATGGGCTGATATGGGTACCACCAATCTGAAGGGAGAGTGAGAGAGGAGGATTAATATTAGTAGGAGGAAAGACAAGAAGTTCTGTTTTGGAAAGATTCTGTTTCAGAAAGCGGGAGGACATCCAATCAGAGATAGAAGAAAGGCAAGAGGTGACACGTTGAAGGACATCAGGGGAGAGGTCTGGGGAGGAGAGATATATTTGGGTGTCATCAGCGTACAGGTGGTATTTGAATCCAAAAGAGGTAATAAGCTTGCCAAGAGAGGCAGTGTAGAGAGAAAATAGAAGGGGCCCAAGGACAGAGCCTTGGGGTCTCCAACTGAGACAGGATGAACGGTGGAGGTATTATTAGAACTAAAAAAATGGCCAATTCAAAATCAAGATTTAAGCTGTTTGGGCTTAATGTTTCAAGCTCGAATATCCACCTGCTTTCCACCTTACTAAGTTCTCTAAAGTTGTCCTCCCTTCGCCAGCTGTGATCTTTTTTTGTGAATTGCCATAAAGCTAAGAAAGGAAAGGGTCCCCATTGTGTGATTGACAGAAATGAGCTGACAGACTATGATTAATATAACCCCTTTGGATATCCCCTTGTGTACCAGCATGCGGGTCTTAAGGCTTAGTGTAATCATACCCACATACTGTAACCCAGAGGGGCACTAGAGGAGGTATATCATATTCTTAGAATGACAATATGTCTTTAATTTTAAACTTATTTTGGGACATATTGGATTTGAATTCTACTTCAGTTGTTTTATTCAATTTAGTTATTTTGCAGGCTGTGCACATTTTACAAGGATAAAAACCCTGTGTTAAATTAAACATATTGCCTATCAGTGGATATTTAAGGAAACTTTTAACTCATTTATTTTTCATAATTTTAGCTCCTCCATAAAGTATATTTGGTCTATCACCCAAAATCTCTTTTAAGCCCTTGTCTGTTTTTAAAATATGTCAGTATTTGTTAAAACTATATTTAATTTTCTTGGCATCCTCATTAAAATCCAGAATAATGGGAACACCCTTATTTTCAATTCCTAAATTTTGGTTATCCTTTGCATCTTTTTATATTGACTAAAAGCTTATTCCTATTAAGTGCCTGTATTTCCAGTTTTTGTTTTTTAAGAGCGCCGGTGTCATAATTCTTATATTTAAAGAAAGTGGTCAGCATTTTTGCCTGAGCTTCAAATTGTTGCAGTTCACTACAATTCCGTCGCATTCTAATGGGTATATTATTTATTTACGTCGACCTTCTTGAAAAATGTTTTAGTCTTGAAACATTGATTATCTGTATATATTTCTAAAAAAGTGTACCATATTAAAACTACATTTACTAGTCAGGATTACCTGTTTGGTTATTATTTAAACTGGTTAAAAATGTCTGTAAAAGATGCATACTGCTCTTCCAAATGAAGAAAATATCGTCAATATATCTGCGATAGAGAACCAAGTTCACATTCCAGATGCCATCTAAGCCCAGGAAGGACTCCTTCCAAAAGGACATCAACACGTTGGCATAACTGGGTGCGGACTTGGTTCCCATCACAATCCCGATCAGCTGAAGGAAAAACTCTCCCTCAAACTAAAAATAATTAGTGCACAAAATTAGCTTAATACTCTTCATAATAAACTCAATCTTTATTGTTTCTATGTGTTTTGATTTTAATATATGTTCCACCGCCTCACATCCCAGCTTATGTGATATAATTGTATATAAGCTGGTGATGTCACAAGTGACCAGAATGAGATCCTCCTCCCACTTAATATTTTCTAGGTCCTTCAAAAGTTGGGTGGAGTATTTCAAGTAGGTAGGTTGAGACGTCACTAGAGGTTGCAGTTGTTTATCCACATACTCCGAAAGGCGGCTGAGAATAGAACCCACACCGGAGACAATAGGTCTTCATGGTGGGTTTACTGGATCTTTGTGCATTTTGTGGATAGTATAGAATACCTGTATTTTACATGCATTTAATTTGAAATACTGGTACTCTTTAGCATTCAAGAAACCCAGAGATCTTCCCTGTTCAATCAGAGCTTTATATGATACTTTAATATCCTCTGTAGTGTCCTTGGACAGTTTTCTTTAGGTTGTAACATTGTTTAGTTGTCTATAGATCTCCTTTATGTAATCCTTTTTTCTCTTACCTGATTCCACTTGGATCAGGCTCTTCCTCCCGCAATGGCAAGGCTATCCTGGAACCTAATGTGTGTGTCCTTAAAGCAATGCTTTCTTAAGGGGTTTTGCAAGACGCTGAACATCCTTATGCGCAGTGTGAGGATGTCTAGCGTTGATTCATGACGTTAAACTCCCTGAACCAGCAGGAAGTGCCAGAAGTGGCTTGTAGTTTCCCTAAAATTGCTCTACATTGCAGGGTTAAGGGACAGTGCACCCAGACCAATTCAATGGACTAAAGTGATCTGGTGCCTATTGTGGTGTCTATTGTGTCCCTTTAAAAACTGTTTTAAGTAAAACTATAAATAAATGATGTAACATATTAGTGTTGTAACATGTTATGGGGAAACAGAAATGCAGTAGAATAAAGAATGAACAATAAGTTATATCATTTTTATTGCTGTTTAAGGAAATGTCTCTAAGGACTTGTTTTAAAAGAAATAGTTTGTGCCCATCTTTTTTATTCTTCTCTTCTAAATTATAGTAACTTCCTGTAGCAAAATGCTCAGTTTGCCTATAATCCTTTATATAATCTCATAATCCTTTTTCTTTCTCTTTAAAATGCATATTTTTTGTCTTGTTTGAAATTATTCATGTTATTGATTTGACAAGGAAATTCTGTAGAGAGAAGTGCTGATACCTTTTTCTTGAAATTGTTATGAATTACTTCTTTCATTAATCATAATGCCCTGTGGTATTCAGTATCTCTTTACAGACTGCCAAAATAAAATCTATTGGAGCAATTTGCATCTCCAGACATTTTTCCCAAAATCTTGAAAAGAAAAGTTTAAATATTATTTTAATGTGGTGATTACAAAAATAAATCCGTGTCTATTAAATGATTGATTTTATGGTTTAAAATAAAATAAAGTAATTATGTGTAGTTATAAAATATGTATTTTGAATCAAAATATATATTTTTTGGGTAAATGCACGGGACAGAAATATAACCTCTTCCAATCATTAATATGTCTGTATGTGTTCTCAATAGGAATTTACTAAATGAACACTCCACGCACCACAACCGCTAAAGTTAGTTGTAGTGATTATGGTGCAAGGAATGCACTGGTGCCCTCCCAGAGTAACTAGTCAAATTATGTAAAAATAGTTTAATAGTTTACCTTGGGTCAATCAGGCACCCGCCTTTGCTCTTCCACTGAACTAAGCCTGATGGTGCTTGACCACACTTAATGGCTAAGCGCACTCAACTAACACTCTCTGCCACTAAGAGCCAATCCAGACAGGCAGGGTTTCTCTTTGTGGAGCCTGATGGACCCCATGAAAGTTGTCAAACAAATTTTACATGCTTTGACTACTTATTCTGAAAGGCTGCAAAGGCAATCCTGGCACCATAAACATCACTGCGCATTTGAATGTTCATTTAAACAAATGCTGTAATGACCTGAAAACCTTTTTGTTTTTGAATTATATGTAATTTTTAGGGTTATCCCCTGCCAGTAGGTTTTAGGCCTATAAACCTATTTATATATATTTCTTTCTCTATTTGTGGCAAAGCCTAGAGTTTAAAACAATTTTCTAACTTGTCTATTTCCTTTAATATATGCCACACTGACTGTTAATAGTTAACATACTCAAGTGTGGTTCATGGGAGGAAACCTGAGTATAAATATTTATATTCAACTAAAATACACAGTGCATTATAAAATTATTTAAAACTGGTTCAATATGAAAATATTTTGAACTCCAGTGTTTTCAGATATGATGACATGAGCAGAATATATTTTAATTTTTTTACCTAAAAAATCTAAGCTACTTTTATCTTAATTCTGATATTATATTATATGTTTTATCTTTTACAGAGCCATTTTGTGGCATGCATGACAGCGATCTTGAGCCAAATGGATGATCAGCATTATACAATATACATTGACACATTCCAATCAAGCTCAGATTTAGTAGTAAGTTCAAATTTGAGTATTTTTCTCTTTGCTTTACAATATTATTTACATTGCCTGGTTAAATCCACCTCTAGTGGCTGTCATAGTGACAGCACTTAAGCACTTCTACTGCAATGACTGAATAGAACTTGGTCACGTGTCGTGGAAGGCCATGCAAAAGCATTGAATGCAGTGCTTTCATATGGGGAAGTTAGGATGCTTGTATATGCATTGGGCCCCCAATTCTCCTTTATGAGGAGCCTTGTATAGGACTATTGGATAGGACTATTGCCGAGGAAGCCATACCTCCACAATAACAATTTGGAAGTTGGAGAGGTGGAAAGGTGAGCAGTGCTGAGGGAGCCTCTGCATTGGAAAATGGTACAACTTTCATTTTATAAATTATTGCACACAGGGGGGACAGGGACAGGCAGGGTCTGGAATGATCATCAGGCAAACCGGCCAAATGCCTGAAAGGTGTCCCTAGTGGGCAATGTAAACACTACTTTTTTCTATTAAAAGTCAGTGTTTACAGCAAAAAGGGAATCATTATACTCACCAGAACAACTACATTAAACTGTAGTTGTTCTGGTCACTATAGTGTCCCTTTAAGTATAATTTACATAAGTTTGATTTACATTTACTCAATGACATTCATTTTGGAAAGACATATAGTGATGTTTTATTTAATTGTAATTTGGTGCTTAAGAGATTAACAATTATAGCAAATATATATATATATATATATATATATATATATATATAATAAAGTGATATCGATTATGCTTTTAATTATTGTATTCATTTTGTAGGACTTTCTGATGGAAACATTTATAATGTTTAAGGATCTCATTGGAAAAAATGTTTATCCTTCTGACTGGATGACCATGAGCATGGTGCAAAATAGGTAACACCATTTTACTGATACTCGAAATAGGTTTCTATAGATTGTGATTGACATGTTGTTTTGATTTATTTCACGCATATATCTGTTGAACATTGTGTAAATAAAATGTATTATTGTGTTTATATATTTTCTAATATTGTGGTTTCATAATATAACAAACAGAAAACTTTTCAGAGAAGATGCAGGGTTTACATAACAGTTTAATGATAACTCCACTGGCCACTCCTCAGATTGCTGCTAAAGCTGCTTCCTTGGGCAGTGCTGCAGAGTAAGTAGCACTACCATTCAGTGTCTCCCCCCTCTGCATGCAGACACTGAACTTTCCTCATAGAGATGCATTGATTCAATTCCTCTCTATGAGGAGATGCTGATTGGCTAGGGCTGTGTTTGACTTGTGTTGGCTCTGCCCCTGATTTGAAGTATTGTAATTGGCTCAGACCATCACTATTGTCAGCAGAAAGTGCACAGGTCTGAGGCAGACAGGGGCAGAACCAGCAGCTACCTACTTGAATGCAAGTAAGATTTTATTATATTTAGGGAGGCAAGATGGGACCAGGGGGGATAGATGGTGGTTTGAACACTGTAGGGTCAAGAATACATGTTTGTGTTCCTGGCCCTATAGTGCTCCTTTAATACATTTGTTAAAGAAAAATGCTAATGGAACACTCACATATTAAAGAGCTAATTAACCAAGCTCTGGTGTGTAGAACCTTTAGGTCCGTAACCAAAAAGTAACTTTATATTCACTAAACAAAAATAGTGTAATTGACCCTTTTTTAGAATACGGTAGGTAACTAATCTAGGTAATAGTATATTTATACTCATAAAGATAGAGCTTTCATCCTGGCTCGGTATTGAAGCTCTGAGTTGTTAAGGACCACACTACCTTCTTTAATAGTGCAGGGACTCAGATATGTGGTATTAAAAATGCATATTTAACTTTATTTCAAATATATAGAAATATAAAAGCAACAAAAATGCAATATAAAATACCAACCTCAAAGTTAAGTCCTTGTTAGAGTTCTAGAAATGTATTTCACAGTTTCTTTAGCTTTTTCAATCTGGTATAATATTTATATCCTTTCTTGTGCACTTCATTGATTTCAGACGTAGATTATTGGCTCTTCCCCTCCCTCACGGTGCATTGTGTACCACGCTTCGTTCCCAGATTAGACGCGGCGCAACCTCATTTCCAGGTTGGGTCACGTAATTTCTGATTTTCTTGATTCAACCATATAGTGTCTTGCTCTATGATATGCATTCCAAAATGTGTTCCACCACTTGTGGAACTCAAAATACAATCCAAATTGATTGAAAATCGGCCAGACATTCATATTATTGATGCAATTATAATAAGGAAAAAAAGAAGAAAAAGAAAAAAGATGAAAGAAAACAGGAGTATTCATATTTATACCAATTTAAGTAATTTTTTATCTCTTACAAACATCATCATTCATATTAAATAACAGGTGTACTATTAAATATTACATTTTAAATCACCATAATGCACTATTCCCTTTTTAAAAAAAAAGTATCTAAACTTATTTTATTGCTCACTGATTTGCACTAATACTGCACTTTAAAGGTGTATAGCTCTCCGCTGTATTCTATTTGTCATTTCACATGTGCTTTTGGAGGATTACACATACAGTGTGTGGTAGCGGAAAAACAACTATAGTTTGAAGTTACAGATTTTTACATTGTTTTATGACACAGCTTTTAGCACACACCCCTTTTGTTGTCTTTTGGGATTGCATAGTACATAAAGTTATCTATCCGGCTGGGTCACTATATCAGTCAGTGACCGCAAATCAACAGAAGTATCCACAGATGAGAGGAAAATAGCAGTTTAATTTTTCATATATATATTTTATTCATCAAGGTTAGAAAGTCATGGTCAGTCATTGGTCTTAAATATGTAACAGACCCCATGTGAGGTGTGGCTAAATGCGAGAGTGAGGATATAAGTCAAATAACAAGTAGAAAAGTAAAAAAACAATGAAAATAAAAGACAAAAATCTACATATGGACTGGTGGGAACCCAAAAATTCTCATCTCAGTACCAAGGTAAAATGCAGCTGTTTGCGGTGAGGAAGAGAGAGTAGAGAATGGAGACTGTGTACATGAGTGTTAGGCAGTATGTCATGATAATTAGCTTTTCCACCTATGGAGGGATGTTCTTGGAGAAAAGAAAGCCAGGGATTCCAGGTCTTAGAGTATCTATGTGTCATAGCGTGACAGATCTCCTCTATTACCTTTATGTTTTCAACTTTTTGTATCCAATCTCTTATTGAGGGTGGACGGACTCTATTCCAAAAAGTCGGGATAAGTCGATTAGCCGCTGTCAGTAGATGGTTCGCTAAGGAGGTTTTTAAATTGTTGTAAAGAATGTGGTAGCAGAAAAAATATTACCGCTGTGGGTGCAAACGGGAGTTGGACATTTGTAAGGATGTGTATGAAGGAGAGTATTCACCTCCAAAACCCTTGGATAAATGCACATTGCCACCAGATGTGTGAGGGAATACCCATGGATTAATGACACCTCCAACTGATGTTAGATAAGGGTGGAAAACAGGTTTTGAAGTTGTGTGGGTGTACAGTGCCCACTGGAAATGCGCTTATAGTTACTCTCTTATGCTGCTACGTTTTGTGAGAAGCCATGTATAAAAAGGAAGATTTTCTTCCAGTCATCTGGAGTGAGGATTATTTGTAGTTTATGTTTTCCATTTGGCAGTACATTTTGGTAGGTCATCTGGTATTGTAAGAGCTTGTAGAGGAGGGAAAGGAGTTTTCTGTTTGAGCTTTGGCTTGTGCAATACATCTCAAACTTGGTGAAATCGCGTAAACCCTCAAGAAGGTGTGAGGTAATGGTTATAAAGTGTGTGAGTTGATTGTTGTGGAATTGTTGCAATTTTTTATGATTTATGTTTTCATTGTCTTTCATATAATATGCTATATCAAAAAACAATACCAGCTCCTTCAGAGCGAATTATCTACCCTTTTACTTGTGAGTGCCATACTTATGCTCAGTGATATTTTGGCAAAAAAAGACAAAATATACTTTCTCCTTTTTCTCCCATCTAAATGCATACATGAGGAAATTTAGCCAACAAATCTATAATTTGCTTCATTATGTTTGTTACCCTCCTGAGAAGCCCCTTTTCCAGAGCACCATTCACTACTTCTTCAACTCTTCAGAGGGAATGTAATGGTCACCATTCTCCCTTATTTTTTTTAAAAAATTACTTTTCTAAACTTAACAACTGTATTCTGATAGGATGATACAAGGAGGTATGAAGGACTTTGAACACACCATTCACATTCTACATATTAATTTAGGCACCAGTAGCAACCTGCAATGTCCTGTATCATAAAATCTTATTGTAACTGTACACATTCATACTTTACACATTATTTGTCACATAACTATCAGTGAGCTCTCCATAACCTTCTTTCTTACTGTAGCAGAGCTCCAGTCCTAGCATGGACTCTCCTCCGCTGGGTACTCCAAGATTGGCTCAGGAACAAATAAAATACTCCAATAGATCAGTCAGAGGTAGTAAAGTATTTCAGGAATCTCCCACCTCATCCCCAGCAACTGGACGACACTCAGCTTTGGGGGTATAACTGGTTTTAATGGAGCCACACAAAGCCTTTTATGTGAATCCCCATGCAAGGGGTTTCCTGATACATATTCCAGGGACATTCCCCACTGGACCTGAGAGTAGACCGAGACAAAATACACAACATAATTATATTAACTCTCCGGTCCAGGACATATACAGTAATAACACCCCAAAATATACAGTTAACAAAAAGGTACCCCCTCAAGTCCTATATCCCCAGATAGCCTGGATTTGAGCGCCCAACATATCTGAAAAGCGCTCAGATCCCACAAACGCAGCTGAAACGCCACCGAGGTATAGTTTAGACCGACCGCACACGAGGCCCCTGCCCAAAAGAGTTCCATGAAATCAGACTGTGCGGTCGGTCTCTTTCAGGAGTACAAAACAAGCCAAAACTAACGAATGAATTGTTCGTGCGTACACTCATCCCATATATCTTTTTCGGAAGTATGCCCCCCCCAAACGCCATTCAGTTCGTATGAATTCCGACGAATATAACCAGAGGTGGAAATCCCAACGGTGTTCACGCCGTTGAATGTCCAATTTTAGTTTCATGCACTCGATGACCAAACAGCGCTGTCTCTGTTCGTGACTAAAGGTGGCATCCGCCAGGTGTTCGCACATACGATCGGCGGCCAACCAAACCGACCTCTTAGAATGTTGGTGTTATTGCGGTTTATGGAGGTGTTACTGGGGTCAACAAGCGGTTCACTCCACATATGGGTTGACTGGCATTCAGTGATTTGTTTGGTTTCCGAACAGAATACTGTTAACATGCGAGGTGGATACAATTTACTGAACAACCATGCGAATAGGGGAAATAGCTTGATAATCCAGGAAGAGGGTGATCTGTCCCACACACAAAATATTAAGCAAAACATACGCAAAAACAGGGGAGAAGATACGGATAGTCCATAGAAGGAACAAAGTGTACTTCCAAAGGTTCATTCTGCTACACTTACTTAAAAACTAATTTCAACATCAACATCTTTACTCCATGAACGCTTACACCTTTTCCATCAGCCTTCCTACTTCCCATAAGCAACTTTACTACATCATCCTTCTATACCCCATAAATTATGCTCCTACTTCCATCTCCTTATTCCCACATTAGAGAATCTCTATCTCAAGTGCCTTTGCACAAAAGCCCCGTTTTCCCCATAAGCACTTTTTATCCATTAGGTTGTATATCTTTTTATTCTATTTTAAAGAGGGAAAATCACTTTTCATGTTGTTTGTAGTATTATGTTGATCTATATTTAATAAAAATATATATATATTTGATGTGTGCAAAATAACAATAAAAGTAGAAATCCACACCTCTTTATCCTCTGAATTAATTTGGGGTGAGTTAGCCATAGTCCCCTCCATGGGCATAAGGTAAGGCTATTTAAAATGAATAATGGTGGGTTGACAGATCACTTGCAATGGATGGGGGTTAAATTTCCATTCTCGCTTCCTGTCTGTTATTGTTATAAGCTTTGCCCTTTACTCTTGGCAGTCAGCATAGAGCCTACAGAGAAAACGAGAAATTAAACAATGTTTTTATTTCTCATCTTTAAGGCTTTGCTTTGCTTAGCATGGACTGGATTACTATGTTATTTGTTAAAGATTTAATATAAATGGAAAAGAAAATGGAGTATCTAATGGAAAAGGTTAAAAAATGTATTGGTGATTTTCAGTGTTTTATTCTATGTATAGATAACCTATAGCATGCAAGGTGTCTTTGCACAGCACACAATGCTACCAGACACAAACATAACTGGCCTTAAAGGGGTTCTAATGGGACTTTCAAATATATATGCCAAATTGCAGGGGGGGGGGGGGTAGGGTGGAGCAGCCCTCTATTAAGTTCCACGTTTGGAGAAGTATATATGTTGTGTAGTATGTGTTTGGAGCACTATGTGTGTTTATTAGTGTAATTGTATGTCTTGAAGATTGTATCTTGCAGTTTGACTATATGAGTGTGTGTGTGCATGCAGCAGTGTGTGTGTGTGTGTGTGTTTAGCACTGTGTATGAATCCTGCTGTTTGTGTTCTCTGGCAGTGTACATTGAAGGGGTGTCTGACAGTTTGTATTGTGGCAATGCATTGTGTATTGTGGCAGTTTGCATTGGTATAGGTTTGTGTCTGCCAGTTTTATATCAGTGGCTATGTGTGTATTCTTTGACAGTGGCTGGAATGTATTTATTTGTGTGTTTCTATGATTGGCTTTTTATGGGAGTATATGTTAGAGGCATACACACACACGCAGATTTTTCAAGCAGCCTGCACACAAACATATAACTTCATAAGAAGCCCCCGCAAACACAACACCTCTGACTACCCACATACACAACTCAACCCCTACATGCAATGCCCCAAGCAAATTCCACACATACGCACAACAAGCAGCCCTGCACACAGAGCCCACATTTACACACATAACATGATAACCATCCCACATACATACATAACACATACAATATCACTGCTCATGCACCTACACAATATTACATAGTTACATAGTTACATAGTTACACAGCTGAAAAGAGACTTGCGTCGATCAAGTTCAGCCTTTCTCACATTTGTTTTTTGCTGTTGATTCAAAAGAAGGCAAAAACCCAGTTTGAAGCACTTCCAATTTTGCAACAAGCTAGGAAAAAAAATCCTTCTTGACCCCAGAATGGCAGTCAGATTTATCATTGAATATTCTGTTTTTGCAAGTATGCATCTAGTTGCTGTTTGAACATCTGTATGGACTCTGATAAAACCACTTCTTCAGGCAGAGAATTCCACATCCTTGTTGTTCTTACAGTAAAAAACCCTTTCCTTTGCCTTAGACGAAATCTTCTTTCTTCCTGTCTAAACGCATGACCTTGTGTCCTATGTAAAGTCCGGTTTGTGAATAGATATCCACACAATGGTTTGTATTGGCCCCGAATATATTTGTATTATGTTATCATATCCCCTCTCAGGCGACTCTTCATTTAGACCGATTTCCTAGAATTTGAACACTAATCTATTGTGTGGAACTGTATCAAATGCCTTGGCAAAATCCAAATAGATCACATCCACTGCAACACCCTGATCTATACTTCTACTTACTTCTTCATAGAACACAATCAAGTTAGTTTGACATGATCTGTGCTTCATAAAACCGTGCTGATTTTTGCTGATAACCATGTTCTTCTCAAGGAATTCTTGAATATTATCCCTTAATAACCTTTCAAATATTTTCCCAGCCACAGAAGTTAAGCTCACAGGTCTATAATTTACAGGCAAGGTTTTTGAACCCTTTTTGAATATAGGAACCACATCTGCCTTCCTCCAATCCTCCGGAACACTTTCTGAAAGAACAGAATCTTGAAAGATTAAAAACAGAGGTTTACCTTTTTCTAAACTTAGTTCCTTAAGTACACGTGGATGGATACCGTCATTCCCTGGAGCTTTGTTTAGATTAACTTTCTTTAGTTGCTGCAGCACCTTGTCTTGAGTTAACCAATTACAATTATTCTGCACGTTTTTAGTAGCAATCATTTGCACATCTATTGCCATGGGTTCTTCCTTAATATATACGGAGGAGAAAAATGTTATTTAAAATTCCTGCATTTTCTTGGTCTTCATTAACTAAAACCCCTGTTTCAGTTTTTAGTGTACCTACACTTTAATTTTATTTTTTTTTAAATTTGTGTACTTTAACAATGCTTTGGGATTTGTTTTGCTCTCTTTAGCTATCATATTTTCATTTTGAAGTTTAGCAAATCTAATCGCCTTTTTACACACATTATCTGCTTCCTTGTATCTTTTATAAGATGCATCTGATTTGTCTGATTTAAATGCTTTAAATGCCCTTTTCTTATTTTTAATCTCTTGTTTTACTTCTCTACTAAGCCACATTGGAGGAGAAAAATGTTATTTAAAATTCCTGCATTTTCTTGGTCTTCATTAACTAAAACCCCTGTTTCAGTTTTTAGTGTACCTACACTTTAATTTTTTTTTTTTTAAATTTGTGTACTTTAACAATGCTTTGGGATTTGTTTTGCTCTCTTTAGCTATCATATTTTCATTTTGAAGTTTAGCAAATCTAATCGCCTTTTTACACACATTATCTGCTTCCTTGTATCTTTTATAAGATGCATCTGATTTGTCTGATTTAAATGCTTTAAATGCCCTTTTCTTATTTTTAATCTCTTGTTTTACTTCTCTACTAAGCCACATTGGTTTTAATTTGTTTCTTTTATATTTATTACCCAATAGTACATACTGAGAAATGTACCTTTTTAATATTTATTGGAAGATGATCCATTTATCCTCAGTGTTCTTTTCACTAAAGAGTTTATGCCAGTCAATATATTGTGAAGCTGCCCTTAACTTATTGAAATTGGCCTTTTTAAAATTATATGTTTTAGTATACCCCATGTGCTTTAGTTTTTTTGAGTTTATTTCAAAGGACACTATATTGTGATCACTATTTCCCAAGTGCTCAACTGCTTGAATGTTGGACAAAAGATAAACATTGTTTGTTAAAACCAGGTCCAGACAACCGTCCATTCTAGTTGATGCTTGTACAAGTTGTGACATGAAGGTGTCATTTAATAAGTTTAAAAACCTAATTCCCTTTGCTGAGCTACTAGTCCCTCTGTCCCAATTTATGTCCGGGTAATTAAAATCTCCAATAATTAGTGTTACCCAGATTTGCAGCTTTCTCAATTTGCTCAAACAGCTGTTGTTCCTCGTCAATATTAACATTAGGTGATTTATAACATATTCCAACCAATAGTTGGTTTCCCTTTCTTTTCCCCCAAGCAGATATTTACCCATAAAGCTTCCACAATTTCCTCATCACATTCCACTTGCTTAAGATTTAGATTTAACTCATGGTTGACATACAAACATACCCCACCACCATTCTTGTTTTTCCTATCCTTCCTAAATAACATGTACCTATTTAAGTTAACTGCCCAGTCATGTGTCTCATCCCACCATGTTTCAGTTATGCCTATTATATCATATTGTTTAGTGTATGCTACTGCCTCTAGTTCCCCCATTTTGTTATTTAGGTTCCTTGCATTAGTAAGCATACATTTAATATCATGAGTCACTTGTACTTTTTGTGAATTATCAACATTACATACCTTCTCTGTTCTGAGCTTGCCCCTCACCCCGTCTCCACCCCCCTTATACTGAGCTAAAGCCCATCTCCTTTCTGTCCTATCTCCATTTTGTAGATTGCTATGACCCTCCCCCCATTACTTGTTTAAAATCTCCTCCAACCTTCTAGCCATCCTATCCCCCAGTACTGCAGACCCTCTCCCGTTCAGGTGCAATCCATCACTTCTATAAAGGTTGTACCCAAACGTAAAGTCGGCCCAGTGCTCTAAAAACCCCAAACCCTATTTCCTGCACCAAGACTTAAGCCACACATTGACCTCTGTAATCTCCCGCTGCCTTTCCACTGTAGCACGTGGCACAGGTAATATCTCAGAGAATACCACCTTGGAAGTCCTTTCTTAAGTTTGCTACCTAATTCCCTGACATCATTCTTTAGGACCTTCCATCTTCCACTTACTTTGTCATTGGTACCAACATGGACCATGACCGCTGGGTCATCCCCAGCCCCTCCCAATAATCCATCCACTCTGTCAGCAACATGCCGGACCCAAGCACCCGGAGACAGCAAACTGTCCGGTTGAGCCGATTGCCCGATTGCCCTGTCTACTCTCCTAATGATAGAGTCCCCTACCACCACAACCTGTCTTGCCTTCCTTACATTTTGATCCCCACCTGTACTAGAGGGGCTGTTACCTCGGCTGTTAGAAGTAACAGCTTCCTCTAATACAGCTACTCCTGAGCTGATGCTCCCAACATCTTCACTCAAATGGGCAAATCTGCTAGGCTGCACTAAATCAGGACTAGCTAGCCCTTTCCTCTTCCCTCCCCCCCTGCTTCCTCGCCCCACTGTCACCCAGCTACATGCCTGTTCCCCATCTGTCTTATCTCCTCCCTATCCACTACCTGTCCCCACTAAACTCTGCTCAGTGAGCAACAGACTCCTCTCAAGATTGTCAATCTCCCTCAAAGTTGCGATTTGCTTCCCGAGATCTCCCATCTGAGCTTCCAGAAAAGCCACTCGCCCACACAACCATCACAGAGGTATGGACCCTGGACGGGTACATCCAGGCATGCATACAAGCAACAAGATGTGCATTGAGTCAAACCAGCAATCTTGCTAACACTCATTTCCCCAGATACAGAACAATAAAACAATTACCTTGTTAGTTTAAACACATTGTTAGTTTTAAAACTCCTGGTTTTCTAACTGCTACTTGAAAGAGTCTACTTAACAAAGTCTGCTTTCAAGTAATGTGAGCAAGCTCAGTGAGTTAGGGGTGTGCCTTTATGGGCTTACAAATCCCGCACAGGTGCAATTAATGAACACTCCCCCGATCAATCAAGCAGCAGCACAAAAGAGGAAGAAAAACCAGAACACAGAAAAAAAAAGAAAATTAAAATTAAAGTTATAAAATAACACATACGCACAGAAACAACCCAACAAAGCTGCCTCAAATATCTATCAATTATACGAGTAGAATATGGCAACAGACACACACGTTAATGTAAAAAAATAAAACAGAACTGGCACGCCATGGACCTTCAACGTTTTTGGCACCTGGTGGATAAAATGCTGCCTACTCCTGTTTTATTCAGTGGTGTAAATTCTATAGAAATTACAGTTCCTCTATAACCATGTTTTCTCTAGACGTCCCCCTATTTCAATATACATCAGCCTTCCATCTTACAAAACCTCTAAAGAATCATACCCCTCTTCAGTGGCATAACAAACATATAGAGGGCCCTAATGCAAGACAATTTCTTGGGGCCCCCCTCTAGTGCAAGGGTTATTAAAAGATAAATCCTTAACTATCGTGCAAATCCCACAATGCTTTGTTAGCTGGAGTTTTACCATTTTCCCATCCTTGGAGGATGTATTTGTGAGCAGTGTATGTGTGTTTGAATGTGAGCATGTGTGTTTTTTAATGTAGTGGTGTGTTTGTATGTACTGTCGGCATTTGCATGCAGTTGTGCATTTTGCGTGAAGTGTTGGCATTTGAATGCAGGGGTGTATTGTGTTGGTATTTGAATGCCTGTATGTATTTACATATACACATATTCTTCCACACACAAATACACAAATATACTGGCATAAATACACATTCTTACTGACACATAGTTACTGACACAGATGCACATATAGACTGACACACATATAGATACACACATACTGACACATACACACACATACTGAGACACACATACATACACACCCGTACTGACACAGATATACACTGACAGATACATGCACTCAGTGCACACATACAGTGACCTATACACACACAGTGACCCATATACACACACACGCAGTGACTACCCACACACACAATTGCCCCCCGACAAATACAGTGACCCCACACACACATAGTGACCTACGACAGTGACCCACACACACAGTGGCCTCTACACACACACACACACATACACACAGTGGCCCTCACACATACACAGTAACCCACACATGCACACACAGTGACCCCTCCCCACACACACAATGTATGTGTGAGAGCAACTGTGGGGGGTCACTCTGTGTGTGAGTCACTGTGTGTTTGTGAAGGACACTGTGTGTGTGTGGGGGGGGGGGAGGGGGGGCACTGTGTGGAGGCCACTGTGTGCATCCACACACAGATAGTGACCCACACACATACTAATGCAGTCCTACCTTCAGTGCAACATCTGGCATGCCAATTTGACCAGCTTCTCTCTTCAGCCGCAGGGATGACATCATATACCAAGAGCAGACAGTATCCATGCAGGGCCCTTGTGAACGGGACACCCTAGGGGCTCTCTTATTGACACTATCCTGCTTCTAGCTGCCTTGCCTCAGACTCACACAAGCCAAGATTCATGCTAATGCTGTGGGACTGCATAGTTCATTGTTGTTCAAATACCATATTTGGAGATCATATTTGGAGTCTATGGTGAAATTAGCGATGCACATATACTAAATGCCCTTCCTTTTTATTTTGGACAGGTATTCCATCAAATTTCCCTACCCGTGAAAATCCCCTTTTTAATGGAACACCGGAGCATTTCAAACACAGCATAACAATGTTGATAATATTTTATAACTCGGGATAGCTCTGCTGTTAGTGTTTTATAAGAGTAAATCGTAATATGGGAAATACATATTTTTGTTTAAAAGCTAGTCTTACTCTTTGGAAAATTGGCTTTATGTGTGACAAATTCCTCGTTAACTTTTTAGCTGCTACTGCTGCAGCTGAGCATTGTAATGTCATCACTGTGTCGCCAAGGATACAGACTAATTATTCAGCCCTGTATGTATACCTTGTCTCATTCCACATTGATACCATAAGCATAACAAGTGCCTTCACTTTCCATTTAATGCTATTTTAGCTACAATATAATGGCAGTATTAAAAGTTGCAGTTTAAAAAAAAAAACTAAAAACTTTTTTTAACATGGACATTGTATGCTATGAATTATGTTGCTCAACTCTTTGTCATTCAGTGAGTTAAATAGAGTTCTTTTGCTGACTGACATATTTTACTAATTTGTTTTATCAATATTCGTCTGTTTCCTATGAATAAAATAGTATAATTTGATGTTAATAGTGTTAGCTTGTGAAAAATATTTACAATTAGAATTCTTAACAGAGCCGTTGGTTGCCAAGACAGCTTTCTTAGGGAGCCTCAGGAGAGGGGTGCAAATGCTGTACCACACTTTGGGAGGCTTTCAAAATAAGAGAGAATAGCAGGTGCCTATTCTACCCAAATCTACAGCTTTGGGGGGCAGTGTGCATGGGTGTGGTGGTCATCCTGCACTGCTTCCTTTTGTGCGCTGTACTGATGCCAAAGCCAAGATGTGACATCACCCCAGCCACTTTACTGGGCTTGCATGGGAGCTGCGCAGGCAAAGCACAGTGGTTTAACCCCTTAAGGACCAAACTCCTGGAATAAAAGGGAATCATGACATGTCACACATGTCATGTGTCCTTAAGGGGTTAAGCACCCGCATCTGTGCACTCCAACTCTCCCAGGTAAATGTAGAGAGGATAGGTGAATCTCTTAAAAATAAATACATAAATAAATAAAAATAATTTGTGTGTGCAGTCAGAAAGTAATCAGACCCTTTCATTTATTTCAATTTTTTTTATGTTTCAGTTTTATGCTACAATTGTTTAAATATTATTTTTTTTGCACACATTAATCTAAACTCAATCCAATCACCATAATGGCAAAGCAAAAACTAGCAAAATGTGTCCTGAATCCGCCGTCTGGTTACTGCATACTGAGGGGGAAGCAGGATGGAGTACTTGCTTCCCCAACAACTACACACCAGTTGCTGCAATTCCTCCACTCCCTTCTCCAGTGCCCATAATCGAAAGAGGAAACTGCTGGTAACTGTGTATGTAACTGTCTGCCTGTAACAGTATGTGTGACTGTGTGTGTGTGTGTACCTGTCTGCATGTAACTGTGTGTGTGACGGCTAGCCTGTGACTCTGTATATGTTACTGTCTGTCTGTGATTGTGTGTGTGTGTGGCTGCATGTAACTGTGTGACTATCTGTCTATGACTGTGTGTGTGTTTGTGATTGTGTGTGGCTGTCTGCCTGTGACTGTGTGTATTACTGAGTGCCTAGAACTGTGTGTGATTGTGTGTGTATGTGTATGACTGACTCTATGACTGAAGGCAAGTGTGTGCGTGTGTGTCTGCCTATAAATGTGTGACTTTTGGATTTGTAAATGTGACTGCATTTGACAAAGTATGTGTATAATTGTCAAATACAGTCACACGTATCTGACTATGTGTCTGACTGTGGGACTGTGTGCATTTAACTGCAAAATTACACACAAGGGCCTACACACATTACATCAAATTATTGTGAGATTTAGTACAGTGGTACTCAGTCATAATGTATACACATTACACTGTGGGTTATAGTTTGGGAGCTTAGTGATACACTTATAGACATAGGAGTTTTATTGTTGTGGAGTTCTGTAATAAACCAGTACACAACACATAGTACTGTCAAAGCTTTTTTTTTCAATGCCCCTCAGTGATAAATTGATAAACACAGCACAGTTTTTTAATACTAAGAAGATCAAGGAAAATATGTTAAATCCAGAGCTCCAAAGTAAAACAACTTGCACAATGATATTAAGAAAGTGTCCAATAGAGACAAGAAAAGGACTCCATTCCCAATTTAATTTTGTTTTTCTGTTTTTTTGTCTCCTCCCCCTCTTTTTTTAAAGCCAGAGCAGAGATGTGTTAGCTACAACTCCTATCATTGCTGCTTATAATGGTGGTCAAGCCATGATCACAATATTGTAATAAAACTGCACTACAGTGATACTTGTTCCTCCAGATATCCTTACTCTTTATTCCATGAGTTCCTCTGAGTGTGGTATTGCTATCTTTGTGAGAACTTTCGTTGCTCGAATGCGAACATCTGAACCGTGTTATGTCAGTCACTCCATTCCTATACCTTCTAGCCAGCTATAGCAGCACTGGATAGGGAATTACCAAAGCAACCAGGGTGAATGCGCTGTAGTGGCGTTGGTAAGAGAGCAGAAGGTGCTCCTGTGGGGGATATTTTCTGCTATCCCTGTCTATGCAGAAGACTTGCTTGACAGGTGTGATAAAAACCTGTTACCCGCAAAATTGCTTGCACGATGCACAGATGAAATGTTATGCTCTTTTAAAAAAGCAAAATCAGTTTTGGGCATGCCAGGTGCCCTTTAAATTTTGAATTCACCTTGCATTCTCACTTAATTGAATAACCCTGCAAAAGAATGACTGGAAATTTTGTTGGTGCATATCCCAGCAGAAAATAAATAGCAATCTTACTGATAGCAGAACAAAAAAAGAAATACATTAAAAAAAAAAAAAATTGTAAATAGACCCAGGAGAAACTATATAAAATGAGGCAATAAAAATGCACCATAAATGTCTAAAGGTCCATATCAATGATAAATGTTCCAAATGAACGGTAGAGCTTCACTCTATTATGAATCTACAATAAAGCAAAATCACCAGATCACAGTACTTTCTGTAAAATACACTTTTTTAGTACACATGGTTAAAAACACTTTCTCATCACAGAATTAGTTATAGGCATCTCAGAATTTTTTTTTATCATTAGCAATTTTGGGGGCCCGGGTGCCCTGACCTTGAGCTCTGCCTCAGAGTCCGTTCACAGGGCTGTTCCTGAGTCCACCCGCAAGGATGCAGTACTTAATTGGATGTGTGTATAGTAGATGTAGAATTAGAATGTGTGTAATGGATGCAGAATGCGTGTGTAAAGTGGATGCAGAGTGAGTGGAAAATGGATGCAGTGTGTATAGTGAATGCAGATTTTACATTTGTATAATGGATGTAGTGTTTGTGTGTATTAGATACAGTGTGTGTAGCGTATGCAGTGTGTATAGTGAATGCAGAATGTGTGCTGTGTAGTGTGTGTATAGTGAATACAGAGTGTGTTTGTGTACTGGGTGTAGTATGTGTTTGAGTAGTGGATGTTGTGTATGTATTATATGCAATGAGTGTAGTGAATGTAGTGTATGTGTGTATTAGATGCAGTGTGTGTAGTGTATGCAGTGTCTGTGTATAGTGAATGCAGATTATGTGTTTGTGTAATGGATGTAATTATGTGTGTGTGTATTAGATGCAGTATCTGTGTATAGTGAATGCAGAGTGTGTGTTAGTGTAGTGAATGCAGAGTCTGTGTTAGTGTAGTGAGTGCAGAGTGTGTGTTAGTGTAGTAAAAGCAGAGTGTGTGTTAGTGTCAGGGCCAGCCCAAGGCAATGTGTTGCCTGGGTCCATAGGTGTTTGTAGAGATGTGTACTTGATGTAGTGTATGTGTGTTTGTAGTGCTGTGTACTGGTTGTTGTGTATGTGTGTTTGTGGGCTGTGGGAAGGTATGTAGTTTTTTTTTTATGTGCAATAAAATGTATTTCCCCCCTCCATGCCTCTTACCTATTGGCAGGAAGGGGGAACATGAGATTCCCTAGCGGTCCAATGGCACAGGAAGGTTTCTTGTGAAGAGGGGGCCCAGAGATCATATTTCCATCTCCTCCATCAGGTCCTTTCCTCTTGCGAGCTGTGAGAGTGAAAAATACCTGCTTTACGCTCTCTCTCTCTCTCTCTCTCTCTCATTTTCTTTCTTTCCTGGTTTACTCAAGACTGAGTGTGGAATACCACTAGTGTCTCTATTATTGGTTCCAAAAACATATTATCAAAAATGCTTCCTAAACTTTGTAAGTCTGCTAACTTAGAATACATAAGGAGATATGCAAGCAAAATGTATTTAATCTTTCAAGATTATTTTCTTTTGAGCATTGTATCAGAGAATTGGAGAAAGGCAGTGGTTCTTACAATCAAAAACAGTTTAAAATCTCTTCCCGGAAATTATAGGTTTAAGCTTATAGGTAAGCTTAAATTCTGAGGCTGGGAAAATATTTGAAGGGTTATTAAGGGGTAATATTCAGATAACATTCAGAAATGCATTGGGATAAACAAAGTCAGTAGCAGAAATCATCATGGTTTTATGAAACATGGGTCATGTCAAACTAAATTGCATTCTAATTAAATTCTACAAAGAATAAAGTAGACGTATAGATCAAGATATTGCAGTGGATGTGATCTACTTGGATTTTGCCAAGATGTTTGAAGTTTTCCACACAGTTTTCATATTAAAAAAACTGGTCTAGGTAAACGTTTTTGTTCTTGGGTGGACCGTTGGCTTAAAGAAAAAGAGCAGAGAGTTACCATTAGTGGTATATTTTTTAAGCTGGACAAATGTGGCAAGTTGGTTTCCTCAGGAAAACTATGCAACCTATTTATAAATGATTTTGAAATCTTACATTCCTGGCTCTCCTATTCAGAGGGCTTGGATGAGTGGCTTGAAGCCATGCTTCCAATCCTTCAAATTGCGGAAATATTACATTTTGTGCTTAAATGCGGGAAACCTGCTCTAGGTTCCACAATAACATTAATTAGATAAAGTTCCTATAGTGAATACAGTGTTCCTTTAAATGCCTAATCACACAATGCTTACTAAATCAACTTATATTTCTTAAATTAAAATACTAGCAATAAAATAAAATGCACTCTACAAGCAAATAATGCTCTAGAATTGTGAAGCCAAACATTGGTATCTCAGATGTCTGGGAACTACATCTGCCATGATGCTAAGACAGCCTTCAATTCCCCAGGGAATAGCCTATGATGCCTTATGGCTGTTTTGGCTCTGAAGCTGAAAAGTAAAAGATCAATGAATATATCAAGAAATTGATTTGTGTTTCAGCATCTTACCTTTCTTAATACTGGTTATAACACGGTATATAGACAAAAAATATAATGCATCTTAAAATAAAATCTCTCTTTTTCTTGTATGATGTATTTCTCTATTTTAACGCATGTATAAAACTGCTGTAAATCAGAATGCGGTGCAAATTTATTTTAGATTCAGGGCCATCCTTTGTTAAAAAAATATAAAAAAATGATGATACTTACTTATAGTGCAGTTCTGAGACAGTGTCTTTGTAGCAGTAACTCCAGCCACAATAAGATCATAGAAAAGCCTTGTGGAACTAGCGTGCATGCAACGCAATCGTCGGCTTCTGCAAACTCAATACTTCTCAGAGAGAAGCATGGAATTAATTGCCAATCTATGAGAAGTACTAGCAGCGTTAAGCTTCATAATGCTGTGCGGGATGAAACCAAACATGTAAATTAAACATCCTAAGGATGAAGTGCCTCTTGTGGCTGTCTGCCTGACAGCCACTAAAGGCTGCTAAATGCAAGCATTGACGTTTGTTTTACAGTGTCAAAAAACCCCAAAACTGTGGCTATGTGCCTAAACCACTACCATTAGATGCATTGGTTTTGGTGCTTTAAGAGTCCTTTGAAGTAAAAAAAGCATAGGTAGTTTTAAGGACAGATGTTAGACATATTGACACAAAAGGAGTAACAAGCTCTGTTATTCATTGTATAAAAATATTTAATTGTAAAGTAGATGAAGGATTGTAAAATGCATCACAATCTGAGAACTTGAACCATTAGAAATGAGTGTTACTGTACACACATACACAGACACAAACTCACACATATACTGCTTCCATCTATTGACACAGAGTTAATGATTTAGGTTTCTAGGAAACCTTTTTTGTGCTTACTTCTCTGCATTCTGTTATTGAATTGATCCTCTAAATCCAACCTTTTAATTTAGAAAATCATTTAAGCCTATGAATTCCATTATCATTTGTCCTAACCTCTTTCTTACTTAACCGTATCCGTCGCTCAGAGATAAGCAAGATAGAACGGGTAGCCTTCCTAGACAACTAATAATGACATAATAATCCCTACATGTCAACTTCCTAAAGCTTGGTATTCATGATGCATAGTACGATCACATTGGAAATAGACTTTTGCAAATATCATTTTAACAGTGTAGATTCTTCTTTAGATTCTAAGGGTTATGTTGAATGTTATGCTATACTCAAGGGTGTATGTTCTGGATCAATGATGATTTCGATTGGTTAATAAAATTGATTGACTAATGCCACATAGTTCCTGTCAAGGTTGACTACAATAAGTGGATACATTTGATTCATGTAAAATTTCACAGAATTAAATTTACTTCAATCAGCTGATCCCCAATTTACATGGTAATGCTAAAGTATTAATAACGATTTTGGAAAAAAAGAAAAGAATAATTATGCAGACAGGAGAAAGGGAAAGTAGGGAAAATAGTGAACAGAAAATAATACTAAGGTTATGATATTGTCATTATATTAAAGGAACACTATAGTCACCTAAATTACTTTAGCAAAATAAAGCTTTTTTAGTGTATAGATCATTCCCCTGCAATTTCACAGCTCAATTCACTGTCATTTAGGAGTTAAATCACTTTGTTTCTGTTTATGCAGCCCTAGCCACACCTCCCCTGGCTATGATTGACAGAGCCTGCATGAAAAAAAACTGGTTTCACTTTCAAACAGATGTAATTTACCTTAAATAATTGAATCTCAATCTCTAAATTGAACTTTAATCACATACAGGAGGCTATTGCAGGTTCTAGCAAGCGATTATCATAGCAGGGGATAAGAAAATCTAAATCAAACAGAACTTGCAATAAAGAAAGCCTAAATAGGGCTCTCTTTACAGGAAGTGTTTATGGAAGGCTGTGCAAGTCACATGCAGGGAGGTGTGACTAGGGTTCATAAACAAAGGGATTTAACTCATAAATGGCAGAGGATTGAGCAGTGAGGCTGCAGGGGCATGTTCTATACACCAAAACTGCTTCATTAAGCTAAAGTTGTTCAGGTGACTATAGTGTCCCTTTAATGATTTTATTTTAATTATATATTATTAAAATATCGCTATAAAAAGATAATTTCCCAAACAGTGACATTGTCAATGAGTATCTTGCTGACTACGGCAGTTAGTTTACATTTTGAGAAATTAGAGTAATCTTGGCAGAGCAACATACATAATTAAAAATGCCAGCAAACCTCAGTGAACTGAAGCAACGTTGTAACAACAATGTGAGGGACTGAAAGTCATACAGAATATGATTACTTCAAGTTATTGCTGCTAAAGGTGGTTTTACAAGCCATTAAATCACAAGTGTACTTAGTTTTTCACACATGGCTTTATTTTTGTTAAACAAATCATGACACGGTGTAATATGTCATATGTTGTTGACCTGTGGTTGTATTTACCTAATTGTAAGACCTGCTAAGGAATATATGATTGTTATTATGCCCTGCTATGTAAAACCATTCACAAAGGATGTACTTTATTTTTCCCTTGACTAAATATACGCATGACTATACAGGATATGCACGAAGACCTATATACAGCATACACAGACACACACTCACACACTCACACACATGTACATTTTCAATATACGCAAGTGCATACAACAATATACATATAAATACAACCAAATGCACAAATATATGTACATATATATACACACAATACACAAGATCCAGCACACTCACTCATCCATCATATATCATATATATAAAAAAATCTATATATATATATATTTATAAATTATTAACGGAGCACTATAGGAACAGGAACACAAACATATATTTCTGACCCTATAGGGTTAAAACCACCATCTAGCCACCCTGGTCCCCTCATGCCTCTAAAAATATAGTAAAATATTACTTGAATTCAAGCCTGCAGCTGTTTGTCCCTGTTTCCTTTAGACCTGCCCACTGCCTGCTGACATCAGCAGAAGTGTTAGCCTGATCAAATCACAGTGCTTCCCCATAGGATTGACTGAGACTGACAAAGAGGCAGATCAGGGGCAGAGCCAGCACAATTCAAACACAGCCCTGGCCAATCAGCATCTCCTCATAGAGATGAATTGAGTTCAGTGTCTGCATGCAGAGGGAGGATATACTGAATGTATGGATGCATTTTAGGCAGCCATGACCCAGGAAGGATCTCTAACAGCCATCTGAGGAGTGGCCAGTGAAGTTATCATTAAGCTGTAATGTAAACCCTGTACAAATCACGTGGCCGCAAAGCAGTTTATGAGACTGCCTGCAGGGGGACTGCTTGAGTGTTCAGGCAGTCTGCCTCATGCCTAAAAAGTGAAAAAAACTGTTAAACACACATTCAAATAATATATTATACATGTATCATATATTATAAGTTAATTAAAGCATCTGATTAGCACATATATACATATATAATTTAATTCTTACTGTATTTTGCTATTAATACCAAAATACACTTAAAATTAAAAAATATATGAATTATATATGTATGATATGCTAATCAGATATTTTAATTAGCTTGTAATATAGTATACATGAAAATATACATGAAATAAATAAATATATATATATTTCAACCAATGTAATGTTATGTAATGTTATAAGCGTATCTTGATATATATTCTGACCAATCTGAACGGTCTCCTCGGAACTGTTGATCACGTGTCCATACCCGGAAGTAAATGCATATGCGACCTGAACGCATCGGGCGGCACTGGGGAATGGGCATCAGCTGGACAAGTGAGTACTTACCTAATTTCAGTTCCCTATATAAGCCATGCACTTGTAAAATGTGTTGCTTATGTCCTGATGAAAGCTCCATAACAGAGCTGAAACGTTGATGTACTTTCCTGGAATAAATAGAAGATTTCTTTGGAAAACCTAGGAGTGCCAGTATTTTTTTGTTTATATTCTCAAGCAACCAGAGCACCAGGTACCTGATTATTTTATTGGAGTGCAAGAGCTTTCTTCATTTATATATATATTCAACGTTTATATTTATCTACTATATTTACATAATTAATTATTGTATTACTTATAATTCAAGGGACCTGTCTGACAACCCAGGCGGAAAGTCTATTGAATTTAATTTACAAGCCCTATATTTAACCTTGTAACTTTCCAAAACACCATAAAACCTGTACATGGGGGGGTACTGTTGTACTTGTGAGACTTCGCTGAACGTGTAGTTTTTGTGTAAAAATATATGAAAACTAACTTTGGCTAGCATTTGTGGCTACTACAAAAGACTGTCCATACCCCATTTTGAATACCATGGGTTGTCTACTTTTACAAATGGTATGCCATGCTGGGGTAAATTTTCATTCCTGAACTACCATACAGTCCCAAAGGCAGCATAGGACAGCAAACCAACCTGGCAAATTTCAATGTGTAAAAATGAAAAAGGGGAAAGCCCTATATTTGACCCTGTAACTCTCCAAAACACCATAAAACTTGTACATAGTGGGTACTTTTGTACTTGTGAGACATTGCTGAATACAAATATGTGTAATCTATTGCAGTAAAAACTAACAGTATTATAACATTAACAGTTAAAATGCCATGCAGAACTTGAAAAATAACAAAATTTCTTAATTTCTCAAGGTTTTTTAAATGTTATTCATAATAAATTATGTTTCACATATAAATATTTGATATGAAATGAAAGCCCTGTTTCTCCTGAACAAAATGATATATAATAATTGTGGGTGCACTTAATATGAAAGAGGAGAATTATGATTGAACAGACATATCGTGCAAATTCCAGGTTTTGTTTTGATCACAACTTGTACAACTGACTCCGTCCTTAAGGGGTTAAGTGTTTATGTCTGATGTTAGATATAAACCAGTTGTTTCACTCTGTCATAACATTACTCGTAATGCACAATTGGAAATCTAAGTGGAATTAATAATACTTAGCCTATATAACATCAGAGGCAGTATTCTTCATTATACTCCTTAAATGAAGTTAGTTAGAAAAGTAAGATAACTGCTTCACCATTTTCGTTTTTTAAATGTATTCATATATGTCAGACAGTTGGCAACCCATATATTAAAATTAATTTCAGAAGGAAAGCAGTATTCTTTTACTAAGCAATTTCAAGTCCATTTATTTTATAAATGTAATTTATTTTTAAATTAATTATCTGTACACATTCGCTAGTAAATAAATACATAATATGCCAAGAGCAAAATCTTGTTAGCTCAATATGCCCTACAATATTTAATATTTCACTTAATAAAACCTGTCATATGTTTCTACATCGATGCCTTGATTAGCCGCTCTGTTTCTTTTTTTCACACTCGTAGAGATTTGGTTTAGGTTCAAGAAAAGTAGAATTGATTAAAATGTCAGAATTAATGAGATTAGGGTCATGCTGCCATGCTGACATAGATATCTTTCGCAACGTGGTTGAGAATTGAATCATTGTTTATCAATGCCCTTAAACTAAATTTGTAAAAAATTACATACTCTGGATTTTAACCACACATCTGAGTCATTGATACTTAATGAATATGGGAAATCTACATATAATACATTAGCAGCCTTTGTTTTAGCCTCTGAAAAAAAAAGGATAATAAACCCAATATTTTTTTTTTCCGGCAAATTAGTATTGAAAGATGTATGTTTTGCTTTATTAAGAATGCATGGTTGCAGGTAAGGATGTTTTGTTACCTTGTTATCCAGACATATAATATTGCTACCTAGACAAACAAAAAAAGTATTCTTCTCAAAATGATAGAAAAAAATAAAATATATAACTGTGTCAATCAGTCAAGAGTTTTGAAAGGCTTTTATTGCCCTTTCTTTGTGTATATGTGAAACTGCACAAGACACTTTAATAAAGATAATAATAACAATAACAAAAGTAATTTATATATTGCTTTTCTCTTTGCTGATCTCAAAGTGTTTCACTGTTTAGGTCACAGCAGAAGTGCTCCTTAAAAATAATAATGAAAGAGATTTGTCCAAAGTTTCTTTTAAAGGGACAAATCCAACAGAACATTAAATATATTTTTTAAGGATTAAAAAAGTTAGAATTTGTTAAATAGTAATGTATTTGTTTTACTATATTGAATTAACGAAATGTACACTTTTCATGTATTTTTCCAGGCAGTGTGGAAGTGGGGCCAATAGGCAGCCAGGCTCAACCCAATCCCGTAGCATTACTTGGAGAATGTAGCATTTATTGTCCATTTGAACAGCTAACTGTGACTTTAACTTAGTAAATGAGAACTACACAATAGAAATTTGAAAAAGAGATATGTTGAGAACTTCACACTGCTGGCTGCAGGTGAAGTTAAAGTAACCTTCTTTTTAAACATTCTATTCTATGTAATTATTCTAAAACACTTTAAAACACTATTAATGCTTTTGTTTTAGTATTAAAGATTTCAAAATTAAATGTAGAGAGAAACTGCTGTTAGTGTCCCATTAATTGGACATTATTTTACAACGTGGAGAAAGAACATTGTGAACTCGTTGGGGGTATATTTTAAAGAGCTTGCAAAAGTTGCAGTTCTTATAATCTGCAGCCTTTGCAAACCTTTCCCTTTCCCCATGGAATAGACTCTTCATGGGGTAATAGCTTATCAGAGGCTTCTCGGTTAAATGCCTCTGAAACTAAGTCCCATGCTCAAGTCCCTGTGCACAAACACACTAAATCATTCAGAAAGAATGCTGGTCTGAGAAGGAAGTATGTTGGGGGGACAGGCACGCTCTACTTATGCTGGCTCAAGGGAGTTTGACTGACTGCCCAGGTGGGTGTTTCATTAATTAATAATAAGATTACCAATTTCTCATAGAGGAGTGGTCCTTTAATGCAAGTTTTCAGGGGTGAAGCTAATCCCAGCTAATTATGCCACAGTGCAGTATCCATCCTAGAAAACTATGAGAGCGCCCAATCATGTTATGATGGAAAACAAACACCATCCAAAATTGCGTACAGCCAGAAGGAAGCATAACATAAGAAAACTTTAATTCATTGGGAAAGCAATCAAAACGTCAACAAAAAGGCACAATTTGAAGCTGTTCATAATTGAAGAAACATCTGTTGTACAGGCCTTGTTTATTATGTGTGCTGATTTAAGATGAGTTTCATTGAAAGCAATTTCTCCTTTTTTTTAAAAAAAAAAAGTTCTTCAAAACATCTACGCAAAAACTCACACATTGTTTATGAATAGAAAAAGAATATGATACGTTTTTTTAACCACTTGACTACCCAGCACTTTTGCGTTAAAAAATGTGAGCAAAACATTTATTTGAAACATATACAACTGCAAATGTATTTATAGATTGTGTTTCACATGGACATAAAACGTATATCTTGTAAATTTGAACAATTTAAATTTTTGCTTATCCTTTACACAACTTTCACTCACCTGTCCCTGGCAACACAATCATCATTACTTCCACCTTACCCCCTCCCCTCTCTATTCATCCCATGCACTCTACACATACCTTTCCAGCCTATCTCCACCAACTCCTCCCAAACCCTCTACATACATACCCTCCTACAAAACTTTCAAATCCTACTCCCACCTTCACTTTCTTTCTATCCTTCTGCTCCTAGCAGCTGGTGATGTTTCTCCAAACCCCAGTCCCCTCTCAACAAACACAGCACATACTAACCCAAGGACCCACACTAATCTCATACCCATCTCATGTTCCTCTAGATCCTCCTTCAATACTGCCCTCTGGAACGCACGCTCTGTTTGCAATATAACTAAATCCACTGCTGTCCATGACTTCTTCATCTCTCGTTCAATAGATTTACTAGCCTTAACAGAAACCTGGCTCTCCCCCTCTGACACTGCCACCCCTGCATCTTTGTCCTTCGGTGGTCTCCAACTTACCCACAACCCAAGAAACTCTGAATGTAAAGGTGGTGGTGTTGGGTTTCTCCTCTCCCCTCACTGCTCTTTTAAACCTCTTCCCACCCCCCCTTCCCTCTCTTTCCCGTCATTTGAAATACATTCAATTCACCTTTTCAAACCCTTCTCTGCTAACATTGCTGTTATTTACCTTCCCCCTGGTTCCCCTCTTCTCTTCCTTGACCACTTTGCTGCCTGGCTACCCTATTTCCTCTCTTCTAACATTCCATCCCTAATTCTCGGGGACTTCAATATTCCTATAAACCCACCTTTGACCTCTGCAGCCACTAAACTACTTTCAATGACTTCCTCCCTCGGGCTATCGCAGTGGGCAAATTCTCCCACCCATGTAGCTGGCAATACCCTTGACCTAATCTTCACTTATGCATGTACAGTAACTAATATCTGCAACACTCCATATCCACTCTCTGATCACCACCTCTTATCATTTGCTCTTGCGTACCCCCTCACCCAACAACCTCAGCCTAACCCCCCTCAACTCAGGAGGGACCTTAATTCTCTTGATCTCCAACAGTTGTCAGCTGACATTGATTCACAACTGCTGTTCATCCCTTCCCTCTCCTGTCCTTCACTGGCCATCTCCATATATAACTCTACTCTTACATCTGCCTTGAACACTGCAGCGCCACTACAAACAAGCACCTCGAGGAGGACCCGCCCCCAACCATGGCATACTAAATTAACGCGCTACCTGCAAAGATGCTCCCGTTTGCTGAACGCTCCTGGAGGAAGTCTCGTACCCAATCAGACTTTCTCCATTATAGATTCATGTTGTGTTCATACAGTGCAGCCCTTGCCCTTGCCAAACAGTCCTATTTTTCCTCTCTCATTAGTTCATGTTCCCGCAACCCCAGGCGTCTCTTTGACACCTTTAATTCTCTTCTTCGCCCTGCTGTGGCCACCCCCAAAACTAACCTTACTTCTGATAACTTTGCATGTTACTTCACTGACAAGATTGAACAGCTAAGGAAAGAATTCTCCCCTCCTTGCCTTTCTGTTTCTCAATCACACATAGATCATGCCTTTCCTACCCTTCAGACATTCTCCCCAGCTACTGACCAAGAGGTGGCTGCTCTTCTTTGCTCCTCTCGCCCCACCACTTGCCCACTCGATCCTGTCCCATCTCACCTTATCAGATCTCTCTCCACTTGTCTCGTGCCTTCTCTAACACACATCTTCAACTGCTCGCTCTCTTCTGGCATCGTCCCTGCTGACCTTAAACATGCCACTGTAGTGCCTATACTAAAAAAACCATCCCTCGACCCATCCACCCTCTCTAACTACCGTCCCATATCCCTGCTCCCTTTTTCCTCAAAGCTTCTGGAAAGACTTGTCTTTACCCGTGTGTCTCATTTCCTCAATTCCAACTCTCTCCTTGACCCCCTTCAATCTGGCTTCCGCCCTCTCCACTCTACAGAGACTGCCCTTATCAAAGTCACTAACGACCTAATCACAGCTAAATCCAAAGGCCACTACTCCATACTAATTCTTCTTGACCTCTCAGCGGCCTTTGACACCGTTGATCATGCTCTCCTTCTTCAAACTCTTCAATCGCTTGGTCTCTGTGACTCTGTCCTCTCGTGGTTTTCCTCTTATCTCTCCCAACGCTCATTCAGTGTCTCCTTCTCTAATGATACCTCCTCCCCTCGCCCTGTCTCGGTTGGTGTCCCCCAAGGCTCCGTCCTTGGTCCCCTTCTATTTTCTCTTTATACTGCCTCTCTTGGCAAACTTATTACCTCTTTTGGATTCCGCTACCACCTGAACGCTGATGACACCCAGCTATATCTCTCCTCCCCGGACCTCTCCTCTGCCGTCCTGCAACGTGTCACTGCTTGCCTTTCTTCCATCTCTGACTGGATGTCCTCCCGCTTTCTGAAACTCAATCTCTCAAAAACTGAGCTCCTTGTCTTTCCTCCTCCTAATACTGATCCTCCTCTTTCGCTCTCCCTTCAAGTTTGTGCTACCCACATCAGTCCATCCTTGCAAGCGCGCTGTCTTGGCGTCATACTTGACTCTGATCTCACCTTTGAGCCTCACATCCAGCATGTTGCCAAATCCTGTAGATTTCATCTTAAAAACATAGCCCGCATCCGCCCCTTTCTTGCACCAGATACTACCAAGGAGCTTGTCCATGCTCTAGTAATTTCCCGCATGGATTACTGTAACCCTCTCCTGATTGGTCTTCCCAAAAGCCGTACTGCACCCCTACAGTCCGTAATGAACGCTGCTGCTAGACGGATTTTCCTCTCTAGTCGTTTCTCTCACACCTCACCCCTCTGCCAGTCCTTACATTGGCTTCCTGTATGCTATAGGAGTCAATTCAAGGTACTTACTCACACCTATAAAGCACTGAACAACTCTAGCCCCTCTTATATCTCCTCACAGATCCATAGGTATGTCCCTTCTCGGTCTCTCCGCTCTGCCCTTGACCACCTCCTGTGCGTTGTCCGCACTCGTACGGCCAACTCGCGCTTGCAGGACTTCTCGCGGGCGGCTCCCTTCCTATGGAACAGCCTGCCTACCGCCATCAGACTCTCCCCTAGTCTTGCATCTTTTAAGAAGTGCCTTAAAACCCTCTTTAGGAAAGCTTATGGCCTCCAAGACTAACCAATACCTCACATACCTGTCTCTTGCCCTCTCCTAAAGGGCAGTCCACCTTATTTGATTGCAAATTCCTGTCCTAATGTGTTTTACACCCCACCTCCTATAGAATGTAAGCTCGATCGAGCAGGGTCCTCTTCAACCTATTGTTCCTGTAAGTTTATTTGTAATTGTCCTATTTATAGTTAAATCCCCTTCTTAATATTGTAAAGCGCTACGGAATCTGTTGGCGCTATATAAATTGCAATAATAATAATAATAACTGTTATTAGAAGTATTGTTATAGGGGGCACATAGAGAACACATGGCATTTCAGAAAGTCCTTGACATATTAGCAAACATACAAAAATACAGTTTTTGTCATATACTGTAAGTGTGACTAAACATATTTAAATTTTAAAAAGTAAAATATCTAGCTTAAAAATGTAAAGGATCTGATTGTATTTTTACTGTTACACTGTACTGTTAACTTAAAAAAACTATTTAAAAATAATCGATGTTTAAATGATATTCATACCTCCCAACATTGGGAGGCATGAAATCAGGACAGATGGACGGGCATTCAAGTAGGCATCGCCGGTGACATGCATCACTGATGAACCCGTCATGGGTGGACCTGCCTGGGAACTGGATGTGCCCCTCCACTGAATAGTGTCAGTCTGGTGTCAAGCACATAAAGCTGACAGACAGCTCCTGGCCAGCCCAAAAATACAGGACCAGGATTATTAATTAATAATGTTGGGGGAGGGGGGTCATTGTGTCCCCCGCTCCCCCAACTGTGGCCAGCGGATGGGGTTATTATTTATGGGAGGAACTAATGTCCTGCCCAAGCCCCCACACATGGTCAGTGGGTGAGACTAAATGTAATTTGTGTACTTAATGAATCCCCAAAACTTAACATCCAATATTTGTTTCTATCAATTTTTATTCAATTTATTACTGATTCTATTCTTTTCTATTTCTTGTTTGTAATGCTTTTTATATCCTAAATGTGTAAGATTTGTAATTAATCATAATATTTGAAAGAATATACCATTAAGCTTGTATTATATGTTATCAATAAAATGTTTTTTTTATATATTTTTGTTCTTAGGGTATTTTTGAGAGCCATCAACAAATTTGCTGGGACAATGAATCAGAAATTTCTTGAAAATATGAATTTCGAAGTACAGGTAAAGCACTAAGTTTTTGTGACATGCTTTTGTAAAGTTTTATCACATTCATCATAGCGTACATAAAATTAATAAGTTGCACAGTGAGGAAGATGGTAAGATACAATGGGATTTCAACCTGTATGTCGTCTCCAAAAAAGGAGATGTTAAATAAATAAAATTATATTCTTAAGCAGAGGTGCCTAAAGATAGATCCCTAGATGTTTTAAAACTACAGCTTTGTCAATCTAAAGGCATTCCAAAAAAATGCATGCTAAGCATCATGGGAGATGTAGTTCTACAACATCTGGCAGATTTTCCTTTTGGGTACTCCGACTTAAAGGGACACTATAGGTACCCAGACCACTTCATCACATTGAAGTGGTCTGGGTGCGGTGTCCCTGTACCCCTAAGCTCTGCAATACGGACACTATAGTCACCAAAACAACTTTAGCTTAATAAAGCAGTTTGTGTGTGTAGATCATTCATCTGATGTTTTACTGCTCAATTTACTACCATTCAGAAGTTAAATCACTTGGCTTACCTAAATTGTGAATACTTACTGCCGCGAATCTCATGACAGACAAATTTTCACTTCAAGATTAGGCATGCTGTGACTGTACACTCAGTCCTCGTGTACATCCTGTTATTTCTTCAACTGTCCTACTTGTAGCAGCAGTGGGTGGCTTAGTGTCAGAGTAGGCTTTTTAAGGGGTAATACAAAACTCTAAAAGGAATATGGGGCGCTCGTTTAATAATAATCCAATGCAGCCTAAAACAACTTCAAGTGCAATGTCACATTATACACTTAAAAAATAGTAGAGAACCCAAAACACACAATGATTAAAAATTATTTACATTAAGAAGGGTCTTGTTATTAACATTTACACATGTCTTGTAACATATATTCAAATAAGAGGACCCTAAATAAAATAGATAAAAAAAGGAAAAACCATAGTGCAATCTGTATATTTATATAAATAACAGAAGATGGTACAAATGACACACTCACAATTTCAAGAGCCCTTAACCCCTTAAAGACACATGACATGTGTGACATGTCATGATTCCCTTTTATTCCAGAAGTTTGGTCCTAAAGAATGGCTCTGAACTGTATAGGCACTTCATCCACCATTGGGATTGTAGTACAATCTTTTGTATCCAGAAGCGACAGGAATCAGATGATCAATGTTAAAATCACTTTTTTCCATGTACAGAGAAAAGTAAGTTGAAACAGCAGCACAACGCGTTTCAACCTCTATACAGGTCTTCCTCATGTGCAGTCTAAGGTAACAATGACCCCCTGGCTGTTTTCACAATATAATTACATATAGGTGTGTTACTATAGGTGTGTACACTCAAGATGGCGACGCTTCCAGTTTCGGCCATACCACTGTGTAAAATGCCTCATCCAAGATTGTCGAACATCCTTCAAATGAATACAAAACATCTAGTAATAGAAAACAGCCATAAATATTCTTCCTGGATAAGCTACACCATTAATACAATAAAGATACAATAAACACCTAAAACAGACATACTAATAGCTCTTGAATCCTCTGCCTTCCGGACCGGAAGTGCGCCGCCACACACAAGATAGCGACGCATCTAGTTTCGACTGTGTTGCAATCACTAATGCCCCTTCCAAGATGGCCGTCCGTCAGTCGCAATGATGTGTCCAAATTGTATAGGAGGGCTTCAGTGTCAATCAAGTTTGTGCGCGGAGTCAAGAATATCCAGTTTGTGTTTATAAAGTACACACATATTGGCTCAAAACTACAAATATTGCAGTTTTAAAAATTCCCATAAGGCATTGTGGTCCAGATTTCACGGCCAGTTTGTAGTACATTGAGTTCATGATAAATCCATGTCATTTTAAAATCAAAGAAATAAGGGTGGAGGGGAAGATAAAAAACAGGCATTAAGGAGAGAAGAAAGAGACTTAAGCATAAAATTAAATTCTATTAAAAATGTGATAAAAATACAAATATAAATATAAATAAGTGCAGAAGATGATAAATAGCCAGATAACTACAAGCAGCATGAATATATATATATATATATATATATATATATAGAGAGAGAGAGAGTATAGAGTATAAATGGTTTATATATATATATATATATATATATATATATATATATATATATATATAAATATATTAAAAAACTATACACATACAAATCTGAGACTATAAAATAGAATTAATCTCAAAGTCTATATTCAGGCCCTTAGGGGTAAGGGTCTGAAGTTCAAAAATCCCTTTTATTTCCTGCTTACTCCGTTTTCTGGATATATTCCCTCCTCTCCAATGAATGGTAACTTTCTCTATGGCATAAAACTCTAGATTTTTTGGGTCTGAGCCATGACTTTCTAAAAAATGTTTGGATACACATTAATAAAACCATTTTTTATATTTCTCTCATGTTTACTAATTCTAGTGTTTAAAGATCTTGAGGTTTTGCCCACATATTGGTAGCCACAACTACAATTTAATAAATAAATTACATCTTTAGAGTGGCAAGTGATAGTGGACTTAAAGGGAAACTCCAGTGCCAGGAAAACAATCTGTTTTCCTGGCACTGCAGGTCCCCTCTCCCTCCCACCTCCCAATCCCCGGTTGCTGAATGGGTGAAAACCCCTTCAGTAACTTACCAGAGGCAGCGACATGTCCCACGTTGCTGCTTCTTCCTTTGCCGCCACTCCTGATGATTGCGTCAGCCGGTGGGCGAGACTCATCCCGCCCACCGGCCGGGGAGACCTAATGCGCATGTGTGGCAATGCCGCTCATGCGCATTAGAGCTCCCCATAGGAAAGCATTGAAAATGCTTTTCAATGCTTTCCACAGGTTCCCTGTGCTAGGGACATGGAAGTGTCCTCTAGTGGCTGTCCAATAGACAGCCACTAGAGGTGGAGTTAACCCTGCAAGGTAATTATTGCAGTTTATAAAAAACTGAAATAATTACACTTGCAGGGTTAAGAGTAGTGGAAGTTGGCACACAGACCACTCCAATGGGCAGAAGTGGTCTAGGTGCCTGGAGTGTCCCTTAAGCTTCTCGAACAACCAGTCTTTACCCACTTGGCATGCTTTCTCAATTCCAACTTTCTCCTCAACCCTCTTCAATCTGGCTTCTGCACCCTTCTTTCTACAGAGCCCAGTCTGACTAAAGCAATGGATGATCTAACAACACACACTATTTCACATAGTCAGTCATATACATACTATTGCACACTCACATTTCTGTGGCCTGGTGCAGTATACTGGGCAATGTGAGGGAGCAGATGCCAGTATCTGCTCCTTTGCAACGTTAGTCCCCCCCATTCAGAACCCAGACAGAGCAGCCACTACCTCTCCCTCCCTCCTACATGGAGTCAGTAGTCCCAGTTGCCCATGCTGTCTCCTTTCCTGTTCACCTGCTCTGCTGTCTGGGATCTGGGAGGAAGTGAAGTTTAATCATGGGAACAAGCAGCTTTGCTTGAGGCCAAATTTGGGGGCTCTGCAGGCCCTCTCCGGTCCCTAGTCTGTATGTTTGATTGCCCTGCTTTATAGGGTATTAGAGTGTTTCTCCTGTCAATATGTTTGCCATTAATCCACTCGCACAATAATTTTGTCATAATGCTGCAAAAAAGTCTGGATTGCTTTCCCTGTGTGTGGATTGCATTTATCTATGTCTCTGACACTGTTAGAGAAGCAACTCCTGCTGAGTGGGTGATACTTACAATTAATGCAGTTAAGGCCACTCAAAACCAAATATATATGAATTGTAATTTAAACAGGTGCTCGCTGTATAAACCCTGTTTTCCTTCAGGGTTAAATCAATACTCTTAATAAAATACCATACAAGGGAACACTATTATTGGTTTATTATTGGTTTTAAGATTATTGGTTTCCTGTGTGCTACTGTATGGTATTATTTTTAGAGTGGATGAATTTGCCTGATAAAGAATTTGGTTTAGAAAGTGGTCACAAAGCCTTCCCCAAACACATTAAATATTTAAGATATATGTCTCTATATAATTATTATTGCTTTCATATTAACTGCACATTTAAGACAAGAAAAAAACAGATACAAAATAAATGTTAATTAAAATGACAAAAAAGACAACAAACTGTGAAGTTAAAATGTCTTATTAATTTTTATCAAAATATACTTGAAGCAGTAGGAAATTAAAGATCTGTGATAACTTACTATTCATTTTTTTATTTGAAGTATAACATTTTTAAAACAAACAAACAAACAAACAAACCAGTATTGCTATTTTATCATTTTAATATCAAGTGCCAGCTGTGTGATTTTTGTTGAGTAGGTAGATTCCATCCCTTAACTATTAAGGATAATAATGTATATGTTTATTTGGTTTTATATAAAACATCTCAGCGATTGAAATTCAAAATGTGTGTGAAAGAAAACCCAACAGGGGAGCTTTATCAGAGAGCTCTCTTATAAAAAGCGGTCTAAAAGTACTAAGCATGGGGCAGTTACCATGGAAATCATAAAAACCAGCTGGCACATTATTGTTTACAACTCTCTTTTTACATTTTTGCACCACTTTTTAGAACAATATATTTCCAATTGTGTGTCCATTCTGCCACTTACAGCATTAATAAGTGTTTTGTTTTGTTTTCTCCGGAAAAACAAGCAATTCGGTAATTGTCCAACATAAATGTTTTTAATTAATATTGTTCTACATTTTCTTATCAATGGTTGCTTTGATTTTTAGATATATTAAAATTATTTTATTTGACTATTTCATGTTTAAGTTAAATTTGACCATAACACATCATAATTGTTTTATAATATCAAATATTGAACCACTTAAACCTTTTTTTTATAGCAAATTTGCCTAATAAAAAAAAGGACATTTAAAATTAAGTCAAGGAAAGAAGATTGGTTTAGGCATAAGGCCATTTATGTCTATATATATAAATTGTAAACTAAAAGGTTCAAAAATAGACACAATGAACCTGCATTACATTGGAATGCTAATGGTAGTTTCTGTTGAGGAACTTTCGTCTCTCAAGAGATGAATGTGGAGACTGGGAGCGGTGTCCAGCAGAACCTAGGTATGAAGGATAAAATGGTATGCCTCCTTACAATGTGAAGGTTCCAAAGTACTCCTGGCATGATGACCACTACATCCAATTATACGGGTTATGCTGGTATCCTGTGAGCACTATTTCATGTTATGCCATTACATTTGGTGCTGACATTTTTTTTTTTATCTGGTTGCGGTTTGGTACTTTATTCCCAGGGAATAACTGAGCAAGCCAGTCTCCATCTAAGGATTAATTTGAATTATTTGCCCTATTTTGGAACAAATTCAGATTATTTTCAAACTCATAAACAATTACAGAGCTGAAAACGAGGATGGCTTTTATTGATTGACAAATAGACATTCTGGACTATTTTGTTTTTTACAAGATAGAAGTCCAACTATGGAGTAAATGTTCCCCCAATATAACCAATGGGAAAATGGATATTCAATAAGCAGAGGAAGCCTTATCTTTGTCAAAAGAATCCAGACTATTATTTGGGGGGTTTGGAAATATTAATCCATGTGCAAGAGTCAAAAAGAAAAGTAAAATGCAAAATACAGTGATAAAAAGTATTAGCAAAAACAAGTAGTACAAAACAATTTATTGTACAAGATAACAGAAATGAGTCTGGATGTCCACCATGTGTTCGGATTAGCATTATAATTATATAAAGACATGATCACCTCAAAGCTAACGTAATTCATTATCCATTCCCTCCAACTTGCTGCTTTCACTGGCTCGATCAAACTATTGTACAAGTCAAAGAAGAATCATTACACAGGAAATCCATTATCATGAATTTTCTAGCTCATAAAATATTTCTAATGCATTGTGGTGTTGAGAACAATAACATTGAAAGGCAGTCAGATTGTGAATTACTTATTTTTCCCAAGGCTTTATTCTCCTCATATTCAAAGGTTTGCTTCAGGGTAGATTTACCAACCAAGACCTTTGCAATTGTATCCAACATATACAAAATATATAATTGTTAGAGGTATGGTTTGATTGCAGATTCACAGAGGCCAATACTTACTGAGATTTAATGTGCGTATATGATGTACTCTGGATGGTTATCCCATACAAATGTTGCATGAAAAATACCACTTAACCAGCATTCCTGTTATATCGTTGTATACAGATATTATATCTCTAAAGAGCGATGTGGATAATTTGAGGACTGGGTAGACAAATATAGATGAGATTTAATACAGAGAAATGAAACGTCATGCAGTTTGGAATAATGAACCCATAAGTAACTTATACACTAAATGGGGTTGAGTTAGACATGACATTATGCAAATGCTAGTATTTATTTATTTGTTTTAGAAAAAAAGACATATCAGAGGGGAGATATTCAAATATATACAGGATTAGTTCAAAACTCTACCTGGTAACCTGTTCATTAGCAGGAATATGCAACATGCATTGAGACCGGAAGAAAGGATATTTTCACTTACCGCAGAGGAAAGGGTTCTTTACAGTAAGAACAATAAAGATGTGAAATTTTCTGTTCCAAAATGCCATCTTATCAGACTCTGTAGATTTTTATTTTTTTTTAAACGCCTGGATTTTTTTAATTGTTTTTTTTTCTTTTTTAATAAAAACTAAATATTCTAAATTACTATATAACTGTGCATAGAAAATACATTAAAATGCATAGGCACTTATTTTTTTATTTTAAATAGTATAAAAAATATTTTTCAAGGAAAACCTGGAAGTTAATTCCAAGCTTCCCATTTTTTTTAAATCAGACATACATGTATAGCATCACATATGTTTCTTTTTAATCCCCAGCTATTAAGTATATTAAAAATGTAAAATATATTGGGCTGCTGGTTGAAGGAAGTCTTCGTAAAAGAGAGTGAGCAGTAAGAGAGTTGCTGAAATATTTTTCTTTAATAAAAAATATAAATATATTTGAAAATCAATTTGTAATTTAGACAAATAATATAGAAATGCTTCTCTACTCTGGATACTTGGCATAACATGTTATTTATTCACTACCATGACCCCTAAAAAACTTGTCAAGGAGTATTTGTTAAGTTGCAGACATTGATCAGGTAAATGCATGTCTGCTTATTTTGTATTTCAGTGGCAAAAATGTCTAGGTGCACCTCCCTTTCAACTGTTTAATACTTTATTAGTTATTATTATTATTATTATTATTATTGCCATTTATGTAGCGCCAACAGATTCCATAGCGCTTTACATTGTTAAAATGGAAAGATCAACTGACTTACACCTTCATTTCTTGATAAGCTTGTCAATCATAAATTTTATTTTTCGCAAACATTTTTTAAAATGTTTGCAAATATATTAAAAGATCAATTTAATAAAATATGTGTACTTTTAACCTTAATACAGTTTCACTAAATTGTCCAATTTTCTCTTGTTCAATGTTAAAAATATATAGTTTTTATTTATCAGAATTACAAAACACTATTGTGTCATGTTCCTTTTGCCTTATAAATTATTTAGGTATCATCTTTTCCTTTGAGATAAACATTTTATATTCTCTATATTCAATTTACAGCTCTGGAATAATTATTTTCACTTGGCAGTGGCTTTCATTACCCAGGACTCTCTGCAGCTTGAAAATTTCTCTCATGATAAACGAAATGAAATTCTAGACAAGTACGTAATGTTTTCTTTTATTTATCAGTCTGTTAGCATGCTGTTAATGAAAGTAATTATTTTAATGGGTTTTTTTAATTTGTTTTTTTATCAGGTATGGAGACATGAGATGCCATATTGGCTTTGCAATTCGTGATATGTGGTACAAGCTTGGTAAGAGAAAAAAAAGAAAAAACATTAATATTACATTTTTTATGTTCTGGCATATTCCATGGTGCTGTACAAGAAGACACAATAAACACAATAACCGGCAGCAACTATACTTATAGACCAAGATGGAAATGAGGGCCCTGCTGAAACATATTTTCAGTTTTGTTTACAAAGCATGCATAGCTGAATGTGCTGATAATAGGTAGGGATGTGCATGGGCAAAAAATTTGGTTTGGTTCGGAAATTCGGTAAGTAAAAAAATTAGTCTGCTTCGGCAATTCGGGCCAATGGCAATCGGTTCGCCACTTCGGAACTTCGGAAATTCGAAACCCTAACCCCTAACCCTAACCACTTGTTTTGCCTCTAACCCTAAACCCTAAGCCCTAACCCTAACCACTTTTTTTGCCACTTTTCAGAAATCCGAAGCACTTTGGAAATTTGGTTCGGAACTTCAGAAATTCGGCAATTCGAACTTCAGACATTCGTACGCATCCGAATGTCCGAATTGCACGCAATTCATCTGAATGTACATTCGGAATAAAACAAATTGCACATGTCTAACAAAAGCTACAATATTGCTTGTTGTAGGATCAGTAAAAATTAGTGATAGTTAGGGAGTGGGGCCAGGCTGCTAAGCTAGCAGGACGCTGGCTGAGGGAGCTCTGGCTCGTTTGGAGAAATTGGGCAAATAACTGAGATATTTAGCAAAATTAAACGCGGATATTGATTTTGATTTCTGACCTGTAGAGTAAGCTCTGGCGACTCCTTGTCTAATTTTTCTGGCACGACTGGGGGCTTTCAAGACCTGACGCTCATTTTGGCCTGACCTGAGGCAGTGCTGGTGCAAGGATTATTGCTGCCCTAGGCCAACAAAAAATTGCCGCCCCCCATATGTTCTGCCCACCATGTGACATCACAATGCCCCACCCACATGATCTGCCATATGGCAATGCCAGTTCTGCGCAAAGTGTCTTTTATCTGAAAAGGCAGTGTCTTTACATTAAAAAACCTGCAGGCACAGGTTATAGACTCCAGAACTACTACATTAAGCTGTAGTGGTTCTGGTGACTATAGTGGCCCTTTAATGTGAGGTAATTTAGATATTAGTGCCACTAATAATATATTGGATTGCCTACTACCACCAGATGAGGACTAGAGGATAATGATGGGCTCAGGCTGCAGTCTGGCTCCACAGGTCTGGTGGAGAAGATCCTTGCTGGAGACTGTAACAGTGCTCATAACAATTAATGAACAGGAAGCAGCTCAAGTTTTGGGGCCCCTTACACAGCTCAAGGTCTGGGCCCCCAGGGCCTGACCGTGAGTATGCCTACAAGGCCTGCCCATGAGTTCACTCACAGGGACTGGAGTGTATGTACGTAGGGGATGTGTTATGTGTCATTGTAGAGGATGTAATGTGTGTGTGTTCTTATGGAAAGTAGTGTATAGGGATACCAATTTGTGTAAGGGATGTAGGGGATGCAAGGTGTGTTTCTCTGTATGTAATTTAATGCAGTGTGTGTCTGTGAGGGGTGCATTCGGTGTGTGTAAGAGGTGCATTTTGTTTATGTGGGTGTAAGAGGAGCAGTGTGTGTGTGTGTGTGTGTGTGTGCATGCGTAAGGGATGCATTGTGTGTTGCGGTGTGTCTGTGAGTGAGTAGGGATGCATTGTATGTTTCTGTGTGTGTAGGGATACATTGTGTGTTTCTGTGTATGTGTAAGGATGCATTGTGTATGTGTGTAGTGTAAAAGAGAGGGATTGTGGGGTAGGATAGGGGCTGAGAGGGGAGCAGGTCTTTAAGAAAAAATTATAGTGCTCTCCCCCCTTAGTGGTACTCTCACTCCCCCTCTCACCGCGTATTGGTCCTCTCACTCCTTCCTCTTCCCCCTTAGTGGTCCTCTCACTCCCCCCTCCCCCTTAGTTGTCCTCTCACTCCCCCCCAACCTTTAGACCCTTAGTGGTCCTCCCTCTCCCCCCCTTAGTGGTCCTCCCTCTCCCCCTCTCTTAGTGGACCTCTCCCCCAACCCCTTAGTGGTCCTCCCTCTCCCCCACCCCTTTAGTGGTCCTCCCTCTCCCCCCTCTTAGTGGTCCTCCCTCTCCCCAACCTCTTAGTGGACCCCCTTGTACTGGCCCTCTAGTGGTCATATCCAGTCCCATCTCACCCCTTAGTGGTCCTCTCCCTCACCCTTAGGGGTCCTCCCTCTCCCAGAACACCTCCCTCTCCTTCACCTCCTACCCCCTTAGTGGTCCTTCCTCTCCCCCTCTCTCCCCCCCCCCCCTCTCCCCAAACCCTTAGTGATCTTCTCCAGTCCTCCCTCTCTGCCTTGGTGGTCCTCCCTCCCCCTTATGGCCCTCCCCTCGTTAGTGGTCCTCCCTCCCTGTTGTGCCTCCTACCTATGTAGCGTGGCCGATCAGTGCGGACCACGGTACAGGAACTTCAGTTTCCTGTACCCGACCGCCGGCGGATTGACAGGAAGTGCTCACTCACGCTCAGCTGCATCTCTCTCCTCAAGTTAGGGCCGGCGATCCGCAGCAATCCTGGTCCAGGGTGACTGGCCGAGACCCCAGAAGTCCCCCTGCAGCAGCCCTGTCTCTCTGGGCCTCCAGGGCCATGTCATCACGATGATCACATGGCCGCAATGCCTGCAGGTGGACTGTCTGAGCTGTCAGGCAGCCCCCCTGACACCTAAAATTAAAAAAATATATATTAAAATAATTAAATAAATATATTATGCATATATTATATATGTATAATATATTATAAAGTAATGAAAGAATTTTATAATATATTATACATATATGGGAAATAAAAGTGTGTGTGTGTGTGTGTGTATATATATATATATATATATATATATATTTATATACTACGTTTGTATATATATTTATATATACACACACACATACGTAATATATTTATTTTTATATATATATATATATATATATATATTTATATATTATAAAAAAAATAAAACTATATATATATATATATATATATATATATTCTCCTTGCTCATGACTAGGATAAAAAGAGGATGTCGGTCTAAACTTCGAGTGGATGATTTGATTGGATATATTCTCCTCATTATTTCTATCTTGGAGGGATTCTAGAATTCGTATTCCTTCCAAGTCATAACTGTCCAAATTATCATAACTGTCCATTGTCATTGGTATAGTTACATTGATTTCCACTTTTCTTAAACAAATGGAAAAGTGAGTGTTTGGATGAATTTGTGAACATCTACAAAAATAGTAAAATAATTTGGTGATAGAGTAGGGGCTTTCGGATGAATTTGTGAACATCCATAAAAATAGTAAAATCATTTGGTGGTTGAATAGGGGCATGTATTTTATTTCCGTAAAAGCCAACAGTATTATGACATCCATAGTTAAAATGTCATGCAGAACTTGAAAAATAACATTTCTTAATTTCTCATACTTTGTTGGATTTAATTCATATTCAATTATGTTTCATCTATAAAATATTTGATATGAAATAAAAAGCCCTGTTTCTCCTGCACAAAATTATATATAATAAGTGTGAGTGCACTTAATATGAAAGAGGTGAAATATGGTTCAACCACACATAGCGCATATTCCAGGTTTTGTTTACGGTTTGTTTTGATCACAACTTGTACAATTGGCTCCATCCTTAAGAGGGGGTGAAGATTGCTGTATTATTTAGTATCGATTTTGGCTTTTTGACCATTGCTAGTAGTGTGACCATTCTCCATTTTGTTTTTCTTGACTCTTCGCTTGTCTACTCTATTATATTTCTTTCTGTCTCCCTGACCTGGGCTTATTTACTACAATTCTGTTAAGCGTTAAGCCTGGCCACTCTAATGTCCGGTAATACCCCTCTCAGCCTTACTATACCTACCTTCAGTCAGATATCAAAACACAATACAGTTTAAAAATATGCTGTTATTTGCTCTCAACATTTCTATTTCAAATTTTATAACTCTTTTAAACTATTTTAATATCACTTTGGCATTTTTTCTGCCATGTTCAACTGAAAACATAAAATAAAATGCCTGCAGAAAGCTGACAAGGGTATTGTACATCAGCCTCTAGTCATCTCCTCTATCACTTAAAGGCTTGGATCCAAAACCCATAGTAACTTGCTGCACAGGTATTGCTAAAGAAACTAATGACACAATTATAACAATAACTGACTTAAATAGGTATGTGACTGTCATGAAAAAAAAACTTTAGTGGATTACTTATTCCATTTTAGTCAAAGCTATTACAATTCCTACAAAAACACCAGTTCAGAGGTAAAATTACCTTACAACCTTTTCTACAGGGAATATACTACAAGAAAATAATCTGAGGGATTTGTGAAAAATGTAATGAAATGTGTGACCAGCCTTTTAGAATAATAAAAAAATCATGTAATTGTTCTAGTCTGGAATATGGAATGGCATGGAATTGTTTTCAAGCAACCAAATGAGTCTCTTGGTTCTCTGAATCAGAAAGTGTTGAGATGCAAACTTTTTTTACATTTGAATTAGAAAATAAATAAGATGTTTTAACTTATTTATTTTAGCATTAGATTCATTAATTTATTTTCATGTTCCTTTAATTGATTTGATGCATTATTTAGAATCATACATTTGTATACTCCAATGCGTATTTTATATTTTAGTAACTAAATTAGCATTTTTTTAGTTAATGCATACATACACTATTATGTTATACACTTGTGGAATTGTAGATTCTAAAGCACCGATTTCCATTTTTTATTTATCTCGGGTATCTACCCATGTGGCCTATGGTAGAGGGTAATAATAATGGTGGTTCTACCTCCTAACTAAAAAAATGACAAGGGATTGCAAGTATCCTCGCTTCAAGTATTAACCCCCAAGTAATTAGCCCTATATATATTTAACTGATGCAGATGAAGAAAGCATAATGTATTGCAGGCCTACAAACATCTAGAACAACATAATCGTATTTGACAACTGCACATATGTAAATGTATGTATGTGCATAGTTGTGCTCTGCTTACAATGCATTGTGTTTTAATCTATAAGTATTGTGATTGTGTGCAGCACTGAAACAGGAAGCACCTCTAGTGGCCTTCTGAGTGGCTGTCACTGGAGGCAGGGACGTATTAGCCGCGAGTCAAACAAGGCATTTTCCAGGGGGCGGCAAAAAAGCCGCACCCAAATGCCCAGGGCAAATGTCTTGTTAGCCTTGCGGCTAACTACAAATCCGGTCGGTCGGGCGAGCACTTTCCCCTGAGCTCTCTGCTCAGCTCTCTCGCGCGCCACAGAGTGATGCCGGGAGCCGGAATATGACATCATATTCCAGCTCCTGGCATCACTATGCGGCGTGCGAGGGAGCTGAGCAGAGAGCTCACTAAACAGTGCTCCCTCGCCAGCGCTGCCCGCCCAGCAGCCCAGCAGCCACTGGACCCCAGGGAAACCCCCCTCCCCCAGCATTCCCAAAGGTAAGGAGGCTGGGGTGGTTGAATTAAAAAAAAAAAAAAGTGAGTGTGTTAATGTGAGTGTGTGTTAGTGCGTGTGTGTTTTAAAGAGCTGGTGCCCTTCATCTATCTCTATTGTGAGGACCTGATACTCCTGGATGGGATCTACTCTATATACAAAGCTGTATAACCAGTTTCTTAACAGGCTCGTTAAAATGTGAGTTGATGACCTAAAGAGTGTATCTGTTCCAAACACTGAACATTACTTTAGTACCCAATGAGAGTGTATTTTTTTTTTTTACCTTTCAGATACAAGCCGTGTATTCTGTTAATATTAGGTATAAACATATATATTTATATATACTCACTATTATATACGTTGGGAAGAGGGAGTTTTGGGACCACTGTTTTACATTTGTACATTGTTTTATACTTCTGCGCTGGTCACTACTTTTTACTGCTTGATTCTAATTATATATACATGTAATATTGGTAAAATATGTTCATTGAAAATAACAATGGAAAGCTGCATATACATATTATGACAGTGGTAAACTGCAGCTATAAATAGTAACATTGGTATAGTAAATAAATATTAACATGGTAACAAATATAGACTAAATCAGGTGGAGTACCTTCCAAGCTTTAGTCAGTATCTTCAGTGGTGTATCCTGGTTTTGTGCTGACAAAACTCAGGCGCCCCCCTCCCGCCCGCGCCACCCCCACCCAACCCTTCCCCCGCCCCGCCTTCTAAATACACACACACATTCACTGACAGATACGCATACACTAGCTAACAGAAACACACACACACTCACTAGCAGATACACACACACACTCACACTAACAGACACACACACACTAACAGACACACTCACTAGCAGATACACACACTCACACTAACAGACATACACAGACACTAACAGACATACACACACACTAACAGACATACACACACACAAACACACACACACACACTCACTTTTTTTTTTTTATTTAACCCCCCCTCCAGCCTCCTTACCTTTGAGAATGCTGGGGGGGGGGGGGGGGGGGGTTCCCTCTCTCCCTGGTGGTCCAGTGGCTGCTGGGCGGCGCTGGGCGGCGGCTGGCGAGGGAGCACTTCCTCTTGCCGCCCCCTGGAAAATGCCGCCCAAGGCAAATGCCTTGTTTGCCGCGTGGCTAATACACCCCTGCTTGGGCGGCACGTAAACCAGCACATTTCACTAGGTAATATGCTCTCAATGCAAACTACAAATTACTAAAGGGACCTGCGCGCCCAAACGTATGTTCGATTGCCAAGCCTAACTTGTTATGTTTTTCTTGTGCTTTAATTATATCTCTGCTAAAGAAAGTACCTGCGAGTCTCAATGTTTTCTCTTGCATTGAAGAAAAATAAAAATCATATTTACAAAAAAAGAATTATAGATAGGGCGGAGGAAAGAGGGGAGAGGAGGGAGTGAAGTGATTATATAAGAAAATGTGGTATTGTTTTTATTACCTTTAATTTTTTATTTATTTTTTTACTATTCATTAATTTATTTTCTCTACTATATTATATTTTCCACTAGAGGGATAATAGTAAATTCTGTAAAGAATGATCACAGAGGTAAATAAATATAGCAATATTTTAGAAAGTAAAGGAATTACACGATAAAGAGTATTATATGATTTTGGGGGCACTTAGCCACAATAATCAAAGATTAAATAAAAGGAAGTTGATATTTTGAATATAAGGTTGTAAGATCATTAAATAGTAAAGAGTACAGGGATAAAGGAAAATGACACGAGCGGCAAGCGACTTAATCTAGAATTAAGGAGTATGCACATTTTCAGATTTTTATTTTTTATTTCACAGAGGTAAACTTATATATATGGTAATATGTGATTTTAAGGGTATTTAATTACTAATGGAAGAAAGTGTCTACTTTGATATTAGGTTGTAAGATAAAAAGGTAACAAATAGGGTATAGGTGATAAAATATATCCCATGGGCAGAAATTAATTCAATTTAGTAACTAAGGACTATACCTTTAACATATGTTTATTGCTCTCTTCCTCTCCTTTCGCTTTCCTCTCATTTTGATGTTTTTATAAAAATGTTATATAGAAGTGGGAAAACAGTGGAGAAAAGATACTGAGCTTTTTTTTATTATTTAATTCCCCCCCCCCTTACCTTTGGGAATGCTTGGGGGGGGGGGTTCCCTCTCTCCCTGGTGGTCCAGTGGCTGCTGGGCGGCGCTGGGCGGCGGCTTGCGAGGGAGCACTTCCTCTGAGCTGTCTGCTCAGCTCCCTCGCGCACCGCACAGTGAGGCTGGGAGGCGGAGCCGGAATATGACGTCATATTCCGGCTCCCAGCCTCACTGTGCGGCGCGCGAGGGAGCTGAGCAGACAGCTCAGAGGAAGTGCTCCCTCGCCAGCCGCCGCCCAGCAGATCGCCCGCCCAGAGGGCTTGTCAGTTAGCCACAAGGCTAACAATGCATTTGCCCTGGGCGTTTGGGGGCGGCTTTTTTTGCCGCCCCCTGGAAAATGCCGCCCAAGGCAAATGCCTTGTTTGCCTCGCGGCTAATACGCCCCTGAGTATCTTACAGTTTCAGGGAGAGGTGGAAATGAAGTGGCTTTGTGTCTGTTAGCTGGTTTGTGGAATTAATCTTTTTCCACATTTGTTATATCTTTTTAAAGGTATAATATATGGTCAGGAACCCAAACATGCATTCCTGACCCTATAATGTTAAAAACACCATCCAGCCCCCCTTGCCCCCAGGCACCCAATAAATAGTAAAAATCTTACCTTTACTACAGTCTGCTGCTGGCTCTGCCCCGATCTGCCTGTTTGGCTGACATCATGAGAAGTGATTCTCTCCGCCAATCACAATCCCATAGAAAAACTGTAGTTGTACTGGTGACTATAGTGTCCATTTAACTCTGTGCCCACATTTTTTCTCTAAAGTTGTTTTCTATATTACTATATTCTACAAGCATACAGTTTATGTGTAGAAACAAGCAGCCTTGATTGCAATATAATGTACTGTTTAAAACTGAATGGTCCCTTGCACTTTCAAATATCTGTAGGTATTATTCTGTGGCTCACCTAGATCCAATCCTCTATTAGACAATGACTCATATGCGTAAGTTATGAATTGACGTTGAGGAAAGGTTCGTCAGTTCTACTCTTTTGTCTTTGGCCTGGATTTCTCCCTCCGCAGTATCCACTTAGCCCATGGACACTGCCTCAGTAGAGGTCTAGTTACAGACCTGGAACAGTGTGCAGTGCTTATATAATCTCTCCACCTACCTTTCTTCTCTGTTGCCACTCTCTGACAATCTGGAGCTTGAGATGGATGTTCTTTCAAAATCGAGTCTACTGCAACTTTATGCTAAGACGGAGCTGTTGCACCTGGCTCTGCTTCCTTTTTTAAGATAGTAAAGCTTAAGTTCCACCTTTTGTCAAGATTGACAAGTGTAAGAAAAATACAAAGTCCTTAATTTAACTTATATTTTAAGAGAAATAGATCAGAGAAAAAGAAAATAAGAACAGATTCTGAAAGAGTAAATGAAAAGGACACAATAGGAGATATGCAAGTTTGAGGTGACAGAACCAAAATACATACTTACCTTCCCCTCTGACCAGTAGTCGAAAAATATTTCTCAGCCATGTCTCCAACCAATCTGACCCTCTGCATTTCTGTAGAGAAATGTAAATGCCTGTCCCCATTCTGCCTCCCACACTACATGACAACTTTTGTATTTGAAATATAAAAAAATTGACTTAGCACAATAACCACTACAATAGTGGTTATGCTATAGTGGATATGGTGCCAGGAGTGCCATGGCACCCTCCCAGAGCAATTTGTAAAACCATTTTATAACACATATGTGTCACAGCCTGCTTCAAGAATCAAATTGCAGGAGAAATCAGTTAGCTCCACTGAGCTAAGCAGGGCCATAAAGGGCCGCTCTCATTGACTGAGCATGTCAGGTGAGTACTCACTGCCATTGAGTGTTATCCTGGACCAGACCTGCTTAGCTTAATGAAGACAACAGGCTTATTTGGCAGTAGAAGACAAGGTGAGCCATGTGCACCTAGTGAACCCAGCTAAGGTGTTGAACTATTCTAACATTCTAACAAAACATTTTGACAGATAACACCATAACCGCTACAGCAGTTAATTGGTTGCATTCTAATAGCCATGGAAGGAGTAAGTTATATGACCACACTGAGCTTTCTTGCAGCAGTGGGTATGAGAATAGATTTATAGGGTAATATATGAAGGACATGCTCTTAGTCTTTCCATGTAAAATTTTAAATGTCAATTGTTGACATTGACTGAAATACAGATATAATAATTATGATAAGGTTTTTCTTTGAAGAACATCTCATAATTTGTATTGAAAGTGGTTAATGTTTTTTAGTGATATTTGATTTGATGTTGTTTTCATTGGCATTTGAATCTTCCTCTAGAAACATCATCTGTAAATTTGTAATTCAAATGCATTAAGCATCTTAAAGAGGAACTTTCATTCCTCTAGAAATGACAGTTCCTTGTTCCATCACTGCACGAATCATTGCAGTGTTAACTTTGGTGCACAAAGCCATGTAAGTTAAATCTTTGGTGTAGAAAAGCAAAATTAACACAATAACTAAATTACACCAGATCATGCAAAGTAATAAAAAATGAAAATATATCTTGATATTTATGTTTGATTTAGTGAATTATTATTTTGATGAATCATGTTTATTTCAGATTTACTTTATAAATCATAACTTGTATCTAATACAAATTCTATGAGGTTGGGACAATTGCATAGTACATATTTAAACAAACAGAAACACAATAAACACAATAAACAGGACAAAAGCTAGTTTCTCATTAACTCTTTGGCAAAAGATAGTGCTTAACATGCAAAACTTTGTTGATTGCAGTGGGTGTACTAAAAAATAATTAATTTGCAATTAGTTTAAGTTAAAAAAGGACAATGTTATTGTCTGGCTTTCTATTTAACAAAATCTGTAGGTCATACATTTCACAAAGATGGTATTTATAACAGATTCAGACTACAGACTGTGGTCAGGCTACAAACAAATAACCTGTTGTGAGTAATACAAACCGAGAACCCCTGAATTAAAAAGTATACACTAATCCACTAAGTATGCCACTAATCTTAATGATGTGTGCTATGTATTTGTAATACTAGCATGTTGTATAGTGGTATAATAGTATAAGTGCTCTATAAAATATGCTCATAAACAACATTAAAACCTGTGACAGTGGAGGGAATTACATTGATTATATTGTTAAAATGGCTCCTGTCATGGGATGTGATATATTAGGTTGCAAGTGAACAGTCAGTTCTTGAATTTCATGCGTTGGAAGCAGGAAAAATGGGCAAGTGAAAAGATGACTTTGACAAGGGCAAAATAGTGAGGACTAGACTACTGGATAAGAGCATCTTGATGGTAGTTCATGGCATGCTGTGGTTAGTACATATCAAACAGCGAACAGGCATCAGGGTCATGCATGAGCAAGGCTCATTGAAGCACGTGGGGAGCGAAGGTTAGCCCATCTGGTCTGATATAGAAGAGCTACTGTAGCTTAATTTGCCAAAAAACATAATTCTGATCATGATAGAAAGGTGTCAGAACACACAGTGCATTTCACTTTGCTGCGTAGCTGCAGACCTGTGAGAGTCCATGATCACCCCTGTCAATTGCTGAAAGCACCTTCAATGGTTACATGAGCATCAAAACTGGATCACAGTGCAATAGAAGTAGGTTTGACCTGATGAATTACAGTTTCCATTAGATCAGGTTTATGGCTGGGTGTGTGCACGCCATTAACCATGCATAGAGATTGTAGCAGGATGCACTATGGGAAGAATGCAGGCCGATGGAGGCAGTGTTATGCTCTGAGCAGTTTCCTACTGGGAAACATTGGGTCCTGGCATTCATGTGGATGTTACTTTGACACCAACCTTTCTACGTCTGTACGTATTTGACAGGGGGAGTACAGGAGGCAGGAATCAGCCAAGACAAAGTATCATAGGGAAAATCAAAGTCGTAGTCGAAGGAAAGACAGGGGTCAGATAAGATGGCATAGGTTCAGAGACGATTTAACAGGTGGAGGATCAGATAGCAGATAAATCAAACAAGGCAATTTAGGCACACTGAAGTTAACACCACAGTAAGCACATTATAACTAAGCAATGAGGTAGAGGTAGACTGAGATTATATAGGGGAGAGGTATCCACCTCTCACATTCTATTAGTTAAAAAGTGATTAGTCCTTTAACCCCTTAAGGACACATGCCATGTGTGACATGTCATGATTCCCTTTTATTCCAGAAGTTTGGTCCTTAAGGGGTTAAACAATGTCACGTGTGCTGTCCCTTTGAAAGGCCGCGCCTAGTGAAAGTGGAATTACACATGGTTTCAATTGGGGCTTCCCGTGGGTTGCGGCATGTTGTGGAGAGCCGCGGTTCCACATCTGTGTTTGCAGGGAGGCCGGTTGACTGCATACATCACTGGGCATGCTGGAGTCCTCAGCGTGTACCTAGAGAAGACTGCTGCAGCTGTGGGCGGAAACGCGGTGGGGGACCTACAGCTAAGTGCGGCCGTGACACCTACCTAGAGATTTTTGATATAGTAATATCAAAATACATGTACAATTAAATTATATATATATATATATATATATGTATATATATATATATATATATATATATATATATATATACACACCCTGTTCCAAATTATTACGCAAATTCTATTTAAGTGTCACAATGATTAAATATTTAGTTTTTCAGTTTAACTCATGGATGGCATTGTGTCTCAGGGCTCTTTTGATCACTGAAAACAATCTCGGATACCTGTGATAATTAGATTGCCAGGTGAGCACAATTTAAGGAAAAACTACTAAAGGCGGGTGTTCCACATTATTAAGCAGAGCACCATTTTCATGCAATATGGGGAAGAAAAAGGATCTCTCTGCTGCCGAAAAGAGTGAAATAGTTCAATGCCTTGGACGAGGTATGAAAACATTAGATATTTCACGAAAACTTAAGCGTGATCATCGCACTATTAAGAGATTTGTGGCTGATTCAGAGCACAGACCGGTTCGTGCAGATAAAGGCACATTGAGGAAGATTTCTGCCAGATCCATGCATCAAATCAAGAGAGCAGCTGCTAAAATACCATTACATAGCAGCAAACAGATATTTGAAGCTGCTGGTGCCTCTGGAGTCCCACGGACATCAAGATGTAGAGTCCTCCAGAGTCTTGCAACTGTGCATAAACCTTCTATTCGGGCACCACTAACCAATGCTCACAAGCAGAAGCAGCTGCATTGGGCATAAAAATACATGAAGACTAATTTTCAAACAGTCCTGTTCACTGATGAGTGCCATGCAACCCTGGATGGTCCAGATGGATGGAGTAGTGGATGGTTGGTGGACGGCCACCCTGTTCCAACAAGGCTGCGACATCAGCAAGGCGGTGGTGGAGTCATGTTTTGGGCCGGAATGATGGGAAGAGAGCTGGTCGGCCCCTTTGGGGTCCCCAAAGGTGTAAAGATGACCTCTGCAAAGTATGTGGTAAAAAAATACTGTTATCATTAGGAGGTTTGTTTAATAAAATTTGAATTGTACTCTTAATAGTTGATAACATGATAATTATGCTGACTGTTATTTAAATCAATTATTTAGGTAAATGAGAAAAATATCATTTGCATAATAATTTGGAACAGGGTGTATATATATATATATATATACACAGGGAGTGCAGAATTATTAGGCAAATGAGTATTTTGACCACATCATCCTCTTTAGGCATGTTGTCTTACTCCAAGCAGTATAGGCTCGAAAGCCTACTACCAATTAAGCATATTAGGTGATGTTCATCTCTGTAATGAGAAGGGGTGTGGTCTAATGACATCAACACCCTATATCAGGTGTGCATAATTATTAGGCAACTTCCTTTCCTTTGGCAAAATGGGTCAAAAGAAGGACTTGACAGGCTCAGAAAAGTCAAAAATAGTGAGATATCTTGCAGAGGGATGCATCTCTCTTAAAATTGCAAAGCTTCTGAAGCGTGATCATCGAACAATCAAGCGTTTCATTCAAAATAGTCAACAGGGTCGCAAGAAGCGTGTGGAGAAACCAAGGCGCAAAATAACTGCCCATGAACTGAGAAAAGTCAAGCGTGCAGCTGCCAAGATGCCACTTGCCACCAGTTTGGCCATATTTCAGAGCTGCAACATCACTGGAGTGCCCAAAAGCACAAGGTGTGCAATACTCAGAGACATGGCCAAGGTAAGAAAGGCTGAAAGACGACCACCACTGAACAAGACACACAAGCTGAAACGTCAAGACTGGGCCAAGAAATATCTCAAGACTGATTTTTCTAAGGTTTTATGGACTGATGAAATGAGAGTGAGTCTTGACGGGCAAGATGGATGGATTGGTAAAGGGCAGAGAGCTCCAGTCCGACTCAGACGCCAGCAAGGTGGAGGTGGAGTACTGGTTTGGGCTGGTATCATCAAAGATGAGCTTGTGGGGCCTTTTCGGGTTGAGGATGGAGTCAAGCTCAACTCCCAGTCCTACTGCCAGTTTCTGGAAGACACCTTCTTCAAGCAGTGGTACAGGAAGAAGTCTGCATCCTTCAAGAAAACATGATTTTCATGCAGGACAATGCTTTATCACACGCGTCCAAGTACTCCACAGCGTGGCTGGCAAGAAAGGGTATAAAATCTAATGACATGGCCTCCTTGTTCACCTGATCTGAACCCCATTGAGAACCTGTGGTCCATCATCAAATGTGAGATTTACAAGGAGGGAAAACAGTACACCTCTCTGAACAGTGTCTGGGAGGCTGTGGTTGCTGCTGCACGCAATGTTGATGGTGAACAGATCAAAACACTGACAGAATCCATGGATGGCAGGCTTTTGAGTGTCCTTGCAAAGAAAGGTGGCTATATTGGTCACTGATTTGTTTTTGTTATGTTTTTGAATGTCAGAAATGTATATTTGTGAACGTTGAGATGTTATATTGGTTTCACTGGTAAAAATAAATAATTGAAATGGGTATATATTTGTTTTTTGTTAAGTTGCCTAATAATTATGCACAGTAATAGTCACCTGCACACACAGATATCCCCCTAAAATAGCTAAAACTAAAAACAAACTAAAAACTACTTCCAAAAATATTCAGCTTTGATATTAATGAGTTTTTTGGGTTCATTGAGAACATGGTTGTTGTTCAATAATAAAATTAATCCTCAAAAATACAACTTGCCTAATAATTCTGCACTCCCTGTATATCAATCTGAAACCCCTTTCACCTGAAGTAAGTGGATAATCAATACATTGTTAAACACAGTTCAGCATACCAGTCAAGCCGTAAGACTTGCTTTTCCGACAGAAATCTCAAATTTGCAATGATGTTACTACTGCAAATGATTCTAAGTGGGCATATGCAAATTAGTTCAACAAAGAATCACATTTTTTGCATTATTATTCCAATTTGAACATGGATTCCTTGAAATTTGTGTTTGCTGTATACAACAGCCTTGAAACAGTACTCAGGAAGAGATACAAAGCCAGTGAACCACTCATGGACAGCTTTTTTTTGTTAATGCAACTCATCAGCAGACTGATGAGTTGCATTAACAACAAAACAGCTGTCCATAAAAGTGCAAATTATTATACCAGTAATAAAAAAACTTGTGAAAACCTATTTTACCTCAATGCAAAAAAGCAATCTGATCAATACATAAAACCTTAGTACAATTGTATTCTTAAAAGCTCTCGGCTACGCACAGAATTCAAAGACATTACCGCAAAAGGAACAAAATTCTTCCCAAGCCTACAGGTTCGACAATACAAATTCTTATAATGATTCTCTGAAGGAAGAATATTAAATAATCCATGATTACAATTAAATGTATCCTTAATGATTCATCTTACTCTCTGGGCACAGTGTTTACGGTGAAGTTCTTAAAATTGATGGGAGCTGAACACCAATAATGTATTAAGCAGTTTTGAAGAGCCTTCCTGTCAAGAGCTGAACATTACTGTACCATGATAAAATACAATTTGTCAGAATACTTTTCATTATACAGCAGTAAAAGTTGGTCATCTCTGGTGAAAAACTGTTTTTTTTTGTTCAGTCTTCTTAAAAAGAAGAGACACTGCTGACTACAGTAATGGAGTTAGTGGTCCAAGGCAGGTCATCTGAGATATGCACTCCCAAAAACGTAAAATTAGTGTTCAACCTCCTCTCCATTAATATAAATAGGGTGTGTGTATCTTCTCTTAGTGCTTCAAAAATCCACAATGAGTTTGCTAGATATTTGAATATTAAGAGCTACATTGTTATTAGCACACCGCTCCAAGCAGGGGCATACCTAGAGCATTTGTACCTTTCCTCCCCCCACACACACACTTTAAAATGTAAAAAGTACACACAATATTTTTAATGTTTAATGTTTTCATTTTTAGAAATTGCAAAAAAAATTCAAAACCCCTCTCCTGCATGTCCTGCACCCCCTTTCATAAAACTCCTGCACCTCTCTACCCACAAAATCCTGCCTCTCCCTCTAAAGCCCCTGCTCAGCCCTTACAATAGAATTAATTTTTTACACAACAATATTAGCAACAGTCTTCAGAGTCCAGTCCCAGGCACATAGTCACTCGCGCACAGTCACACACACAGTTATAGGCAGACAGTCACACAAACAGTTACAGACAGTCACACATAAAATGACAGGCACACTGTCACATACACAGTCACAGGCAGACACTCACACAGAGTCACGGGTAGACAATCGCACACACACACACAGGCAGACAATCATGCACACACACACACACACACACACTCTCTCTCTTACTTACAGACAGTATGGACAGGAGTGGATCCATTAAAGCTCCTGGAGTCTGTAAGTTGGGGAAGCAGGGACTCATTCCTGCTTGCCCTCGATGTGCAGAAGTAACAGTAGCGGATAAAGGCCATGTTTATCTCCTCTCCCGCTGCTGGATTGGCTCCGCCCCCACTGCCGATTAGCCCCCCCCCTTTTTCTTAGATGCAGTCGGTTTTCAAGTTCTGCGGCCCCTGCGTGTGTGAACTGTGTGGCCGCCCCCGGCACCCCAGCTATATGGGCACCCTGTGCGGCCGCACAACTCACAATTCCTAAGGCCGCCCTGGTCATGGCACCCCCATAGTGTGTGGCACCCGGGGCGGACTTAATCACGTTCATGTAGGCCCTTTCATCTTCATTAATAATAAGGCCAATCACATTGGTATCATCGGCAAGCTTGATTATTACATTGGAATCATGACCAGAAACACAATCAGGGTATACAGAGAATAGAGGAGAGAACTAAGCATACATCCATGTGGAATACTAGTACTCAAGGTCAAAGTAGAAAAAAATCATATTGCCAATCTTCAAAGTCTGCGGCCTGTCTAAAAGAGAGTCCAATATCCAGTTAAAAAGAGAAGACAGTATTTACAATGCTGCCTAGTAACACCTCTAGTGACAGTCACTCAGGTGGCCACTAGATGTAAGTCCTAGTTTAGTGTAGCACCTATTTTCAGCCTCTTCATGCTCTGTATGTAGAACCTGAATGCTCCCCATAGAGATGCAGTGATTCAATGCATCTATATGATAATATGATAAGATATTGATTGGCACATGCACAATAGCCTCCCAATGCTTTTCTATTGAAAAAATTGGCTTGGCTGAGATTGTACATATTGATAATCCCAGCCATGGAGGCGGGGTCAGCCATGGCAAAACTAGCATGGCGTGGTAAAAACACCTTTCCCATGCAATCCTGGGGAGGGGAGTCACTTAATACAGATACACTCACTGACAGGTACACACACACTGATCCTGACATACAAACACATTTTCTCATACACTCACAAATTGTAATATTAATTTTTTCTTAAATTTAAGTCCCTACCTTTGGGAGAGCTGCAGTGGATCCTTTACCTGGAGTCCAGTGTGGCTGCTGTAAGCCTTCTGCTCTTCTTGCTCTGCTCCCTCCCCACTTGCTTCCATTCCTCAGCTGGTCATCTCCATTCACCCCCAGCTGGTTACTTAGATTTTATCCCAGCGACCGCCTTCATTCACCCCCAGCCAGCCATCTCTACGAAATTGGCTTAGGGTTTGTCAAGCCCTGTACTAATGTACACATTATTATTGCTAAAACTGTTTTTTTTTGTTGTTTGCATTATTTTTGTAAGAATGTATAAAATGCATATGCCACATCAAATTAAATCCCTTTTTTGTCATATACAGAACTATATATAATAAGTGTATGTGCAATAAATGAAATAGATAAATAGCAAAAATGCAAACATTGTTTGTGTCCAGTGCAAATTAACCAAACTGAAGTTGTGAACTTAGAGGTTAATAAGACACGAGTTCAGCTGTAAGGTTTTCAGTGCAATTACAATCTTATTCTCCTGGAAAATTGCTCTCACGGATCTAAGAAATGTAGCCAAAGCTAATGACAGTGTGACCTTTATTTTGATATGTATATTTAGGAGGTATTTTATTCTACTGTGTTTGATTTACAGCACAGCTCTTGAATTCTTTATTTAACATCTTACTCTTTTTTGTTTTTACACCTCAACTTCCATTTCTTTCTTAAAAACCATTTAAAGCAACATAACCACTGCAGCTCATTTTTGCTGTTATAGGTCTGTGAGCTCCATTTACTGTTTTTTTTTACCCCAAAATTTTTTCAAGTACATAAATTCTAAAAAAAAAAAAAAAAAAAATGAAAGTGTAGGTACACTGGAAACAGAGATGGGTCTGTTAGCTAATGAAGACCAGGAAAAGGCAGAAATTGTAAATAAATAATTTTCTTCAATATATATTAATGAGGATCCTATGGCAAGAGATATGCAAATGATTGCTGCAAAAAACTTGCAGATAACTTGTGATTGGATGACTCGAGACAAGGTGCTACAGCAGTTAAAGAAAATTAATGTAAATAAAGCTCCAGGGCATGACGGTATTCACCCACGAGTACTTAAGGAGCTAAGTGGAGAAATAGGTGAACCTCTGCATTTCATTTTTCAAGATTATTTTGTTTCAGGTATTGTACCGGAGGATTGGAGGAAGGCAGATGTCGTTCCTATATTTAAGAAGGGTTCAAAATCCTTGCCTGGAAATTATAGACCTGTGAGCTTAACTTCTATGACTGGGAATATATTTAAAGGGCTATTAAGGGATAATTTTCAGGAATTCATTGGGAAGAACTTTGTTATTAGCAATAGTCAACATGATTTTATGAAACATAGGTCATGTCAAACTAACCTAATTGCAATCTACAAAGAAGTAAGTAGAAGTATAGATCAGGGTGCTGCAGTGGATGTGATCTACTTGGGTTTTGCCAGGGAATTTGATATGGTTCCTCACAACAGGTTAGTCTTCAAACTAAAATAAATTGGTGTAGATTAATATTTTTGTTCTTGGGTAGAATATTGTCTTAAGGATAGAGTACAACGAGTTGTCATTAATGGTATATTTTCAGGCTGGACAAAAGTGATAAGTGGTGTCTCTCAGGGTTCTGTTTTGGGACCACTTCTATTTAACATATTTATAAATGATGTTGAAATAGGCAATGAAAGCCGTGTTTCAGTGTTTGCAGGTGACACAAATCTTTGTAAAGTAATAAAATGTGAGCAGGATATTCCTTTGCTGCAGAGGGATCTGGATAGATTGGGGGACTGACAGATTAAATTTAATGTAGAGAAATGCAAAGTTATGCACAAGCAACTTACACCCTAAATGGTAGTGAATTGAGGATAACCACACACGAGAAGGATATGGGGATTGTTATAGACAACAAATTAGGCAGCAATATGCTATGTCAATCTTCTGTTGCTAAGGCCAGTAAGGTTTTGTCATGTATAAATAGGGGCATACATTCTCGAGATGAAAATATAATTTTGCCTCTTTATAAGTTGTTGGTAAGACCACACCTTAAATATGCTGTGCAATTTGGGGCACCTGTTTTAAAGAAGGATATCATGGCACTAGAAAAAGTGCAGAGACGAGCCACAAAATTGATCAAAGGAATGGAGCATTTTAGTTACGAAGAAAGGTTAAAAAAAATGAAATCTCTTTAGTTTGGCAAACGGCGCCTCAGAGGGGAAATAATAACATTATACAAATATATTCGGGTCAGAACAAACCATTATCTGGAAATCTATTAATAAACAGGGCTATACATAGGACACAAGGTCATGCATTTAGGCTGGAAGAAAGGAGATGTCATCTAAGGCAAAGAAAAATTTTGTTTTTTACAGTAAGAGCAATAAGGATATGGAATTCTCTGCCTGAAGGCGGTTTTATCAGAGTCCATACAGATGTGTAACCCCTTAAGGACACATGACATGTGTGACATGTCATGATTCCCTTTTATTCCAGAAGTTTGGTCCTTAAGGGGTTAAACTGCAATTGGATAAATATGTGCAAAAACATAACATACAGGGATATAATTTCTAATTAGTGGGGTAAGTTGCTCGATCCAAGGAGACATCTGACTGCTATTTTGGGGTCAAAAAGGTATTTTTTCCTAGTTTGTTGCGAAATTGCAAGCGCTTCAGACTAGGTTTTTTTGCCATGTTTTGGATCAACAGCAAAAACATGTGAGGAAGGTGGCACTTGATGGACGCAAGTCTCTTTTCACCTATGTAACTATGTAATATGCTTTGGGCAAAATAAGTTGACATGATCGAAATTGCAGTCGCTGTCCAAGTTGATAGTAGCCATGTTTGTATGAGATAAGTATAATGATAGGTCCATTCATGTTGTTCATTTGCTAATTGACTACAGAACACCATAAAAAGCTATGTAAAGCAAAATTACTTAGACATTAATTTGCTGATCCCTAGCAAGGAAATGGGGAAGATTTGGGTTAGAGAGAATAAAAGCAATACAAAATTACCTTTATTTTAATCTGCATTAAGGCAAGCTATTGAGTATCAGATTACAAGGAAAAAGTATACCATTCACCAGTCACAGAAGCATTAAGTCAATCTTAAAAGTGCTGTCTGTCTTTTTTTTTGTGGTAACCCTAAATTTGTTGGTTAAGGTCCCTGGCCAAAAAACCTAGCATAAAAAGTACACAGTGATCATTTACAGAAATGTAGTATTCTTTACTCTATTAAGTATGGGATTTTGATCAAGGACCTTTCCCTCAGTGATTTAGGGTGACCTCTAGGAATCTATAGACAGCACTTTTCTGAACTTATTGCCTTTGTGACTGGCATACGGTATAAGCTTTCATCGTGAACTGAGACTGAATAGGTTGCTTTTAATGAAAAATCTGATAAAGGTTATTTTTATCTGTTGATTCGCTGCCACAAAATACAAGTGAATTCTGGGTCAGATATTTTCATCCTATTCTACAAAACACAGGTTTCACATTTTGCGTGCCTTTTTATGTCCGTGCATATGTGATTTCCCATCTCCAAGTCATTTACTCACAAAAATAATACTACTATTTAGATGCAATGTGAAAGATAAATGCCATTTACATGCAAAACTGTAAGAAATCCATTAACATTTTTGGACACGTGTAGAGAATTTTGATCCAAATATTCATGACTTTTGCATTAGAATTACTAACTCTGAAAATGTAGCACATAGAACAGCTTGAACAGGGTGGCTATCATCTAGGACACAGAGCTAATTCTCAATGCTTTAAGCTGTGAAATATTATGTGGGGACTTTACACAATTTTTGCAGGCCTTTTTTTTGCTGCTGTGGAAGGAAATTCTGTGGAAACTTCAGTTCTTTTTACATGTCATTTGGTATGAAAAAATGAGGAGCTACTGAGCACTGAAATACCAGCTGGACATACTCTTTCTAGCATACTATACATACTCAATGTGCTTTTGATGTAAGTTGTTATGACATAGCTGAGTTAGAAAAATAACATCACTTATAAACTGCTTTGTGCAAGGAGATGTGGGCAGCCTGATCCAATCAGGGCCGGCGCGTCCTATAGGCAACTTAGGCAGTCACCTAGGGCGCACCAGCCCGGGGAGCGCCAGATTTGGGTGACCCAGCAGGAGGGAAGCACACAGCGCTCCCTCCTGACAGTCACTCATTGGAGCATGGCCAGGTGGCGCGGACCGCTGTACAGGAGCTTCTGTTTCGTGTACCCGGCTGCTGGCCAGACTAACAGGAAGTGCTCACTCAGTGAGCACTTCCTGTCAGTCCGGCCAGGTACAGGAAACAGACTCTCCTGTACCACAGTCCGCGCCCGACCATGCTACAAAGTTAACGCTAAGGGGGGAGAGCAGGGGTCAGAGGGAGGACCACTAAATGAGGGGAGGGGAGGGGAGGGGAGGGGAGGAGAGGGAGGATCACTAAGGGGGAGGGGATGACCACTAAGAGGGGAGGGACAGGAGGACCACTAAGAGGGTGGGGGAGAGGGAGGACCACTATGGGGTTGGGTGGGGGAGAGAGGACCACTAACGGGGAAGAGTGGGAAGTGGAGAGGACCACTAAGAGGGGGGATACCACTAAGGGACAGGGAGAGGAGTGGAACACTGAGGGACAGGGAAGAAAGGGGAGAAACCACTAAGGGACAGGGGGCATGGGAGAGTTCTAAGGACGGAGGGGACATCTCTAAGGGAGGGGAGGAGAGAGCATTAAGGGACAGGAGGGAGGAGCTCCGAGGGACAGGTGGGGAGATCACTAATTGACAGGAGGGGAGAGCAGTCTAAAAAAAAATAAAGATCTGCTCCCCTCTCAGCCCCTACCCTACCCCACAAATCGTCTCTTTCACACTACACTAATCTCTAATTTACCTCACATTAAAGGGACACTATAGTCACCAGAACCATTACAGCTTGATGTAGTTGTTCTGGTGTCTATAGCCGGTACCTGCAGGCTTTTTAATGTAAACACACTCCCTTTTCAGATAAAAGACACTGTGTGCAAAACTAGCGTTGACCCATATAGCAGATCATTTAATGTCTGAACTAAGCTCATTTGCTCTAGATGCTATATAAAAAATTATTTTAAAAAATTGCTTATTCTAATGAATATTATTCAAGTATTTTTTTTTTTTAAGGTTCAGGCATTTTTATTTAATAACTATGTTAATCTGAAAAAGCATTCTTCACATTTTTTTTACTAGGCCAGAATAAAATTTGTTTTATTCCTGGAATGGTTGGACCAATTCTAGAGATGACACTTATACCAGAAGTTGAATTACGTAAATCCACCATCCCTATTTTCTTTGATATGATGCTGTGTGAATACCAACACAATGGAGACTTCAGAAAGGTAAGAGAAAACTCACTAACACAGCAATGACTACACTGCCTTGGTTTGCTCAAACTGGTATAAGGTGTATAATAATCTGAAATTGTAAAATAACAATATATAAAGGTATATAATAAACTGTGTTGTGTGTGTGTGTGTGTGTGTGTGTTTTATTGAAAAATGACTCAATTATTAAAATCTTCCATACTGTAATTTCAAGATAATTGGTCTATAACAGGGATGGTTCTGTTGGCTGACAAAACAACATTAAAGTTGTATTTTTTTTTTTTTTTTTTAAATGTACTGTTGTGCACCAATCACTTTTTCAAGCCACATCTTGGGATGCGTCCATCTTGGGGTCTGTAATTCTGAGAAATCATGTTTCCACAATGCTCCCTGAATTCCTAGCTCAATAACAACACAAACAGGCATCAAGTTTCGATCTTCATACTGCATTTCTGTAGGCACCCTTAGCAATGGAGCACTGTTTTAAAAACAGGTTTTTAAACCAAAGCATGGATTGTGATCCAAAAGGACCGATGGCCAGAAAGCAACAATGCTTTTATATAGTATAGTTTACCTTTGGGTATCATTAGCATGGCATCATGTTGTAGAAGGTGATGTATTTCTGCCAACATATAGCATATAAGACAAAAGAAAAAAGAAAACATAACTTCAAAGTAAACTGTGGTGGATCATCTACATATCTTGAGTCTGAAACATGGTGCCTATCTATACTAGTTTATGCGGATATGGCACAACAGACAATGTTAAATCTCTCATGGTATCTTGAAAGCATTACCCTTTAATATCTATGGATATACATGCTATTGCAGTAACAATAACATCTCAATAAATTAAAGTAAAGCTGACATTCAGCTATCCAGTTAAGTATTCAGTTGAGTAAATATAAACAATTAGCAATATACTTAAATTCTCCCAGTCAGGAGAGAATATTGCAATACATTTACATTAATTGTTGCTTAATAAGTCTCCAAGAAGTGAGACTACAGAAATGCACAGCCGTATTGAATTTATGTAAATTGTAATTCTTGTATCTGTTGTAAAATTAGCCCTTAGCTCTTTGGTAACCCTCCCTATAAGAATCATGTTCATCCCACAAACTCTTCTTACATCCATTTTGCATCATCGGTACATCTCTCTGCAAGTTCTTGTATCCCTGTGTGTTGACTTTGCTGTAATAAACCCTTTAATAAACCCTTCTTTATTAAAGAAGCAACTTTGAAAATTATTAATTGTGATGGATCACCCTGTCCCTGGATTGTAATCCTTTTATTTCATCCCCCTATGGGTTCAGGACATTGCATTCTCCTTTGTTTTATTTCTATTTCATTCTCCTACCAAACAAACTACCGATCGACTAAAGCACCAGAATGTGGAATGTGCCACTCATTAACCTCTATCACCTCCTTAACACTTCTAAAACTGCAAGTGTTGTAATCGGTCGACTGGGTGGTCGTTGTTCGGTATACGAACACGTGGCGGCGGCCATCTTTAGCCGCGAACACATACAGCAACATGTGTTGCAGGCGGGCAGGCGGGCATTCCCTCCAATGGCCATTGGAGCAACTAAATGACCTCCATTTGTCTAAATATACATAGGGATTAAGGAGAAAGCGCAGGTAACATTTTCTTTTCTTTGGTTTTTACTATATATTGGGGCTGATGTGTATTGTAGTCGTTGCTGCTGGCCCAGTGGTATTGGGACTAAGCGCAGGACTTCTCTTTTTGTATTTGTACATACAGCAACATACAGCCACGAGCACATGGAACTATAATCATACACTCGACGGCGCGAACACCGCTGGGATTTCCATCCCTACATATGTTCGGCTGGATTTCGTATGGAAACAGCGGTGTTCGTTGGGAACAAGCTCCCGAACGAGAAACATAGACCGAGTCTACCCACGAACCCCTAAGTTCGGTATTTTGACTGTATTGAGTATTCCTGCAAGAGACCAACCGCACAGCCTGATTTCATGAAACTATTTTGGGCAGGAGCCAAAATGTGACCTCCATGGAACTCTCGAACCCCTGGACCGATCAGGGAGATTTTTGGATATGTTAGTCACCCAGATCGGGGCTATCAGGGCATGTAACTTTTTTGGGATTTCCATGGGTTTTGGGTGTACTTTCTAAAATGTATGTTCTTTGTGCCTGAAGATAATTGAGTTAATACAATCCATGACTCAATTATCTCCCAGGCACAGGGGAGGGATTATCTTATTTTGTCTTATTTTATATGTAGTCTACTCTCAGGTCCAGATGGTAGTGCCCCTTGCATGGGGATTGACATAAAAGGCTATGTGTGGCCCCATTAAACGCAGATGTCCCACAGCATAGAGCCTCGTCTCATGTTTGTGGGAGAAAGCTACAACAGCCGTCTCCCTTCTGCTTGGAGTGCTAAATCACTAGCTCTTGTAAAAGCTACTCCTGCTCTGCATTACAGCATCCCTCCCACTAGGGGGAAAAGAACATCTCTGTTCCCATCGGGGAGTCCGCCACTTTAATTAATTAATAATAATAATAATTAAATGTTTAAATGGTATAAACATTTAAACCATACATAATTGTGTGTTGGAAAAGAGAAGATACTTCTTCTACCACAAATAACATCCCAACTCTGACAATTTGCATGTCTAGATAGGAATTATATGGTATCCTTATAAACAGATACACTATCCAAATTAAAAACAAAAAACAATATTTAGTAGATATAACCCTAATGAAACTATGCATTCATTTAATTATGTATTTGTTCTGTAACATTTTTTTTTTATCTCTATACTGCATCTATGTACAATATTACTGTTTTGTCTTAAGTGTCAATGTAAGCAATGTATTCCTGCTTTCAAAAAAATAATTATTTGGATGAAAACTCAGCAGTGAAGGGGTTAAATATTTGTAAGGAAAAAATGTGGTGTGGAAGGATTTCAGTAAAAGAAACTTCATACTGACCTGTATGGAAATCTTGCCTAGCATTTGCAACACCCTCACAATTTCTAATCAATTAAGCCACTGTAGTGGCAGGACATCGATTCAAGCACTCATCCATATTACTATTATCACAGGTTCTATTAGTTTATAACCACGCTGAAGAACAACCTTCTGTTTGTTTACTTCTGAAATTACTAGGCTGTCATGGAGATTATAACAGTCTACAAATATTTGCTGCAATATAAATATTTAATATTGTACATCATTTTTGAAATAAGATAATATCTTATATATATATATATATATAATTTATTTTTTTCTATTTTTTTGAAAGTACATTTATTTATTTTTTCCTGATATTTTCTACTTTAGCTGCATTTAGTGATGGGATCTAATTCAAACCATTTGGGGAAACAATTTGTCGCTGGCCAAAAATCTTTATTTTTAAATTCATAACACTCCAGTTCTCATTCAATTAGTGTTCTCTATATTTTGTTCATTTTGGCACACAAAATAAAAATGTGCTTAATAGTTCGTTGGATCAGATGTTAAATAACTTTTGACCTTTTTATGTCTCAAAATTAGGATATTTGCAAATAATATAAATTCAGTCAGAGACATTTTATGGATGTGGATGCATCATGTGAAGGTCATTTGCCTAAGATGGTTTATTTCTACATTTTATCTTTTTATAGCATTTTTGGGAAGCATTTTAAATTTATAGTATTACATGGAGATACCAATATGTAAATACATACAATTATTCTGTCTTACTTTGCAGTTTGAAAATGAAATTATACTGAAATTGGACCATGAAGTTGAAGGTGGGCGTGGTGACTGGCAGTATATGCAGTTGTTTGAATCAATGTAAGGACATGTTCTCTTTCGTTTGTTTTGGACCAACTAACTCTTTCAGAACCATGGCTAGGCAAATATTTATCGTGACAGTTTTGCATTCAGTATAAAATACTATATATTAATAAATAAATAGCCAAGAGCAATGAAATAATACATAAAACATAAAGTATGTGGTAATAATATATAGGGTAATATCTGAATTTACAGATACATTTTTTAAGTAAGTCATTATATAGCAGGAAATTCTTTCAATATATTTTTACTTGTAGAAATGTCGCAGATGCGGAAGAGCTGCATACATTACTAATTATAAGGAGCAAAATAATATATTAATAGAGATGTTCGATGTCTGCTCTATGTAGCTCTCCTTGTTATGTTATATGGTTATTCTCGTATTGGCCTTTACGTTTAGGTAAACCTCAACTTTTGTGAAGGTTGGTACTTTTTCTATTCATGAACATGCATGGAGATATAAAAAATACCAGTAATTAAGATCACCTACCACAGCAGGATATTTCTAAGATTGGCCTCGATTTAATAAGCTATTTAAATTATTCAATAATTTTGATAAACTTTAACTTTCCAAATTATTTATCTACAGAAGTCACCATTAATGTCCATTTTTGTAGATAAATCAGTTGGAAAGTTTTTCTGACCGGATTGATTCACTTGGAAAGCTATTAAAGCTATTAAATTAAGGCCATACTTTCTGAACTCTCAGTTACTGATCAAGACTAGTAGATTCTCTTCCTTCTGGACGCTGAGAGAGGAGCATGGTCTCTGTACAACTGTACAATAATCTTTTTGGTTTACTTTTTCTTTCTAACTTTTTATTGAATTTGACTGATGAACTTATTATTGCCCTGAACCTTTCCAACCAAAGCCTGGAGGATTACTAGTGCTAATATTATTATTGATAACATGCCAACATAGACTACATTGCAGCACATCTCGGTTGTTGAGGACCCTATTGAAATTAGCTTTTAGGAAGCAGACCACCCAAAAGGAAAGAACTTGTTAGCCGTACTATTTATTCTCACTTTGTATGGAAAGCATGTAATAGATGCCGTAACTGAGAAGTAAGAAGATATAATAGAGTTTCAGCACATGGTAAAGCACTTTGTCTATGTCAGACAGAATTAGGATTTCTTAAAGGAAAAGTCTGATTGAACACGACAGATATGCATTTAATAAGAACTTGGCAAAAGTGTGTGTGTATATATATATATATATATATATATATATATATATATATATATATATATATATATAGTAGAAATGAATAAAGAAAGCACTGCATTTTCAAAGTTAAATTCATGTTGTATTAAGAGATCCTATTTTGTGTATTATATATATATATTTATATATATATATTTATTAATTTATAAGATAGCTTTTCTTATTTTGTTTCAGACTGCTGGAATATTCAACAAAGCATCTGTATATTGCTAAGGCAGTCGAAAGCTTTGTGACTCTGATAAAAGGCTTGTTGGAAAGGTTATTGGATTATAGAGCAATGGTGACAGATGAGAGCAAAGACAACCGAATGAGCTGCACAGTAAACCTATTGGTAAGTTCAGGGAGTATTTATTGTAAGATACGAGATTAAGAGGCTTTTCTCAACAAAATATATGTAGTCCTATGAAAAAAAAAATATTATAAAAAACACAAACTAGTCTAAAGATGTGACTTCTGCTGTTTTAATGCGTTAGACATTTTTTTTCAAAATTTTCATTTTATCTATAAACATTTTTTAACCCCTTAAGGACCAAACTTCTGGAATAAAAGGGAATCATGTCATGTCACACATGTCATGTGTCCTTAAGGGGTTAAAGACATGGGTTATTTGGATTGGAACCACTGCATTGGAACCACTGCATCTCAATGAACTGTTTTTTTGGTGCATAGATGCTATACCTCTTTTCTGACAATGTATACTGTTATTAGAATCAAGGTGTTATGCCTTTTTTTAACTTTAAAATACAAATGGAGTAAGGGTAGTAATCTATTCTATAGCACTGTAATATTAAAAATGAACATATTTATTTTTAACATAAAAATGTTCTTTTAATGCAAGACTAAAACATTCTCTTTGTCTCCTGTTTAAGTCTATTTGGGCACTGTTTGGGTTAACTTGTTATAGAATTTAGAGACTTATGTTTGCATTTGAAGACTATCTCGGTATAGAGCATTTTTAAATTAGTATCTTTACAATGGATTTAGATCTAAAGTACTGTGCATACCTGTGTCTACCCCCTTTTATATTCTTGTATTTTATATAAAAAATAAAAAAAGGGGAATAACAAATGCAAAATAGCTGAAAAGAGTTTCTCTGATGGTTGGGGTGTGGGGGGGGGGGGGGTGATGCTGAGGGTGGTGAGGATGGTGAGGGGGGTTATGCTGAGGGTGGTGAGCGTGGTGAGGCTGAGGGTGGTGAGGGGGGGTGAGGCTGAGGGTGGTGGTGAGGCTGAGGGTGGTGAGGATGGTGAGGGGGGTTATGCTGAGGGTGGTGAGGGGGGTGAGGCTGAGGGAGGTGGTGAGGCTGAGGGTGCTGAGTCTTAGGGTGGTGGGGGTGCTAAGGCTGAGGGTGGTGGGGGGTGCTGAGGCTGGTGGGGTGGTGAGGCTCAGGGTGGTGAGGGGGTGAGGCTGAGGGTGGTGGGGAGGGTGGTGAGGCTGAGGGTGGTGGGGGTGGTGAGGCTGAGGGTGGTGGGGGGTGCTGAGGGTGGTGGGGGGTGCTGAGGCTGAGGGTTGTGGGGTGCTGATGGTGGTGCGGGGGTGGTGAGGCTGATGGTGGTGGGGAGGATGGTGAGGCTGAAGGTGGTAGGGAGGCTGAGGGTGGTGGGGAGGTTGAGGGTGGTGAGGCTGAAGGTGGTGGGGAGGGTGGTGAGGCTGAGGGTGGTAGGGAGGCTGAGGGTGGTGGGGAGGGTGGTGAGGCTGAGGGTGGTAGGGAGGCTGAGGGTGGTGGGGAGGGTGGTGAGGCTGAGGGTGGTAGGGAGGGTGATGAGGCTGAGGGTGGTAGGGAGGGTGATGAGGCTGAGGGTGGTGGGGAGGGTGGTGAGGCTGAGGGTGGTGGGGAGGGTGGGGAGGCTGGCTGAGGGTGGTAGGGAGGGTGATGAGGCTGAGGGTGGTGGGGAGGGTTGTAGGGAGGCTGAGTGTGGTGGAGGGTGAGAGAGCCTACTTTTAGTCCCTGGTGGTCCAGTGGTCTCCCTGGTGGTCCGGTGGCCACTGCTCCCGGACTGCAGCTCCGCAGAGCTGCAGACCATGTAATCTCGCGAGACCATCAGAGCGTTGCCATGGTAACCCACAGCAATGCTCTGATTGGCCGGTTTTCCCGAGACACATGGTCTGCAGCTCTGCTCACTGCGGAGCTGCAGACTGGTGTCTGCGGAGGGCCTCACACCCGCGGCATACCGGGCAAGCCGCCGGGCACCCTCCTGGTGTCAGGTCCTCGGTCAGTGACCGAGGACCTGACACAGTCTGCCCACAGGCGGTTTAGGTGGCCTTGAGGCCCCAGCCAGCGCGAGGCCTTAGGCGGCCGCCTAAACCGCCTAATTAGAGAGCCGCCTCTGACGTACAAGCTACACCCTAAACATGACAGCCATCTTTCACAACAATGTACCGCTATATACTCATACCCTCAGTGCAACTAGCCATGATATACGCACGTTCAGCCTAGCATGCTCAAATATAACACACTTCTGTCTAAAAAAAAAAAAAAATAATAGAAAAAAAAGAAAAAGAAAAAAAAGAATGCAGCTTCAGAATTAATCTAAATTGTATGCTGTCTAGGAGGTGGGAAGGTCTGGGAGGGAGGGTCTGTTGCTGATTGGCTGGAATGTGTCTGCTGACTGTGAGGTACAGGGTCAAAGTTTAATCAATGATGACGAATAGGGGGCGGACCGAACATCGCATATGTTCACCATCCGTGGCGAACGCGAACAAGCTATGTTCGCCAGGAACTATTCGCCAGCGAACCGTTCAGGACATCACTCCTACAGATACAAGACTTTACTAGCTATTTAAGCTATTTTGTTGCAAATGATTTCAGCTGCAAGTACAGATTGCTGTTACTATCCGGCACTGCTGCATACATCTTCTCACATCGAGATTTTGGAGTTTGAGTATTATGGCCATCGATGCCAGTAATTAATTAGGTTTCTATAAGATACAAGAACCAGCCGAAAATGCAGGCTATTTAATTTTTACTATAGTCATATAACGACTAACACAATTAAGAGGTTTAGCACTTATCTCAACGTATGATTCATAGATCAAAAATCTCGATAGCAGAATATTCAGTATTTCGAAAAATCTGCTTGTCATACACCAAAATTTTGGACAGTGTGGTCAATTCAGTACAATATCATACTGTTCCTAGTGGCCTAGATTCCACTTATAATCATATCCCAGTTATATCTGACAGTATTAAACTGCGGTGGATATTGGCTTATCAAGTCTTCTGGGTCTTTTCTAATTATTTTATCACACTATTTTTTGATTTTGGGTTTTTTCACTTTATGTTGGTGTGTCAGTTTGTATAACATAGCCCCTATAGATAAGGGTGCTTTTTTAGTTATTCATTTATTAAAAGTCATATTTTATTAGTTTTTGTCATTTTTTATTGTATTTCTTTTTTGATCCAGTTAACATCATAGGATTCCCTGGTTGTACTATTAAAAGTTAACTGTTACCTCCAACTCTCCTTCATATTCTATATAATAGGGGTTATCCTCCATACGGAGGCACCAGTTAGTAAAGGCTCCTCTCTTCTTTTTCTTTTCTTTTCTGTCCACAATAAGTATGTTTTTGTTAACGTGCCTTATAGCTTATATTGTGTAATGTAATGTAGCAGTTGTTTAATTCATCCACAAGAACAGGCCAACAGTTCATCCGTTCAATTGTGTGATTCATTTTCTGTGTTAACTTGCTTATAAAATCAGTAAATTAGAATTTCTTAAATTAACATTTTTATTAATGTTTCCACAGAATTTTTACAAAGATATTAACCGTGAAGCAATGTATATTAGGTAAGTATGTTTTATGTTGAAATAAAAGCATGAACAGCGCTATGGAATCTGATGGTGCTATGTAAATAATAAAATAATAATAATAGTAATAATGAAAAAAAAGCAATTTTCATTATTTTCAGTCAACTGCACATCTGTATTATTAATTTCCTTTTTTAAAACAAAAATTAGATTAAAGGAACACTAACAGTAATGTTAGACATACGCTAGAGTGTTAGATTAGTTATTTAGATTCAGGCCCCAACAATATTAAAATTGTTCTAAATATTAAAACAATATTAAAATATTAGTGTATAGTGCTTTATTTACATTATATTCCCAAGTGTACCAGTTTCTCCATAGCCACTATTCCTCCCCTGTCAATATTGCGATGCCTTCCCATAAGAGAGTGTTCAGGGTCTCCATGCAAAGCTTGGAGGCGCTGAACATTGGTCCTGCAGGACCCCATACAGGAGATCCCACTAGTGGCTGTCCGAATAACAGCCACTAGCGGTGGCATTAGGCAGCAATTTAAACACTGCCATTTCTCAAAAAAAGGCAGTGTTTACACTGATGAGCCTGCAGGATTAATCTCTTTGCCCCAGCACCTCTACATTAAACTGTGGTTAGTTCCCAGAGGGTCTTATTAAATAGAATTGGGCCTCTGTTCCATGATACATAACTTGTTTTGTTAGTGTATTACAGTGCACTCACTAATATTGGCACTCTTGCTAACTATGAGCTAAGAAGGTCGTAAAAAAATACACAAAAATACACAGCTCTTATGGATATCAAACAATTGCAAACACAGCATAGGTTTAAAAAAATAAATAAATAAATAAATCTCTGTTAAATGTATGCATGGCACTGTTATTGGTACCCGTATGAACTCATATGAGAAAAATACATTTGGAGTATATTTCCATTGATACTTTAAATTTTTTAGTACACGTGTGTGACTAGGAACAGGATATTGTTCAACCATGACTGGTTTCTGGTTCCTTCTGGTTTCTGGTGTCTTATGAAACTCTTCCCTCAGCGTAATTTTGCAAACATTACTGATTACTTGCTCTCTCTTGAGAGAGATGATTAGGTTGTGGTGGATCCATTTTGACATTACAGAACTGAGCCTGTTGAGTGACTGCTAGAACATGTTTACAGTCTCGGACTGTAGCCATTTTATGTTATATATGTTATCACAGTAAATCTCAAGAAAGGCCACACTGGGCCACACCTGAAAAAAAATCAGTCTGTGATTTAAAATTTTCTGAATGTGAAAATATATATAACGGACTTAAAAAATATGAAATCTCAGTATATCCTTCCTGGTCTAATATTTTATAAGTAAAATGCTTTGGATTTTTTATTTTATTTATGTGTCCCCACTTTTGTACAAATAAGCTCTCCAGAGCAGTTCATGAGCATACCAGTAAGTAAAGTGTCGTAATAAAATCTGCTCTGTTAAATTCAATGCAAAAACGTATTTAACTCTAAAAATCATAGCTAATATGAATTATTAATGAAACACTACAGTGTTAAGAATACAAATCTGTATTCATCATGCTATAGTGTCCTTCTGCCAAATACCTAAAGATCCCCCAGTGAATAAATGGTTAAAAACTAGATCGAACTTTTTCTCCACATATGGGCATGCATGGCAAGCATAGTCCACGCATAAGTCCTTCCACATAGACCCCATGGGAATGTATTGGATCAATGATATCCTTTGAGGATTTTGAAGAAGCTGGATGTCCTCATGCGTTAAACTTCATGAGAATTTAGAAAGCGCTTCTATTGGTTGTCTGTGAGACAGACACTAGAGGTTGTCTTAACCATGAAATGTAAACATTGCAGTTTCTCTGAAACTGCAATGTTTTGCATTGCAGGGCTATGATGACAGGGGCACTTTACCAAACCCACTTCATTGAGATAAAGCAGTCTGGGTGCCTGTAGTATCATTTTAAGTAGGAATTTCATGTTACAGTTTTGAATTTTCTGTTTGTCCTTTCTTCTTCAATTCTGTTTATAGATACTTATACAAACTGAGAGATTTCCATCTGGATTGTGAGAATTACACTGAAGCGGCTTACACCCTTTTGCTCCATACACGGCTTCTCAAAGTTGGTATTATGTTGTGTATTACCTATTTGTTTTTCACACATTTTTTTAAAGTTTATGACACATCTTTCATAACATTGCAGTAGGAGCATTAAAAGAAAACCAGTGTTTTATATTCATATGTTCATTTGCACATAAGTAATTAACATAGAAACATAGAATGTGACGACAGATAAGAACCATTCGGCCCATCTAGTCTGCCCAATTTTAAAAAATATTTTCATTAGTCCCTGGCCTTATCTCATAGTTAGGATAGCCTTATGCATATCCCACGCATGCTTAAACTCCTTTACTATCAGTTAGATATAGCACTGTCAAGGGGTGTTAGTATAGTAAATCCACAGTATGAAGATGTCTGACATTGTAATATCATGAATGTAACTTTTTATATTGATATTTCTGTATAGACGGGTATCACTACTTTGTTTCTTTGTGGGTAAAAGTGTTGTTTGACATTTGAGTAATAACGTTTGTTTGATTTTGTTTACACTATGTATGTACCAGTTTATTTACCATAATATATTCATTTTACCAGTGGTCAGATGAGCAATGCTCCTCTCAGGTTATGCAGACAGAGTTCCAGAGTTCACAAACTCACCGGCATCTGAAAGAGTGCTTGTATGGAACCATTATTGGCTATTTTGACAAAGGAAAGGTATGACAAGCTTGTAATAGAAATTATCCACAATACAAATTATATAATTAACTATATAAGGTGTATATATAGCTCATAGTTCATTTTATAATTTTTACTTAGTGTTTTGGGTTATTAGGTTGCTGCTCCGTTAAATATATTCACAGCACCATTGCAATATTGTTTGCAGTGTGTATGTGCGTGTGTGCGTGTGTGCGTGTGTGCGTGTGTGCGTGCGTGCGTGTGTGTCTGTTGTTTTATCTTGTTTACCTTTACCTATGTTGTTGGTTACATACCAAATACAATAAGAACATATTTAGAGATGTAATATACTATCTAGACTATAATAACTATTTCTATATTTTTTTTACCATAGACTATGATTTTTTTATTTAATATGTGACTCTTTATGCAAGTTGCTGACTAAATACGTATCATGTAACTAAGTGTGTATGATATGAATCATATGTATGAATATTGGTATGCCTTTGCATTTAGTATGTACTGGTAAAATCACTACAACATAAAGAATATTTTTCTGATGAGAAGTGTTTAAATGCTGGATATACATACTCTTGACTACTTGTTCCAACAACAAAAAAATTACCTGCTTACGTGTCCAATTTAAATTCCTTTCCATCTACACCTGAAAGAATCAATTCAGCTTATATTTACCTGATTTTACCTGATTTACCTAATTAATTTCTTTCAATCTCTACATGTATAAAAACTATCCTCTCTTTGGTAATATACTATCTAGACTATGATAACTATTGCTATATTTTTTTTTTACCATAGACTATGATTTTTTTTATTTAATGTGTGACTCTTTATGCAAGTTACTGACTAAATACGTATCATGTAACTAAGTTTGTATCATATGAATCATATGTATGAATATTGGTCACTACGGCAGCACCATTTATTGCAGAATGTATGTATTGAGCCCCCAATCCATTTTTTCTTTGCTTTGTACATTATCAAGGATATTTACTAAAGTGATAATTCAAGGTGAATTCAAAGTAAATTTCAAATTTAAGGCCAGAGTAACCAAAATGAAAGGATAGCTGTTTTAGGCAATCTTTCCAGTTCAGTTATTTTGGGCTTAAATTTTAAAAACACTTTGAATACACCTTGAATTTTCACTTCAATAAATAAACCTTTTTAAAGGGATCCTATAGTGCCAAGAAAACAAACCCTCCTACTCTCGCGCTCCCCCCTCCCGCGGGCCTGAAGGGGTTTAAACCACTTTAGCCACATAACTGAATCCAGCACCGATCCCCCATCGGCCCATGCTCCTCCCCCGCCGATGTCTGGCGGCGGGGGAGACCTAATGCTTTACTATGGGGAAAATCTGACGCTGGAGGTCCGTGAGGACGTCCAGCATCAGATAACGGACCAAAAGTCAGTTTAGATTCTGGAACACTCCAGTGGCTGTCTGATAGACGGCCACTGAGGGCAGACTTAGAGCTGCAATGTAAATATTGCAGTTCTCTGGAACTGCAATGTTTTACACTGCAGCACTAGGTGCAAAAGGGTCACAGCACCCAGACTACTTCAAATAGCTGAAGTGACCTCGGTGCCTACAGTTTCCCTTTAAGTCTAATTGTCTTTTAAAGAAAAATCCAAGCACCATAACCACTACAGCTCGATGTATATTCTCAAATAGGTCAGACTTTGTGATTTGCTTTGTTCCTTTCTATTGTGATGCATTGTTTTTTGGATATTTTCTGGTTTCAGTTGTTTTACTCTTTAAACAGCATCTAGTTAACATTTTGAAAAATATATAATCACTTCTTCAGGTAATAACACATAAATTATTTCTCTAATCAGCTAGTTTGTCTGGAATTTTTAGAGTTATCAAAATTAAACTCAAGTTTCTTTTTTAACTCTTGCAAATTTATTTGTATTTATTACACATGAAACATAGGTATAATTTGTGATTTAATAGCAAATCCCAGTACATTTCAAAGAAAAAGGTAATTTATGAATGTGTTGTGTAATTACATCATAGATGTGGGAAGAAGCAATATCCCTCTGCAAACAGTTGGCAGATCAGTATGAAATGGAAATTTTTGACTACGAACTTCTAAGTCAATGCCTGGTAAGACCGCATCACTTATAAATCTATTTGTCTTAAGTATATACCAGAGGCAGCTTTTAACACTTTTAGCTGCTATAATGCTCTAATACAGCTTATTGACTTTGAAAACTAACAATTAGAATATAATCTTTTTTTTTTTTTTTTTTTTTATAATGTGCTTTATTTACTGAACAGTGAGTAGGTTTGATGATCTAGAATGCCACTATTATTTTCATGTAATAGTTCCTTCGTGAGGTGAGATTAATAATTAACAAACATTTTTTACTACAGCTAAGTTCTCATGCAGTGTTTGTGTGTTTGAAAAAAGCATGTGCATGCAGGGGGGTTTTGTATGTACTATTACCATTGGAATGCAGTGATGTACTTGTGTGTAGTGTTTGAATGCAGGGGTGTGTTTGTTTGTAGTGTTGGCTTTTAGCTGCAGGTGAGCATTTGTGTGTAAAGTTGGTGCATATATATAATTTTAGAGTTTTAATACAGGGGTATGTTTGTATGTAATAATTGTATTTGCATACAGCAGTTTTTGGATGTAGTGTTGGCTTTTAAATGACACACAGATACATGCACTGGCACATTTACACATACTCACAAACAAACCCTGACACACAGCTATACACATTGGCACATACAAACAGATACACACACTGGCACATACACATGCACTCAGATACACACACCGACACACAGATACACACTGACACAAACACACACAGATACACACATGCTGACATATATATATATATATATATATATATATATATATATATATATATATATACATGTCATAATTTGTACATTTGCAGCCAGCCTCCTGTTAGCATACCTTTTGTCTACAGGAAGGTAGCTTGCTTGGTGTGCTGCAGGCTGAGGCTGATGTGGGGGGTTATGCCCCACTGCTGCCTGTGCCTCTTGCCCTCCCATGCAGTGCTCTCTATAGCTGGCATTAAGTGACAGACTGTCATTTCCTTCCATGCTGCCGATACTACAGGGGCCGGTCACGCTTTTGAAGGGCCACCCGATAAGCCCCAAAGAATGCAGTAGTTTCGCCACTGTGTGCTGGCTCTGCCCCGATCTGCCTCCTCGGCCAGAAGTGCCAATTATGATGCTTTCCCAAAGGCTGAGATTGTCAAGGAGGCAGCTCAATGGCAGAGCCAGCACAAACCAAACACAGCCCTGGCCAATCAGCATCTCCTGATAGAGATACATTGAATCAATGTATCTCTATCAGGAAAGTTCAGTGTCTTCATAGCAGAGTGTGGAGATACTGAATGTCTGTCCCAGGAAGCACCTCAAGTAGCCATCTAATCAGCGATCAGTGGAGGCTGTAATGTAAACTCTGCATTTTCTCTAAAAAAAAAATGTTTACTGCACAAAGTATGCAGGGACTGCTTATACTCACCAGAACAAATAAAATAAGCTATAGTTGTTCAAGTGACTATAATGTCACTAAGTTAATGTAGGGGTTAATGTGCAGTGTTTTACTGATAGGCTAGCACAGGGACAAACATTCGATGTGTGTGTAGGCTTTTTATATACAGTTTCAACATACAATAAAGAAAAATAAATAAATAAAAATGGTCAACTATTTCACTTGTTCTGGAACTACCAAGTATAAACATTCGGGCACTACAATAACTTGGTATAACAGGTGCACAAGACACCTTCCAAGAAAAGAGGAGGGGTGACCTAAGTTAATTAGAACTTTTTACAAATTAGAATGACTCTCTGCTTCTACTCGGCCAGAAAACATATGGTCACAAACCCATGAACCAAATGATTTGGTAAGATAGATAAATTAAAAAAGTTATCAGTCAGATTTCCAGTATACATGTAGGAAAAAAAGAGGCCTAAATCCTGACTTCTTATTGACCCTAAAGCTAAAGTGAAAATATATCAGATATATAACAGAATAAGATTACATTAGCCTGGATGTTATAGAAGTTTCCAATTCATAGGAAATTAAACAGGGATTTGGCTTGCTGCACGGATCATTAACAAATGTATACTATGCCTGCGATTGTTGGTAGGCTGGCTATGTCAGTTACCATAGAAGGAGAAAATAATGAAATATGTCTCTATAAAGTGTCAGTGAATTGTTCCTCTATGCTCATTAGAGAAGATTGCCGTGATGTGAAACACATGCATTAAATATGTGGTAATGTGAATTTAGATTATTCTTTTGTGGCTGCATGTTTAAGGAAATTTAATAAAGGATTGAACAAGGCAAATGTTGTGATATCTGCCTCTCAGTATTTATTTTGTCCAACATTTTACAATGGTAGACTCAACAGGCAAAATTCTATGAAAACATAATGAAAATTCTCCGTCCCAAGCCTGATTACTTTGCAGTTGGATACTACGGCCAGGGATTTCCTACTTTTCTCAGGGTAAGAATTAAATATATTTTATATATACAAAACTTGAATGTGTGAGCTCTTGTCAAATGCATTACCTGACATAGAGGACGTACTGACATAAAAATGTGATTTGCAATCATTTATAAAAAAAAAATGTAGTGTTCACAGCGGGAGCTATCCTTAAAAGTACCTAATAAACCACAACAAATGTAATGTTTTTAAAATAAAACAAAGAATATATATATTAGTTAACCATCTATATATATGTGCAGTGTAGGGGTGCCTGGGACTAAGCAGTCAAACTGTTTTAGCAAACCTTAACATTTTTACTTCCATGTTACTAGCCAGGCCTTAAAAGTTACATGCCTCTGCTAGCCAGAGTATGGTTTGACTCTTACTACCTCCTCTCTGCAGTCAGAAGAGCTGAACACTCATGTTTAGGAGCTTCAGTTAGCTCATTAGCTGAGAACCAATATAATGCACTGCAGCATATAGTAAGGCAGGGATAGGCAACCTTCGGCACTCCAGCTGTTGTGGACTACATCCCCCATAATGCTATTACACCCATCATGCTGGCAAACCATTATGGGAGGTGTAGCCCAAAACATCTGGAGTGCCGAAGTTTGCCTATGCCTGTAGTAAGGTATCCTGTATCCAATCATTTTTCATGGTTGTTAGAATATAATTTGTTTGTAATACAACATACTGTGTATCTGACCATTTGTTGATAGAGTGTGGCTAGCAGCACAGGGAATATGAACATTGCTGTGAAGGGGGAAAAACAGTGCAAGCGATTTTGAATCAACGCATAAGAAAATATACAAAAATGTACATGAACCAAAGACTGATTTCATGCAATGACTGCATTAATCTATGCTTGTTCTCAGATTCAGTAAATAAGACATGCTAGCATTACAGTGGGAATATGGAATCCCATAACAATGAGTGTAATCTGGACTTGGAGAATTGACTAAATATGTTTTTAGAGAAACTAATGTAAAATATTTTTTTGTGTTTTCATTCCATTGAGATGTTTGTAATCAGTTGGGTAGTACAATGGTTATCCATCATTGCAGATCTTTTCAGCTAACATATAAAACCATGTATCCCCTGCAGTAGAAGATATTGTTCTTGATATTTTGTTTAGCACAGTGCCCTTAGAGGAACAAGCCATGGATGTTATAAACATACATGAAAAGACCAAATTACACAATATACAATGCTGCTTGTAATAAAAACAATAACAGTTTCATTGAAAGTAGAGCAGTGGAACATTTATTAGTTTTTACAGTGTCCGCTTCTGGTGACCTTAATAAAGCTATTTTATTTCTCAGGCTGGGGGGCACCAAAACATTACATACTGACTTGAAAGCAAAGTATGTTAATGTGCCTAATGTATTTGTTCAGCATCTCAGAGTACGATGGATGTACCAAATTGCTGTGAAGTGTTTTTTTTTCATAATGATAGTAACACATTAGTGTGTGGATGAAATATATCTGTATATGTATAGTTATACACTAATTTTTTATGGTAATTTGCAGAACAAAGTGTTTATCTATCGTGGCAAAGAATATGAGAGGAGAGAAGATTTCCTGGCCCAGCTGATGAGCCAGTTCCCCTTTTCAGAGAAACTGAACACCACCTCATCCCCAGGAGAGAACATAAAAAATTATCATGGGCAATGTATCTTTATGAGTTTGTGGAATACATGCTAACTACAAAATGGTTTCCTGTATAGGTATGACGTCGGGTCATACCTATGGTGAATGTTAAAAAAATGTATTTGTTCACTTTGGATGTTCATGCAATCTCTAGAACAGCGTTTCCCAATTGGTGATCCGCTGAACCCTAGGGTTCCATGAGAATACAATTGGGGTTCAACCAAAATCTTTAAATATAAAATGGCTGCGGGCGGTGAGGGAGCAGTGGGCAGTGATCTCCCTGCTCAGCTCCCTCGCATGCTACAGTGATGCTGGAGCCGGATTATGACGTCACTCCGGCTCCGGCATCACAAAGAGGCTCACTAAGGAGCTGAGCAAGGAGATCACTGCCCCCTTCACCAATCGAACGCCGGTCGCTCAGCGGCTCCACTGGACCCCAGGGACCGCACACTCAGTCCAACAACCCCACTGGACCCAGGGACTGCACGCTCAGCCCAGCAGCCCCACTGGACCAATGAGACATAGAGACTCCACGCCAGCACTCCCAAAGGTAGGGGGCTGGGTGGAGTAAAATTTTAAAAATAAATAAATAATTGTATGTGTGTCTGTTAGGTAGTTTGTATGTGTTTGTGTGTCTGTCAAAGAGTATATGTGTGCTTGTCAGTGAGTGTGTATGTGTTTGTCAGTGAGAGTGTATATGTGTTTGTATTGTGTTTGTCAGTGAGACTGTATGTGTGCCTGCCAAAGAGTATGTGTGTTTGTCAGTGAGAGTGTATGTGTGCCTGTCAAAGGGTATGTGTGTTTGTCAGTGAGAGTATATGTGTGTCTGTCAAAGAGTATGTGTGTCTGAGTGTGTCAGTATGTGTATATGTGTGTCAAGGTTTGTGTATGTGTCACTGTGTGTATCTAAGTGTGTATGTCAGTATGTGTATGTGTATGTGCCAGTGTGTATCAGTGTGTGTGTATGTCAGTGTGTGTATATCTGAGTGTGCCAGTGTGTGTATATGACACTGTGTGTATATGTCAATGTGTGTATCTGAGTGTGTGTATGTGCCAGTGTGTGTATCTGTGGGTGCAAGTGTGTGTATATGTCACTGTGTGTATCTGAGTGTGTGTGTATTTGTGAGTTAAGATGTGTGTGTCAGTGTGTATCTGTGTGTCAAGGTGTGTGTGTCTGTGTGTCAGTGTGTAACTGTGTGCCACTATGTGCCAGTTTGTGTATACACACACTGGCACATATAAACACATATATACACACCTTGACACACACAGGCACATACAAACACAGATACACACACTTTGACACACAGATACATAAACACACACAGATACACACTGTGTGTCAAGGTGTGTGTATATGTGTCAGTGTGTGTATCTGTGTGCCACTATGTGCCAGTGTGTGTGTGTGTGTGTGTATTTCTGTGTGTAAGATTCATACACACTAGCACATACAAACACAGATACACACACCTTGATACACAGACACGTACAAACACAGAGACACACACTTTGACACACAGATACACACATTGACACACAGAATCACACACTGGCACATACAAACACAGATACACACACCTTGACACACAGACACACACCAAGGTGGGGGAGAGAGGGGAGTGCGGGGTTCCACGATGTTGACACACTATGTCAAAGTGTTCCACAGGAAAAACTAAATGGGAACCTCTGCTCTAGAACAATTATGGCTTAAATATAGTTTGACAGGGACCTACGTCATGTACAATACAAAATAAATTCTGCAAAACACCTTGGACTCGTATTTGTTTTGCAGGGTCTCCATTACACTGGGGTTGTCAATGAACTATTTACAATTGGCAGTTACATGGGCCTGGATAAATGTGATATGTCTGTCATAACCAGTGGAAGCCCATTGAAAATAGCATGGAACCAATGAAATTATAAATGGTAGTGATTTTCCATATAAAATGTCCCTCTTCATGGAATCTATTTTATACATATCTGTTTCATTGTATTTGAGAAGAAGCTGAAGTGTGACCTCCTTTCAGAATATGTAGTATATGAGCTTGGGACCTCATTGAGGGATATCAGACAATATTGACTTTTAGATTGCATTTTCAATTTAAGTCACTGTTCTTACTAGGGAAACATCATTCTTTGTTATATATTTATTACAATTGTTATGATCCCTAACGTACAGACTTAGATATCCAGTGTTTTACTGTGCAGCCTGTGTTGGAAGAGCAACCCCGGTTTAAAAACAAACCTGTACCAGATCAGATCATAAAGTAAGTTGTTTTTTTGTTCTTGTTTGGCTAGATGAATCTTGCTGACATCTTTTTTTTAACAAATCAAGTATGCAAAACTTTTTTTTTATTAATATATTATTCTTTCCATAATGACTGTCGAGAAAAAAGTAATATTTTTAAATGACATCACATTTTACACTTTGATTCTGATATGTAAAGTAATATTCTTACAAAATCTGTGGAGCAATACATTTGCCTTTGAATTTGTGTTGAGAATTTATTTATAAGGGCACTTGAGGCTCTTAGACATAGCTCTTTTGACTTTGTCTCATGCTACATAGGATACCTGAACAAATTAGACTATCATTCACAGCTTTACTTTAACTCAGGACTAGCCAATATACACATTCTAACTGATATACACATTTAACTTACAGTGGCAACTCAGTAAAATGCAGTAAATTATTTAAATCATGTGGAGACTCACAATAACACCATAACATATTCATAAAGGGGCGGTGAAAACAAAATTTAAAGCAAAGTATCTCTCCTGCCTGCAGAATTTACAGTATGCGAATCTACCTGAATATGCAAATTAACAAGCCTTGCTATTCAGGTAATGCATATAACTGTTGCTTCCAACAGAGGGCATTGTACATAACTGTTGCAACTGTGGGGATATTTATGGGATGATAATAGTAAACAGTTGAGAATTGCCCACTATTTCAATTCTCAGATCCCAAAGATCGTTATTGTGTAAGTGAAATGTATTCCATAAAAATAAAATCACAATTTGTTATGAAAATAGATACAATTTATTGTGACAATTTAAATAATAATAATATGTAACATGCGTGATAATAATCAATGAATATTTAGTATAACATGGTATGCAATACAATGGCAATACACATTCCATGGTTAACATAGCAATTGTCAAGACAAGATTTATGACGGTACTTCAGAGACAAAGAAAAACTTTCTTTCACAGAGCGCAGAATTCCTCAGAATGCAGCGAAAGGCCATAAAACTTTAGCTAGCAGTTAGTGGATAACCCTCCAAATGCTGGTTAGGTCCTTCTAGGCATATATTATCCTATTTCATGTAATTTGAATTAACACAACATTTAAACCAGCTCATTAGTCATTTCATGAAACCATCCAATAAAAATAATCTACCAGATTCTACAAGCTGAATTTTAATTTGCCTAAACAGATATTTGATCTTATTTGAGAGCAAATCAATACACCTGGATAAATATCACAATATGCTAACATGTGATATGTCACATTAATGCATAATTATTCTAATTCCATCTGCAGAATGGAATGGTTATAACTATATATTTCTTAGTTAACTAAGATTTCTAAATATCGAAATCTGACCATGATTTATCCAGTCATATATCATGCTATTAGAAAAAATTTAATTAATTTAGATTAATTAAATTAATCCAGTATAATTACCAGTTGAGTAGACATTCTCATCAGATGAGTAGGTAGTCTCAGGAACTGAATGGATGTGTGATTGGTGTGTAAGAAATTCTGAGTGCCCTGGAGTGGATATCTGTCATGGATTTCTCAGCATGGCTCTGCTTTTCTTTCTTAGCCTGCGATCCTGACTTCTTATGATCGCCTCCACTGCTCACTTCCCCCGATCCTTTGACTTAGCCCCCCTCTTCCCTTTGTCTTAAATTTTTAAAGGGAAAATTCTCTGTTCGTCACTAGGTGATAGACCAATAGAAAACTGGAGGTGTGGTTACCTTCCAGATAGCAATTTAAGTATTTGGTCTATAGAGGGCAGTCTCGTCCCACTAAACATTCCTATCCAGGAAAGAGTTAACTTTTCCTGGTGGCGATTTTGACGTAATTTGACTTATCTATATGGCTGCCATAATTTTAAGGTTACTTGTCAGTTCAAAGAGTTTCTTCAGTCTTTGTGTCTGCAATTTCTGTCGTAATTTCTAAAACTGACAGTTTAAACTTAATTTCAACTTTTACTTACAATGGGATCTTGTAAAATTTAGAAAGTAAAAATAATTACTATGGTCACTGGTGTCTGGCTTTAGAATTATTTCTATTCCATTAATATCTAGGCAGAGCATCCATCCCCCGTTCTCATTTCTTATCACTTGGTTTGTATATACAAACATTCCTAAGCTCCCAGCTCAGTAGTTAGCGTTACAGAAAGGATAGAAATCTTTGTCTTTTGTTAGCTTGAAAATGACAAAATGGAGTCTGCTCTGTTCAGAGTGATTCTGACAATATACATTTTAATTTCTATCATAGCACAAAATGTCTGCCGATATAAATACCCTGACACAACATATTTGCAACCAACAAGTAGCACTGTACAGGTCCCACAGCCAAATCCACCTAGTAAGTATAAAACATTTAACAATAAAAATTTAACAATAAACAATACATTTAACAATAAACAATACATTTTACGTACCCTGCACCTATAATTTGCACAGGGTGACTAAGACATATTAATAATCTGGGCACATACATAAAGTGCCTGTCTTAAGCCCCCCCCCCCCAGTGATGGTCACTACCATCACATGGAGGAACTAGTGAAATTTTCTGTTAAAATGTGCTCACTTTAAAAACACGATTGGGACACAAAGGGGATGATTACATAAAAAAGGGTTAAATTGATTTGATGTAATACTTATTTATAAAAATGCAAAATGCTCAAAATCTAAATTTAAAGGATCACTATAGGGTCAGGAACACAAACAAGTATTCCTGACCCTATAGTGTTAACACCACCATCTAGCCCCCCTGGGCCCCTCATGCCTCCATAAATATAGCAAAATCTTACTGTATTCAAGCCTGAAGCTGTAGATCTGCAAGCTGATTGCCTCAGAAAAAAAAACTGTCTGCTGACATCATCAGAAGTGGTGGCCTGATCCAGTCACAATGCTTTGCTATAGGATTGGCTGAGACTGACAAGGAGGCAGATCAGGGGCAGAGCCAGCATGATTCAAACACAGTCCTGGCCAATCAGCATCTCCACATAGAGAGGAATTGAATCAATGAATCTCTATGAGGAAAGTTCAGTGTCTGCATGCAGAGGCAGGAGATACTGAATGTTTTGATGCATTTTAGGCAGTCATGAACCAGGAAGGATCTCTAACAGCCATTTGAGGAGTGGTCAGTGAAGTTATCACTAGGCTGTAATGTAAACACTGCATTTTCTCAGAAAATACAGTGTTTACAGCAAAAAGCCTGAAGGTTATGATTCTACTCACTAGAACAAATCCAATAAGCTGTAGTTGTTCTGGTGACTATAGTGTCCCTTTAATCTATCTGGTACTAATCCACTAAGCTTCCGCTTTTTCAAGTTCCTTATCTAAATCACCTCCATTCCAATGGGAATGCAACAGTATGGTTTAGTAGCACACGGACCAGAATGCTACATTTGTATTCCGTTATTACTATGCCTTAATTTTACATGTAGATGATTTATTTGTGGACATTTTTTTTCAGGCTACATTTGTTTTCATATATAATTTAAAGGGTTAGATTTAGTTCCCCCTTTTTCTCTTGTGTTAAATACTAGCTTCTAGTAATCTTTTCACATTGGTGTAAAATTGGCTGTTCATTATTTTTTTCTACCTTAATCTATTGTGTCATTTTTCCAGGAGGACATTTTATTAATTTACATATACTTTGCCTGTAAAAGCATGAGTACCTAAGTGTAAAGTGAATTTATAGACATTATTAGCCACTGAAATCTTCATACACACAAAATATTGCCCAAGAGATATGGATTAAGCTCTGCTTGTCATGCGGGTCATTTTACATGATTGTCCTTTAAATCTTGCAGCTTTTACAAGTCGAATTACGTGCAAAGATTTCAGTATTCAAGACCTGTAATGAAGGGGTCCATTGATCGTGAAAATGAATTTGCTGTAAGTATATACAACAGGGATTTTTTTCATTCTTTACTGTGCTATAAAATTCACTTCTGTGTAGTGCTGATGTTTTGAAAGATTAGAATATTGAGGTAAGGAACCCAAATATACAGGAAATATTTCATATTTAATAGTAATAGTAAATAGCATATCTGTAAAGTAGCTTGGTTTGTTATGAATAGGTTATGAGCAATTACAGAAAATTTTCTCCATACTTACCGTAATTTTCTTTTCCTGGCTATAATTCATGGCAGCATCACTAATGGGTTAGCTCCGCCCCTAACAGGAACAGACTTCTGGAATAAAAGGGAATCATGACATGTCACACACGTCATGTGTCCTTAAGGGGTTAATCAATTATAACCAGACTATAGGTATAAAAGGTCCCTCCTCCCTCTAACCCACAGTCTAGTATAAAGCTAAAAAAAAATTGGGAGGGTTGCTGATGCTGCCATGAATTATAGCCAGGAATAGAAAATTATGGTAAGTATGGAGAAAAATTTCTGTATTCCTGGCCATTCATGGCAGCATCACTAATGGGTAATACCCAAGCTCTGTAATAAAGGGAGGGTGAATAAAAACAAGACTCCAATATTATGCTGCAAAGGAGATTTATTCATGAGAGATTCACTGAGGACAAAACCCCTCTACCGAAGGATGATGAGGAAGAGACCACATCCAGTTTGTAATGTTTGATGAAGGTTATAGGTGACGACCAGGTGGCTGCCCTGCATATGTCGTCAGAAGGAACCTCTGCCCAATTAGCCCAGGAGGTGGCCAATGCTCTCGTAGAATGGGTCTTTATCTTTTCCGGAGGAGATAGATTTTTGCGTTTATATGCCATTTTTAAAGTAGCTGTAGAGGCCGCCTCCCCTTGTCTGTATCCTGACGGGATCAGAAATAATTTCGGCGATTTTCTAAATCTGTTTGAGACCTCTATATATTTCATTACACATTCTCTCACATCCAACTGATGGAGTTTAACTTCTTCCGCAGAAGAGGGGTGTTGGTAAAAAGATGGTAGAACCACTTCTTGAGCCAAGTGAAAACGAGAAAGCACCTTAGGTAGGAATTCCATTCTAGGTCTTAGGATAATTCTATCATGGAAAACCTGAACGTGATTCGGATTACTGGAGAAGGCTTGAATTTCAGACATTCTTTTTGCTGTAGTGATTGCCACCAAGAACAAGGTCTTGTATGTCAGATTAATAATACCCAAATCATCCAATGGAGCAAAGGGAGTTTCTGACAAAACATCCAGTACCAAAGGAAGATCCCAAGGAGGAGCATAGTTTCTAGATGGAGGTCTTATGCGTATAGCTGCCTTAAAGAACCTTGCAATGATAGGGTCTAGGTGTTACACAGGGCCGACAGAACTGATGACTGCACTTTTAGAGTGCTCAAGCTTAGGCCATTCTCTAGACCTTCGTTTAGAAATTCCAGAATATCTATATTCGAAGGCTGTAGGAAATTCTTGGATTTCTTTTCTGTCCATAATCGAAATAAATCCCGTATCCTGTGGTAACATGCAGAGGTGCAAATTTTCCTGGATTTTAGCAGTGTATTCACCACCGGCTCTGGTAATCCTTGCTCTAAAAGTCTCTGCTTTTCAAGAGCCAAGCCGCCAGTTTCCATTGGTTTGGATTGGGATGCATCGCTGGACCTTGTATTAACAGATCTATTCTCTGAGGAAGAGGCTATGGAGGACCCAAGCACATTTTGTTCAGGAGTGGAAACCACGGTCTTCTCGGCCAAATCGGAAGTATAGCAATCACCGTCTTCCGTTCCTTCCAAATTTTCCTCAACAATCTGTGAATCATTGGCAGGGGAGGGAATGCATACCCCAGATCGAAGTCCCAAGGAAGGGAAAAGGCATCAGATTTTTAATCCTAATTTGAACAATAAACAACACTAAATATACGATAGTCAATGTATATGCTCCTAACACAAATCAAAGGAACCTCTTACATAGGTTGCTAACTAAGATCTCGCCAGTCCAGGAGGGAATGCTCATTCTCTGTGGAGACTTCAACCATATACTAGACTCTGACTGGGATATAACTGCCCAGGCATCTCAGGCTACATGAACGCGTCAACAGAAAACACGCACTAAGTATAATAAACTCCTAGACACATACCACCTCTATGAGATGTGGAGAGTGATCCATCCACAAGAGAGAGACTATATGTATTTCTCCCCTCCCCACAACACATATACAAGAATAGATCTCATGTAGAAAGGCAACATCTTGACCAAATTCTGGACTGCTCAATAGGATTACATGAGAATGTAATGAAGGCCCAGTACGGCCGCATGTGAAAGCATTGGCCATGAAACAAAACCAGGAAAACATTATTTATACACAACCTTCGCTATACGTGAGCAGTTCAATATGAGACCTGTTAAGGAGATAATGAACCTGCCTAAATAGATACAGGTAAACCAAAGTGCTTAATGTGAGGTAAAGATAATATATGTAATGAGGATTACAGTTACCCCACGAAAAATGGTCCAACGAGGGTGTAAGGATAGGTATGTTGTCGGTAACAAGTAGTACAACGGGGTAGTATGCAACACTAGTAAGACAGATGTAATGCAAATGAACACACGTTGTAAAGGTATAGTGGGGCCATGAGGGGAAATATGCATATAAAACCGGGAGGTGGCCCGATTTATATACTGAGTTATAGGGTGGCTGTGCGGGCTGTGTTGGGATTAATGCAGGTGAAGATAGGATGTGAATCAAATAATGGTTGTGATATTTGTTACTAGGACATGTTGGTGATAAGATGGTAGAGAATCCGATAGTTACTAATAATCATCTAGTTTATGAAATGGTAAACAGAATAGAAACCGTATGTTAACACTTATTAAAGATCATATAATACACACCTACTGAGCCAAATAAAACGAGGTGTCGGAAGACAGAATCAAAATGGGAACAGAGGACTCTAGAATACCTCTAGAATTCCACAGTGGCTTAACAGGATAGCGTCCACAATGGCCGAACATAATACATAGGAAGAGACAGGAGATATAAGCCATACATTTAAAAGACCTAAATGCCGAATGCCTAACAGCTGGCATGGAAGATTAGGGTTGAAAACAAAAGCAAATGCTAGAATAATGTTAGACTATCTTAGTAATATTAGCATCAGACAACTGCTTAAACTGAACATGACTTAATGATGTTCCTAATGCATGTAGACTGTACAAAGAAAGTCTGCCTAGGGTTAGCAAGGGAGAGAACGCAAAAGCAGCAGACAAGGGAACTGCAGGTTTAGCTAGCAGTATATAGGGTATACCCCAATGAAAATTACATAATTAAATGCATGCATGCCTTCATTTTGGGCATATCTACTGAACAGTGAATTACTAAACAATGTAGGCCTATTGAGTGTCTGAATACCCAGAGGGGAGACAAATAATAATTAAAATGTAGGGTGACTAACTGAAATGCATATGATATAAAGTTTGAGGTCATTTAGTAAGCACATTTTAGAGATTTAGAAGATATTCCCCTTTACAGAGAATAAGAAATGTTAACATTTATGTGTACAGAAAATGTATATACCAAGTTTATATTACTATATCCTCAACCAAGTTTTGGCCTGCCATAAATTTACATCGTCCGTTGCAACACCTAGCCACATATTTACTAAACAATATAGGCCCCAAGTGCATGAATACCCAGAGGGAAGACAGAGAAAACATTAAATTGTGGGGTGACAAATTGAATTGCATATGAAAACAGTCGATACGGCCTAGTGAGGGCCAAATACAGTCAGCAGAATAAGGTAGAATTTCTCTAGTCAACAGTTATCTGACGGCAAAACCTAAACATGTTGTTAATAATTGCTTTGGGGAACGTACAGGTTTTTATAGATGTAAAATGTGCCTAGGCTGTAGGAACACGCAACAAATTGGGAATGGTGTATATCATAAGTTTCAATCGGAAAGAACACAGCAGCAGGTTGAGGAAGGAGAAGGGAACATCTGCCTTGTGTTCTGTATATTACACCTTGCTGCATGGTGAGTGGTATGAAAAAAAACAATTCATCAATCCTCTAGTTAGTAGGGGCCATGGAAATAGATGCATACTTTTTGTCTTACCTATCTGGACATTTATTATTTTTTAAGTGAGGTTTGCAGTAGTTGATTTTATTTTATTTCATTTTCATTTTTCTTGATTCTGATTGGCTGCTTCTTGAAAAATTACTTCTTCGTTCTTAGTTTTATCAAAACCAGTTTTAATTTCGTTTATTTCAAGTCAGCCATTTTTATGCATACTGAGCAAGTAAATTAACAAACCCCAGTAACATTTTAACTGGAAACAATGAAAATATAATACTACAGTTAATTTGGATGACAAAAATCAGGCATTTCTAAAAGTCACAGTGGTGCAATACACACAGACTCCAGCTCCCTTCTCTTACCACTGAGCTATCGCTTCAACCTGCAAAATGTCATCCAGAGTAGCTGTAAACAATTCTAATTCAGCTGACCTGGAGATTTTATGCAGCTTGTTTATTTAGTTCTACAAATCATTAATGACATTACATCTCGCTCTAGGTTGATAGACCATTAGGTGAATTCTTAAAAATACACTGAATTAAAGCAAGTGAGGAATGTAAAATGCCAACATGTTTAAAAAGGAGAAACAAATATTGTATTTTTTGTGCATTTTTGAACAAATTAATACATATTTTTTACAATGTAATGCTTCTGTATCTCCCAACATTTCAAATGGACAAAGAGGGGCACTTTCAATATAGGAGTGTGAGTGGGGGTGTAGCCAGTGGTGAGGCTGTTCTGAGAAATCTTTGGTTTCTTTTTAATAATAATTTATTCAACTAAACCCATTTAAACTTTATCTTATTTACACATTATTTATAAATACATTTATTGTAAAGACACATTACTGTGAGTATTATTGCTTTGGAGCTTTGTTATACACTCAGACCCACCAACAATGGAGCTCCGAGAAACGAGGGACATTAGCATAGAAAAGAGGAAGGGATTTTGTAACAAAACAGAGCACCTCATAAAGAGGTGCACGTAGGTGGTTTGCGCTACCCGTAAAGACAGACTACCAAGTTAAAAAACATTATATTTTACACTTTGGAAACTCCAGACCAAATGACTTTTCACACCACATTATCACCATGATTTATAAGTGTGTGGGAAAACCAGAGGAAGTAGTAAGATTATATACATATATGTTTTTTTTCCAATAGATTTATGAGATTTACTAGTCTAACTCGCTGCAAGAAATATGAGCGTAACTTGACAGCTGCTGCATAAAATATTTCACCACTTAAAACCTTCAGATTCGTGGCACAATTAGAAATGCCAATTTGCGTTGCAAATCCACCTCTTTAAAGCAATACTGCCAATCCACAAGTTTATTTCCCTTCATTAGATTTCATCAACGAGTCTGTAATCTTGAAATAGGCATACATAATGTTTCAAAAGAAAAAAGAAAGACTGAACTTGCTGGACACAAGTCCTTTTTTTTTCAGCCTGTGTATGTTATACTGCACTTGCAAGTTAATTTTGGTGAAATATTATTGAGCATAGCAACCAGGATGTTTTCTAGGAGGCAGAATAATATTTTAGCAAAATTAACTTGCAATTTCCATTGAAATCTGATTATGGAAAATTAACTCATATGTACACATGTAAATATGGCCTTTTAACGCTGGCAGTGATTTTAATATCTAAAACTCCTACTCCAATCACGGGAATTATTTTTAATACATATTTGGTAGAATATAAAGCAGGGGTAGGCAACCTACGGCTCAAGGTTGCCAGAGCCAAACAGTCACTGGCCTGTCAGATATCTGCTAGTGCAAACTAAGTGGTGATTGCAGGTGGTGAGGGGCAATCCTTAATTTACCAATTGCAGCGCTCAGAGGAAGTGATCTCAGATCACTCCATCCTAGCACTTATGAACGGGTACCTGCACTGGAGTAGAGCAGCCCACAGCAGCTATCGCAGATTTTGACCTGCACCTGGCCAGCTAGTTGCCCACTGGATCCCAGAGAAGCCACTCACACTGCTAGATATACACAGAGCTGCTAAGGAAGCCTTCCTCTTATGCCAATTATAAAAATAGCCCACGCCCACACCACTGACCATCCACATACACAAACACAACCTCACAAGCAGCCCATCACATGCAATACTCCAAGCAGCCTCACACATACACACCACCAAACACACAATGTGACATAACATCCACACACACAATTCCACAAGCAGACCCCATAAACAGCCCACATTTATAGTGTCAGGATCGGGACAGGGATCCAACACGCAGAGTACAAACAGGTACAGGATACGTATACCGGACATTAGAATGGCCGGACTAACGTACGGAGAATATAGAGAATAGTCAAAGACAAGCCGAGGTCGAGGGAACGAGAAGACAGGTAAACGAGGAACAAGCCGGGTCAAGGGTAACAGAGATAAACAGAGTAAGTCAAACAAGCCGGGTCAGAACCAAAGGAATAACAGAAATACAAGAGCACTGTGTGACTAGGCAGACTAGAACCACGACAGGGCAATGAGCAAATGGGAGGAACAAGTTTAAATACCCTGGCTCGGAAGGATAGACACGCCTCCGACGAGTCCTGATTAGTCTCTGAAGGATTGAGTGACAGGTCGTTCCGGGTTGGCGTCATGACGTCGGTTTCCGGACGTCATGCTAGAAAAGGAAGGGAGTCCCTCGCGGCCGGCGTTTACGTGACCGGATGGACCGCGAGGAACAGAGGAAACAGCCCGTCCGGACGGATGGACGTCTAAGTCTCTACCTCTAGAGACTTCAGGTACCCTGACAGTACCCCCCCTCTCAGATACGCCCACCGGGCGGAAGGAACCAGGACGAGATGGGAAGCGGGAGTGAAACGCCCTGCGGAGACGAGGAGCACGAACATCCTCCTGAGGTACCCAACTCCTCTCCTCAGGACCATATCCCTTCCAATCGACCAGATATTGTACTCTCCCCCGGGAGATTCGAGAATCGATAATAGAGTTAACCTCATACTCCTCCTGACCCTCCACCTGGACAGAGCGAGGAGAGGATGATGTGGAGGAAAATCTGTTACAGACTAGTGGTTTCAACAATGAAACATGAAATGAGTTAGGGATGCGTAAGGCAGTTGGAAGAGCTAGACGATACGCAACTGGGTTAATGCGAGTTAGCACCCTGTAAGGTCCAATATAACGAGGAGCGAACTTCATGGAAGGCACTTTTAAACGGATGTTTCTTGTACTCAACCATACTCTATCACCTGGAACAAACACCGGAGCCGCCCTTCTACGTTTATCAGCGTGTTTCTTAACCAGGATAGAATTGTGCAGAAGAATCTGTCGAGTCTGATCCCACAACTTCCTCAAATTGGCAACATGAACATCAACCGACGGCACCCCCTGGGAAGAAGAAGCCGAAGGAAGAATAGATGGATGAAAGCCATAATTCATGAAGAAGGGGCTTGAACGAGTAGAATCACAAACGAGATTGTTGTGTGCAAACTCCGCCCAAGGAATCAAACCAACCCAATCGTCCTGGTGTTCGGAAACAAAACAACGTAAATATTGTTCAATCTTTTGGTTGGTGCGCTCAGCAGCTCCGTTAGACTGAGGATGATAGGCAGAAGAGAAATTCAATTTGATACCCAGTTGAGAGCAGAAGGACCTCCAAAAACGGGAAACAAATTGGGAACCTCTGTCAGATACAATTTGGGAGGGTATCCCATGTAATCGAAAAATCTCCCTTGCGAATATCTCCGCCAATTCGGGAGAAGACGGGAGTTTAGGCAGAGGAACAAAGTGAGCCATCTTGGTGAATCTGTCAACCACGGTGAGGATAACAGTCTGTTTTTTAGAGATAGGCAAATCGACAATAAAGTCCATAGCCAAACAGGACCATGGCTTCTCTGGAACCTCTAAGGGGTGCAGAAATCCACAGGGAAGGGTATGAGGTTGCTTGGTCTTAGTACAAACCTCACATGCACCGATGAAATCTTTAATATCCTTCCGTAAATCAGGCCACCAGAAGTCCTTAGAGATCAAAGCACATGTCTTGTGAATACCAGGATGTCCAGCCACCTTGCTGTTGTGGAAACATTGCAACAGTTCCAGTTGTAGAGCAGGAGGAACGAAACGTCGACCTTCAGGAGTCTGTTTAGGAGCTAGATGTTGCAGTTTAATGATCTCGGCAAGTAACGGAGAGTGAATCCTGAGATTCGTGATGGCGATAATATTGCATTTCGGAACTATAGAGGAAAGAACCGGTTCAGATATAGTAGAAGGTTCATATTGTGAGACAAAGCATCGGCTTTGGAGTTCTTAGAACCAGGTCTATATGTAAGCACATAATTGAAGTGGGTCAGGAATAAGGACCAACGAGCTTGTCTGGCGGACAGTCGCTTAGCTTCCCCAATATAAGACAAGTTCTTGTGATCCGTTAAAATAGTAACAGGATGTAAGGTCCCCTCCAATAAATGTCTCCACTCCTTTAAGGCCATAATGACCGCTAAGAGTTCCCTGTCGCCAATGTCATATCTACTTTCAGGGCCAGACAGTTTCTTAGAAAAAAAACCACAAGGGTGTAGTGGTTTATCCACCCCTAACCTTTGTGACAGAACAGCCCCTACGCCTGTCTCAGAGGCATCGACCTCGAGTAGGAACGGCAGAGTCGTATCAGGATGGACTAGAATTGGAGCAGAAGCAAAAAGATCCTTGAGAGTCTTGAAAGCAGCGAGAGCTTCATTAGACCAAGTCTTAGTGTCAGCCCCCTGTCTGGTCATATTGGTAATAGGTGCAATAATAGAAGAGTATCCCTTAATGAAGCGCCTATAATAATTGGAGAAACCAATAAACCTCTGAATAGCCTTGAGTCCCTTAGGCAAAGGCCACTCTAAAATGGACTGGAGTTTGTCAGGATCCATCTTAAAGCCTTCCCCAGAAATCACGTATCCAAGAAAGTCTATCTGAGACTGGTCAAAGCTACATTTCTCCAATTTACAGTATAAGCCATGTTGCAGGAGTTTGTGTAATACCTTTCTGACCTGTCTGTGGTGGGTCTCAACCTCTCTAGAGTGTATCAGTATGTCATCCAGGTATACAATAACACAATCATGTTGAAATTCCCTAAGAACCTCATTAATCAAATCCTGAAATACTGCAGGTGCGTTACAAAGACCAAAAGGCATGACCGTGTATTCATAATGCCCATAACGGGTATTGAACGCTGTCATCCACTCGTGTCCTTGCTGGATTCTCACCAAGTTATATGCCCCTCTGAGGTCCAACTTGGTGAAAATTTTAAAGCCTTTCAGACGATCAAACAGCTCGGTAATCAAGGGAATCGGATAGGCATTTCTGATGGTTATCTTATTCAAACCTCGGTAATCAATGCAAGGTCTTAGTGAACCATCCTTCTTTTTAACAAAAAAAAAACCAGCCCCGGCAGGAGAAGAAGATCTCCTAATGAATCCTTTGTCTAGATTCTCCCGAATATACTCCTCTAGAACTGAATTCTCCTTAGTGGATAGGGGGTATACATTGCCCCTCGGAGGCATGGTACCAGGTAGTAAGTTAATTTTACAATCAAAGGTCCTGTGTGGAGGTAGAGTATCAGCATTCTTTTTGTCGAATACTGCTTTTAAGTCTAGGTACAGAGGCGGTATCTGTATCTCTGTAGACTGGGTAGAACTACCTGGTGTGTTAATTACACCCAATGGAGAAACCCTCCGTAAACAATTCTCCTGGCAACCCTGGCCCCATGAGAGTATCTCCCCTAACTCCCAATCAATAACAGGGTTATGTCTTTTTAACCATGGGTAACCCAGGACTATGGGAACAGAAGGGGATGAAATAAGCATAAGCGATAAGTTTTCCTTGTGTAAGATACCAACAGTTAAGCTAACTGGGATGGTCTCACGAGAGATAACAGGCTCAAGTAAAGGTCTACCATCTATGGCCTCAACGGCCAAGGGTGTATCCCTTAACTGGGATGGGATAGTGTGTTTAGTAGCAAAGGCTTGACTGATAAAATTCTCAGCAGCACCGGAATCTATCAAAGCCATGGTCCTTAGTACTCCCCTTTCCCAAGTTAAAGAAACTGGTAGCAGAAGCCTGTGATCTTTATAATTATGCATAGAGGACAAAATAGAAACACCCAAGGCCTGTCCTCTAGAGAAACTTAGGTGCGAGCGTTTCCCGAACGATTAGGACAATTCAGGCGTAGGTGACCTCTGACTCCACAATACATGCATAATCCCTCCCTTCTCCTGTACTGCCTCTCCTCCTCTGAGAGGCGAGTATTGCCTATCTGCATAGGTTCAGGACATAGTGAGGTAGTGGAATCAGGACTTTGAAATGCGGGAGCTAATTTAAATGAAGGTCTAAGGTTCCTCTCTCGAGTGTTCTGTCTCTCTCTTAAACGCTCATCAATACGAGAAATGAATGAAATTAAATCCTCCAAATTTTCAGGAAGCTCTCTAGTAGCAACCTCGTCGAGGATTACATCTGATAGCCCATTCAAAAATACATCTATATATGCCTGCTCATTCCACTTAACTTCTGCCGCCAAAGACTTGAACTCTAGTGCATAATCCACAAGAGTTCGGTTCTCTTGTCTCAGGCGCAACAGTAATCTAGCTGCATTGACCTTTCTACCAGGAGGGTCAAAAGTTCTTCTAAAGGCAGCTACAAAGGCATTATAATTATATACCAAAGGGTTATCATTCTCCCATAATGGGTTGGCCCATCTCAGAGCTTTCTCAATGAGTAAGGTGATAATAAATCCAACCTTTGCCCTATCTGTAGGATAGGAGCGAGGTTGCAATTCAAAGTGGATACTGATCTGGTTAAGGAAACCACGACACTTCTCAGGTGAGCCACCATAACGTACTGGTGGTGTAATACGGGAAGAGGCACCTACAGTGGCTACCTCTAGGCCTGAGCTCACAGGAGAAATAGAAGTAGTACGCGTCTCCTCTGGCGGGTTATTAGCACGAGACAATAACGCCTGTAGTGCTAGCGCCATCTGATCCATTCTGTGCTCCATGGCTTCGAACCTAGGACCAGAAGGACCAAGCTGACTGTTTGTACTTGCAGGATCCATTGGCCCTGTCGTAATGTCAGGATCGGGACAGGGATCTAACACGCAGAGTACAAACAGGTACAGGATACGTATACCGGACCTTAGAATGGCCGGACTAACGTACGGAGAATATAGAGAATAGTCAAAGACAAGCCGAGGTCGAGGGAACGAGAAGACAGGTAAACGAGGAACAAGCCGGGTCAAGGGTAACAGAGATAAACAGAGTAAGTCAAACAAGCCGGGTCAGAACCAAAGGAATAACAGAAATACAAGAGCACTGTGTGACTAGGCAGACTAGAACTACGACAGGGCAATGAGCAAATGGGAGAAACAAGTTTAAATACCCTGGCTCGGAAGGATAGACACGCCTCCGACGAGTCCTGATTAGTCTCTGAAGGATTGAGTGACAGGTCATTCTGGGTTGGCGTCATGACGTCAGTTTCCGGACGTCATGCTAGAAAAGGAAGTGAGTCCCTCGCGGCCGGCGTTTACGTGACCGGATGGACCGCGAGGAACAGAGGAAACAGCCCGTCCGGACGGATGGACGTCTAAGTCTCTACCTCTCTCGGAGGTAGAGACTTCAGGTACCCTGACATATAGGTATCAAACGTAATATCAGAAACTACTCATGAACATACAATATAACAGCCCACATACACAAAATACAATGGTACAAAGCAACTGCAGCAACCATAAATTACACAAGCAGAATACAGTAACACACATCTCATTTTTTTAAAATAGGACCAGCACACCAAGGGACTTCAACATCTTGTTTTGGCACAGTACTACAAAAAGGTTGCCCCTAATGTAGTGTATTAATGATGTGTGTTTTTATATGGTGTGTTACTTGTGTCTTTGGAAAATGACCAGTGATTATCCATTCTTTACATCAGTGGTGGACAAAAGATTCCTAGCTATTGTTGAGCAATACCTATGACACATTATCAGGCATTAGACACGCAAAAAAAAGTTATCAAATTTTTGGTCTTCCCAGCTTTATAAAATAGTCAGTGTAATTGCATAACTCTTGCAATGATATAGGGTAGAGAAAACCACTGCAAATAATTATTTGCCACCACCGTTTACATTTGAGAGAGCAAATAAACTTATAATATACACTTAGTGAATAAAAAAAAAAATATTGAAAGCACAAAAGAGAAAATCACTAGCTCTCAATTCAGATGGTCTGTTATTTGTATGCCCACAGTTCCTGTAACACACTGATATTATTTGATTCCTTTGAAATATTAATTGAGAATCTCAACATGCTTTTTATGGATAATTAACTCTATGTAAAGCCTTTATAATACCTGTCAAAATGGCACTCTCAATTAGTGTATTGCCATTTCCACTATAAATTGTGTTTTGTGCAGCAGTGTGGTTTCAAGATATAGCTTTGTGGAATAATCTGTTCATGGCTGAGAGCTTCCATTGCATTGCTGCAAAGCACAGTATTTTCAGGTTAGATTATAGTATTTTAGCTGCACAAAGTAATTCCCTGAAACTAAATTACCCATACTTGAAAACCATCACAGCCCATACAGTAATACCATGTTTTATTTTTGCTTTACTAAATATAATATTTAATGCATTTAATTTGAAAATCTAGTTCCACTATTTCGTAAACTGCAATAATTATCATAACCAAACAATTTTGTGCCAAATGGTTCTGAACACTATGGTGTGGTATTATATAATATAAAAAAAATTAAAATGACAGAAAACAGCTTTATTTTGTAATCCTTGATTTCAGAGTAAAGGAAATAAGTTGAACGTAATATTCCCATTTACTGCTGAACCTGTTCAGAGCCTTTTTTCAATGCTGAATAGATTTTATCACCTTTCTGATGTCTAAGCTCAGTGATTTTTCTTTTAGTTATCCATATATTGTCAGTAGACTTTGCTCTATCAAACCATGTCCTCTGTTTAATATTGTTGAATAATCTTTTCAAATAATGTATTATTTTTTGATAAACTTCTAAATTAATTTAAGCTTAGCCAACAATATCAAATTGTGGCCCGTATTGTTTGGTTTTCGTTATCCTCTTTTTTATTTTTTTTTATTCTTTATTTGTATAGATTTTCAGATTTTTATAACCAAGGGTGGGTTTACAGAACAAAGAAGAGGCATTAGGGGGTGTTTTCACGTTTTACAATTTACACTGTACAGTAAGGGTATTGCCAAATACATCAGCATGTGTTGGTACAATCAAATTTGTGAACAGGTGATCAGTCGTTATCCTCTTAAATGCCAGAATACAGGTGTGATTCAAAGGGTGAGTTACACAGCAGAAGCCTAAAAAACGTTTTTACTTTTTTTTTCCCCAAAAAATTGTTTCAAGATTTTATTCTGGAGAAAAATTGTCATTTATCTAGATAAAAAAAAGTTATAAAAATATTGAAAATCGTCTCTAGATTTTGGCCTTATTGATATGCTGTATTTACATGCTCCAAGCTTTACATTTTTTGTATACTATATAAATAAATAAATGTTTTTCAGAATGATGCACTAGAATCTCTTTTGCTAAGTCACACTCCCTCATGTATATAGTTCAGATCACTCGATTCTATCAGTGGGTAAGTTATGTACATACATTTGATAAGGAAATCAAATGCAGTAAAGGGTTTCTCTGAACACCATGACCACTTCACTGAGAAACGCTGCACATACAAAGTTAAAACACTTTGCTGCTAGATGTGCAATATCAGCCTTACACCAGGATAAGGTGCTAGTTCTTCGGTACACAGATAAAAACATGTTAACATGCTGTCCACAATGCACAATGAAAGTACAATGCCAGTGTCTGTCAAGGGAAGAAATTAACAGTTAGAAAACACAAAGTGCATTGTAGAGTACATCAGATATATGGGGTGATAGGTTTGACTAATCAGTACATACCGTTTTATCTGGTTAACCCCAAGACTAAATCCTGATATAAAAAAAAAAAATTGCAATCAACCTAACCCAGATTGTTATTTCAAATTCCTATGTGCTGTAGATGGAAAAAAAAAAAAAAGGGACGCCATAGCCTTTTTCTTGATTTACAATAAAGCAATAAAGTTTTTACCCAATATTTTCTTTACCCAGTCACCTGATATTTCCACATTCGAATGAGAGGATGTCCAGAGACATTGCACTGTTTGTCAGCTGCCTGTACTGCCATATTGGCTTGTTTTACTGACAGCTCTGATTTCTGGATCACCTGACCTTGGCCTGTATCTGTTTACGTTAATCCGATCCATTATAAAGTGGATAGACCAAACAACTCAGCATACTACATTTCAAATACACTATGCTGCCTACCTTTTAAAATGGTCTCCCATCATGGAATGCCATACTCTCTCAAAAACAACATAGGCCCAGAAAATCAATTTGTAATATTTTCAAGTTTGAGAAGGGCATGTACTATATTTGGCCTTGTAACTTGCCAAAAAACAAACATACAAAGCTAGAAAACATGGGGACACTGTTATTTTTGCGAGACTCTGCTACATGAAAATATTGTGCTTCTATTGTACACGTGCTGCCATACTACCGCAAAGGCGACATAGGACCAGAAAATAAATGTGTCATATTTCCATGTATGAAGACTGAAATGGGCAGGTCCTATACTTGGCCCTGAACATCCAAAACCCCATATTATTGTACACATGGAATAACGTTTAACAGAAATATGGGTGTTTTATTGCAGTAAATCATATAAAGCTGATTATACGAATTATCAAAATGCAGTGTTTGTGTGTTAAAAAAGAAAAAAAAAAAAAGATGTGTCACGATTAATTATTAAGTTGCTATTAAATGAGACTGGACATGCCTATTTTGGAAAGCCTGAGAATTATGTTTCACAATTTAACATGAATAAAATCGAAGCCCTGTTTTTCCTGAAGAAAATTCTATATAGTACATGTGGGTGCACTTAATATGAAAGGTACATTATGTTTGAACAGACATATAGCTAGAATTTCAGATTTTGTTGTGATCAGAACTTGTACAATTGCCTCCTTCTCTAATGGGTTAAGGACAAAAGCAACATTGCCATTGTTAAGTATGTTCAAACCCATCTTTCCTATTTATTGCAGCAATACCAATTGTATACACATTTATTGGTCAAAAAGGGTTTTATTTTAATGTGACATACACATATATAAATTCTCATTTAGTATAATTAAATTAAAAATGTAACACCATTTCTTTACAGTTTTGGCAATAATTTTGTGTGCATAATTAGTGCAGGTGAAGAAAAGTAATTTAAAATACATTTATGTACTTGTCCTGAATACATCATATGTTGAAGATTTCAGTTTGTTTTTATTAGTTACGGGTCACAAAATGCATGTATTAAAATACAATTTCAATGTTTGTAGATTTTTAATTTGGTAAATCCTCTAAATGTAACAGCCATCACAGGAAACAATATTGCCACAGCAAAGTATCTATTTATATAAGTAGGAATCACAGGCTTTTTTAACTGAGGATGTTTTGACACTGTTACCTAGCCAATCTCTGCTAAATATTGCAGTAACATTTTAATTTTTCAGATTAAATATACACTTGTATAACAAGGGATTTCAACATGTATTTTGTAAACCTGATGTGTGCTACTCCTGTACAAAACCCCAAATTGATTTTAGCTATGTGTTCTAAGAAAATCAATACAACCACTATCTTGTGAAGTTACAGTGCTGTTAGTGCTATTTTTCTTTCTCCATGGATCCTAACAGCTGCAGTCCATACTTCCAATCAGCACACCATGCCTACAGGCCTGGAGAATTGACTTAGACACAATACCACTGTGAGGTCTAAATCAATTCTGAGTTTATTGACATATATAGGCAGATTAAATAGGCTTTACATCATATCACATTACATCACATTTGGATAATTGACAAAGATTACTCATTATCATGAGATTATTGGCATTAATAAAAGAAGAAAGGAGTTATAAAATGTCAAGATCAAGGGCGTTGCAGTTTGGTGAGTTCCTTATTTTTTAAGTATTAAAGTGGCACTGTCATGGCAGAATCCAGTTTTTTTTATCCCCCCTCCCGAGTCCACTACATCTAATTGCCCCCCTAGTCACACCTAAATGCCCCTATGCTCCCCTTATTGTCTATTTTTTAATGTTCATTTCATGTCCGGACCTAGGTCCGGGGCGCTGCCATCTTTGTGTGGGCAGATGAAGTCCCTTCTATTTACCGTCCCCCTGGTTCCACTCTCCTTTTCCTTGACCACTTTGCTGCCTGGCTACCCTATTTCCTCTCTTCTAATATTACATCCCTAATTCTCGGGGACTTCAATATTCCCATTAACCCACCTTTGACCTCAGCAGCCTCCAAACTACTTTTAATTACTTCCTCCCATGGGCTATCACAGTAGGCTAATTCTCCCACCCATGTAGCTGGCAATACCCTCAACCTCATCTTCTCTTATGCATGTACAGTAGCTAATATCTGCAACACTCCATTCCTCTCTCTGATCACCACCTCTTATCGTCTGCTCTTAAGTACCGCCTCACCCAACAACCTCAGACCAACCCCCCTCAACTCAGGAGGAACCTTAATTCTATTGACCTCCAGCAGCTGTCAACTGATATTGATTCACAACTGCTATCCATCCCTTCCCTCTCCTGTCCCTCACTGGCCATCTCCACATATAACACTGTGCTCACCTCTGCCTTGAACGCTGCAGCCCCTCTCCAAACAAGCACTTCAAGGAGGACACCCCCCCAACCATGGCATACTAAATCAACACGCTAATAATTATTAAAGGAAGGTTTAATCAACACGCTACCTGCAAAGGTGCTCCCGTTGTGCTGAACGCTCCTGGAGGAAGTCTCGCACCCAGTCAGACTTTCTCCATTATAGATTCATATTGTGTTCATACAGCGCAGTCCTTGCCCTTGCCAAACATTCATACTTTTCCTCTCTCATTAGTTTATGCTCCCGCAATTCCAGGCTGGATGCAAATATCACTTGAATGGGTCCATCGGATGGCTCATGCTGTTGGGGTCACCCAATGGGTATGGATTGTCAGGGGGCCTGGTCAGCGCTGCAGCACTTTAACAGCGCAACCGGTCCCCCTGTGATTACATTACACAGTGGGAGGAAGTAACAGCCCCGGTCAATCCTCCCAGCAATCACCTAAAAGGTAGGAAACAGGAGGGTGACTTAAACATTTTGTGTGTGTGTGTGTGTGTGTGTCTGTCTGTCTGTATGTGTGCCTGTATGTGTGTCTGTCTGTATGTCTGTCTATATGTATGTGTCTGTGTGCCTGTCTGTATGTATGTGTGTATGTGTGCCTGCCTGTTTGTATGTATGTGTGTCTTGTGTGTGTGTCTCTGTGTGTATGTGTCTGTATGTATCTGTCTGTCTGTATGTGTCTATGTGTGTGTGTGTGTTTCTGTCATTGGGCAAAGTGGGGGGAAGAGGGGTGGGCACGGATCAGTTTCGTACCGGGGCCCCATGGATTGTGTGTATGCCACTGGTTTTAAACATTATTTTTCTATTTTCTCCAGTGCAATACTAATTGTTTTTTAATAACATTTTGTGTAAAAACTACCCCTGTACATAGGTTGGCCTTGAATTAGCGTTTTTATCTCTGGAATATGCTTATGAAACTTGCAATTTCAGTGACCTCCGCATCTTGACTCTCTCTCTGTATATTTATATATTATATTTTATGTACTATGCATGAAACCTTTTTTTTTTTTTTTTTTTTTGATGGAACAGGTAATTTTCAAAATTCAGTCTACTGTAAAATACATATGCTTTGATTCGTAGCTGGTCAACGAGCTTGCTTCAAGCTGTTGTTATATATAGGTAGTTAACCGTGCCTTTTTATTTTTTTACTGACTTATATACAATGTAGACAATGTTCAGCATTCCAGATGTTTTGGACTGTCTTTCCTGATGCTTTGTTAGCATTATGGCTGGAAGAGCATTATGGGAGATGTAGTCCACAACACAAGTGCCGAAGGTTGTGTATCCCTGCACCAAGGTCTCCCATATGTACCTTGTATTGTATTATTATACTATGTATTTTTTATATATTTGAATGTGGCATAATTTTTGTTATTATTATTATTGGTATTTAAATAGTGCCAACTAATTCTGCAGTGCTTTACAATATTATGAAAGGGGGTCAAATTTACAATAAATGAGACAATTACACAGTAACACAGGAACAAGAGGTAGATGAGGACACTGCTCAAACGAGCTTAGGGTCGAGATGAGGTGGGGTACAAATACACAACAGGACAGCAAGGGTGACAGCCACCAAACACGGTGGAAAAGTAGCAGAGCTGGAGGTGAGAGTGGAGTATGGCTCTTTAGGAGAGCAAGAGACAGATTTGAATAAGTATATGAGTTGTAGCACTTTGTCTTCATGTCAGCCCCATAATCCCTCTCTGGTGTTCTTTTTTTATAACAAATGTCATTTGCAAAGTCTTTCTTTAACCCCTTAAGGACCAAACTTCTGGAATAAAAGGGAATCATGACGTGTCAGACACGTCATGTGTCCTTAAGGGGTTAACTGTTATTTTGTCATTTTGAATTATTTCCAGTTCTGTAAAGTCGTTTAAAACAACAACAAAAAAAAATGGTCCTCAGATTTCTATTGCTCATGTAAATTAAAATTTCTTTGCACAACTGCAATATCTGTTATCTACATCTGTAGACTATCTGGATCTTGTCTTCAGCCGAAGTGTTCTTCTAATTTTCAACATTTTAATTGCCAGATTCTTTTTTAAAAACGATGTAGATTATATTCACTGCATTATCCTGATCTTGGCAGGGGAATATATTTTCAAAAAAGAGCTGTGGAAGCTGTTTTTTGATCATGTTGGTCATTCATTGGCTGAGAGCGTCAGCTTGCTGCTCGCAGCCTGTGAATGCCACTATGTTTGTAGAATATGCACAGAATTAGCTTGACAAAAACTCTTATTCCAGGCTGGCATATTAATGATGCTGCAGGGGGTATAGTTACATCTCAAGCAGCATTATTAAATACCTCTGTAAGTACACAGAGTTCAAGCAGCATGTTTGGCGTAACCCTTTAACAAGATGATTGAGAGTCCAATCGTGTTGTTAAAATTTGGGTTACTATATTCACCCAAATTTCTATGCAGCCTGCATTAATTGCCCTGCAACTGAAAATATTTTCTTTCACTGACTCCCTGTACAGTTGACCTTTTTGTTAGTATTCTGGAAGTCTAGTGGGAGATACGGTGAGCTGAGCCCCTGTAGAATAGTTATTTTTTAAATATGCAACCGTACTAAACAGAAACTATAATATTGCCTGTAGTATTTCAGTACATGATAGTGCCATGCCTTAACTTTATGAAAAAAGAGTTGTATCACCTAGATCACTATTTATAAAATACATTACAAGCTGTGTTATCATTATAAAATAAATTTTTTATTTCAATTTGTTATAATGGTGCCCAATGAATTTCCGCTGTTGCTCGCTTAGAAAGCAAGATTTCTCTGGTCAGCTAATTTCCTGTCTCCTATCTATATGAAAGAATAATGCAGAAAAAAAAATCACCATTGAGTGTAAGGTAACCATGGAGGAGCTGTTATAAAACTACAACTTTAATGTTGTTTTGTCAGCCAACAGAAACATCCCTGCTATAGACCAATTAAATTGAAATTACATTATAGAAGATTTTAATCATTGAATAAACACACACACACTCTCTCTCTCTCTCTCTCTCTCTCTCTCTCTCTCTCTCTACATTTTGTTCAAGGTGTTGTAAGATTATATGCTGCATTCTCAGCATTAAACATTTTTAGGCTACCATCCATGATTATTTAGTAAATTTTATTTGCTGTTTTCCTAATTTTATTCTGACTGTTTAAAAAAAAAAAAAAAAAAAAGTTAGAAAAATGATAAAGCATTTATTGTTTTTATTCACAGTCAATGTGGATTGAAAGGACAACATTCATCACAGCTTACAGGTTACCTGGGATTTTGCGGTGGTTTGAGGTTACCTCTATGCAACATGTATGTATACTCTAAAACAAAAATGTTTATTTCAGTAACTATTGGTTTTATATTGTTGACTGTTATACAAGAACCTTCTCATTGTCCACAGATAGCCAACCTTCCTTTAACAAACTTGAAACCACATGATTTTTATATTATATATGGTATTCATGAGCCATCAAGTGTAAGAGTGAGGTGTGGATATAAGCATATAAATCGACCCAACTCCATCATTCATTCATTCATTCATTCTTTCTTTCTTTCTTTCTTTCTCTCTTTCTCTCTTTCTTTCTCTCTCTTTCTCTCTCTTTCTCTCTCTTTCTCTCTCTTTCTCTCTCTCTCTTTCTCTCTCTCTCTTTCTTTCTCTCTCTCTCTCTCTCTTTCTTTCTTTCTTTCCCCTCTCTGTTTGTGTGGGGATACATTGAAATTCACCATTTTAAGATCACATAAATCTGGCAAATATGTATATTGAGAATATTTATGTACTGTATGAATGTAGATTAACATATTTTATTGCTGTATCACACATATTGCTTGACAAAAGTTTTCATGTGATACATTTCTGAAAATAATTATAACCTTAAATGTTTTCCAAAATAAATTGTCCAAATTAAAAAGCTCAAAATTCCATAGATGAGATAATTGTTTACTCTTGCAAAGAGCATGAATTATGGGTGTGGTTTAAATACATGACTTGTTAAACTGCCCTAAAATTAGCCTTGGGTCTAGCAAATCTGTCATAATGTATGATATAATTAATTATATTTTTACAGTAAAAAAATGAACTAGCAATATGAATTTGCTGTTCATCGTTTTATGTAGTTATTAGACTTCATTCTTTTGGTGACTAATGGCACAATTGACTATATAATATTCTTCCTAATATTAGTCCAAATTTTTATGTAGCCTGCATTAATTGCCCTACGACTAAAATATTTACTTCTTTAATAAGAACATTGTTTTCAATAACCTTTTACCAATAAGTTAGCACTAAACTAACCCATTACATATATTTACTGAATAGAATAGTTGGTTCTGAAAATAAATAAAAACACTGGCATTACAAAAGGGTAGCATTTTTTTTTAAAAAACAATAGAAACGCAGTAAAATTCTCTGCTAAAACGGCCTGCATTAATTGTTTCCCTTAAGAACTTCTGTTGAAAGTGAAATGTACCCATATTGTATATGTTTGTTGGTTCCATAAAAATATACAAGTTCTCAAATGTATAAAAAGAGGAGCTGTTTGTATCACCTAGATCACTATTTATAGTGTAAATTATAAGCTGTTGTTATTGCAAAATGAAATTGTAATTCAGATTTGTTATAATGGCACCTTAGCAGTAGATTTTCTCTCTCCTATTCATATGTAGGTAATACAAAAAAAAAAAATATTACCATTGACTGAAGATGACTATAAGGGAGCTGTTATAAATTGTAAAATGGTGCTTTGACAGTCTATAAAACCATCCCCGCTATATACTAATTCACTGTCAAAAAATAGCATTTTTAATAGAAATGCAGTAAATTTATCCTCTAAACAAACATGTTTGTTCTTTCCTATGAGAACCTCTGTCGGAAGTGAAATGTGCCCATTGACTGTTTCTCTTTTGGGCAATATATCTTGCTACTGGTTACTAAATATACGTAACCCACTTAAGGGAAATTGATGCAACATTTTGGACATAGCAGTATTTATTTCTGCAAGAACTAAAATATTTCAGTAAAGTTCCACTTGAAATACAAAATATGTTATTTTATTGGTTTCAATTAGGCGATTATTAGTCCGCTGGAAAATGCAATCGAAACCATGTCTGCCACAAATGAAAAGATCCTTGGGCTTATAAATCAATACCAGAGTGATGAAAATCTTCCAATCAATCCACTGTCAATGTGCTTGAATGGGATTGTTGACCCAGCAGTGATGGGAGGATTTGCCAAATATGAAAAGGTAAAATTCTGTATAATATGCATATTATTATTGTTATTGGTATTTATATTGCGCCAACTTATTCCACATCGCTTTACAATATTATGAAAGGGGAAAATTTAACAATAAATGAGACCCTTACAAAATGATACAGGAACAAAGGGTAGATAAGGACCCTGCTCAAACGGGCTTACAGTCTAGAGTCATGTTATTCAGGAGACTGAAAATAGTACTCAATATCTATGAACTTGAGAAGCAAACATCCTATAACACAAATTACATTTAATGTCTAATTCACATTTTAATGGATTCTGTAGTAATATGTAAGTATTATATGAAACAATTAGCAAGAAAATATCCAAAAGTAGATCATTTTTAGCGCTGTGCAATAGCCCCAAATAAGTATTTGTGGGGAAGCTGGGTATTGAGATAAATGTGCATGATTTCCACCTCCACAGGGGTGGTTTAGGAAATTTGAAGTATTCTGTGTAAACTTTGTATCCAACAGCAGTGATCACTAGGAGTATTCTGTGTAAACTTTGTATCCAACAGCAGTGATCACTGCTGTTGGATACAAAGTTTACACAGAATACTCCAATGTTCCTACACCACCCCATGTGGAGGTGGAAATCATGCACATTTATCTCAATACCCAGTTTCCCCACAAATACGTATTTGGGGCTATTGCACGGCGCTGACATTTATCTACTTTTGGACATTCTATCACATAGGTTTGCGGAATAACCTTTTATATCCGGCAGCTACAAATTTTTATCTTTGGACTTTTAATATTTGGTGTCATACAGACAATTTAATTTTATATTGCGCTTTTTTGTCCTATTTTTTTTGAGCAAGAAAATATGTTTCTGGTTGTTGTATTGAAATCATATGAACATTGTAGCTGATTTTCCAAAATGTATCTTTCATCAGCCCTTCATAAGTTTCTTTTTTTTTTTTTTGGTGGAACTAATTCGTTTAAAATGCATTGTGAGTATAACATTATCTATATCAGTGGAGGACGGGGACTACACACAGGGCTGCCATCAGAAATTTCGGGGCCCCTGACACATTTCAAAGTGTGGGCCCCCTGGGCCCGCCCCCGAGGGCCCTTTCTGAGTCCACCCACAAGGATGGCCTGTGTGGTGTGTAAAATGGATACAGATTGCACATTTGTATAATGAATGTAGTTTTGTGTGTATTAGATAAAGTGTGTGTATGTGTAGTGAATGCAGAGTGTTTGTGTTGTAGTTTTAGTGTGTGTATGGTGAATGCAGTGTGTGTTTGTGTTGTAGTTTTCGTGTGAATGGTGAAAGCAGTGTGTGTTTGTGTTGTGGTTTTAGTGTGTGTATGGTGAATGCAGTGCGTGTTTGTGTTGTAGTTTTAGTGTGTGTATGGTGTATGCAGTGTGTGTTTGTGTTGTGGTTTTAGTGTGTGTATGGTGAAAGCAGTGTGTGTTTGTGTTGTGGTTTTAGTGTGTTTATGGTGAATGCAGTGTGAGTTTGTGTTGTGGTTTTAGTGTGTGTATGGTGAATGCAGTGTGTGTTTGTGTTGTGGTTTTAGTGTGTGTATGGTGAATGCAGTGCGTGTTTGTGTTGTAGTTTTAGTGTGTGTATGGTGTATGCAGCGTGTGTTTGTGTTGTGGTTTTAGTGAATGTATGGTGAAAGCAGTGTGTGTGTGTGTTGTAGTTTTAGTGTGTGTTTGTGTTGTAGTTTTAGTGTGTGTACGGTGAAAGCAGTGTGTGTTTGTGTTGTGGTTTTAGTGTGTTTATGGTGAATGAAGTGTGTGTTTGTGTTGTAGTTTTAGTGTGTGTATGGTGAATGCAGTGTGTGTTTGTGTTGTGGTTTTAGTGTTTGTATGGTGAATGCAGTGTGTGTTGTAGTTTTAGTGTGTATGGTGAATGCAGTGTGTTTTTGTGTTGTAGTTTTAGTGTGTATGGTGAATGCAGTGTGTGTTTGTGTTGTGGTTTTAGTGTGTGTATGGTGAATGCAGTGCGTGTTTGTGTTGTGGTTTTAGTGTGTGTATGGTGAATGCAGTGTGTGTTTGTGTTGTGGTTTTAGTGTGTGTATGGTGAATGCAGTGTGTGTTTGTGTTGAGGTTTTAGTGAATGTATGGTGAAAGCAGTGAGTGTTTTTGTTGTGGTTTTAGTGTGTGTATGGTGAATGCAGTGTGTGTTTGTGTTGAGGTTTTAGTGAATGTATGGTGAAAGCAGTGTGTGTTTTTGTTGTGGTTTTAGTGTTTGTATGGTGAATGCAGTGTGTGTTGTAGTTTTAGTGTGTATGGTGAATGCAGTGTGTTTTTGTGTTGTAGTTTTAGTGTGTATGGTGAATGCAGTGTGTGTTTGTGTTGTGGTTTTAGTGTGTGTATGGTGAATGCAGTGCGTGTTTGTGTTGTGGTTTTAGTGTGTGTATGGTGAATGCAGTGTGTGTTTGTGTTGTGGTTTTAGTGTGTGTATGGTGAATGCAGTGTGTGTGTTTGTGTTGAGGTTTTAGTGAATGTATGGTGAAAGCAGTGTGTGTTTTTGTTGTGGTTTTAGTGTGTGTATGGTGAATGCAGTGTGTGTTTGTGTTGAGGTTTTAGTGAATGTATGGTGAAAGCAGTGTGTGTTTTTGTTGTGGTTTTAGTGTGTGTATGGTGAAAGCAGTGTGTGCTTGTGTTGTGGTTTTAGTGTGTTTATGGTGAATGCAGTGCGTGTTTGTGTTGTGGTTTTAGTGTGTGTATAGTGAATGCAGTGTGTGTTTGTGTTGTGGTTTTAGTGTGTTTATGGTGAATGCAGTGCGTGTTTGTGTTGTGGTTTTAGTGTGTGTATGGTGAATGCAGTGCTTGTTTGTGTTGTGGTTTTAGTGTGTGTATGGTGAACGCAGTGCGTGTTTGTGTTGTGGTTTTAGTGTGTGTATGCAGTGTGTGTGTTGTGGTTTTAGTGTGTTTATGCAGTGTGTGTGTGTGTGTGTGTGTGTGTTGTGGTTTTAGTGTGTGTATGCAGTGTGTGTGTTGTGGTTTTAGTGTGTGTATGCAGTGTGTGTGTGTGTGTGTGTTGTGGTTTTAGTGTGTGTATGCAGTGTGTGTGTGTTGTGGTTTTAGTGTGTGTAAATGTGGGGGCTCTATGTAAAATAGGGGGCTGCATAGGGGGGTGGGGGTGAGAGGGGAGCCTTTTTTGCAGTATTTACATTTTATTCCCCCCTCCCTGCTTCTTACCTGGCCAGGGAGGGGGGAGATTGCATCCCTGGTGGTCCGGTGGTCTGGTAGAGGGAGCCAGCCGCTGTAGAATGCAGACGGGCACCAGCCAGCACATCTTAACACTCCAGAAGCTCCTGCCTGTAAGTCTCGCGAGCTGTGCCTGTTTGCCGCGCGGAGCGTTGCCATGGCAACCCGTGACAACGGTCTGCCGGCCGCAGAGCTCGCGAGAGTTACAGGCAGGAGCAGCTGGAGTGTTAAGATGTGTTGGCTGGTCCCCGTCTGCATTCTACAGGTAGCCAGGGCCCGAGGTGAACATATAGATAGCGATAATCGCTATCTATATGTGCACAAATGAAATGTGGGGCCCGGGACTCCCAGAACAGTCCGGGCCCCCCAGGACCGCCGGGCCCATGACAACCGTTATGGTTGTCATGCCCTGATGGCGGCCCTGACTACACACCTCCAACCAAAGAAAAACAAACAACTTTTTGGTGAAAAACCTATGACTAATGATACCGTAAGGTCCAACCAGCCATGCCATGCCATCTAGAATGCCTGGAGTAATCTACATAGTGCTGTAGGAAGGAGCAGCACAATGCACTTATTTCTGTTGTTCTGAAATGGCAAAACTCAATATACTAGAAAAATTACGTGAGTGGTGTTAGTCAGATTAAAATACTTACTCTGGATTGGCGAGCTGCATTTTTAAATATACAGCCTAATCTGGACACCAGTAGTAAATAGGATTACTGGGGTCCAGGTTACACTGTATATTTAAAAGGACCAAGGACATCTTTCTTCTTCTCATATTCCACACGTGTGAAGAGGTTGAAGGGGACAGCTCCAACCCCTTCCTCTGCTCTTTGTGAATTGGGATGGGAAACATTATAATTACAGGTTAATGGGTCCCTAAGCCTTCTGTCCAATAATAATAGGGCACAGTAATTCCCAGTACAATAGTTACAATACTAATAAGGCTTTATTGCTGAATATATTTAGATCATTGGGGAGTTGCTGTCACTCTTTGATCACATCACCATATTAATAATACTAATGGAAAAATTCAATAAGTATTACAATTCTGGTTAAAAAAATATATTTTACTTAGTAGTTAAGTAGAGATAAGGAAAAACATTCTCTAAAGTAGTGCGTAAGTAGTCCATACTTTGTCTTATGTTTCAAAGACAAATAGATCAGAAATAAACAAAAGAAGAACAGATTCTGAAAGACAAGATGAATCAATAGGAAATAGGCAAATTTGAGGTGACAGAGCCACTTTAATTAGTTAAGGTTTATCCATATGAAATTGTGGTCAGTAAGTGTCTACCACCTTTTGTATTAATTTTAAAACAAAGAAATATATATGATAACTTTCAAATTCATTTTTAGGCTTTCTTCACTGAAGAGTACATGCATGATCATCCTGACGATTATGAGAAGCTGAACAGACTAAAGGATCTTATTGCCTGGCAGGTACATATAACTATCATCACTAGTAGGTCCTACATTTTGAAATATTTACTGTATATATCATTCATAGCTGCAGCACAGCATATAATGATAAGAAGCTTTACTTGTTGTTCAATAAATATTACACAGGGCAGTGCGACCGATTCAAACAAGTTTGACCATGGTATGATTGGTGTAAGACATGGCAGGTACAACATTTCAAAAAACTGCTGAATTCCTGGGATTTGTGTGTACCTGTCTCTCTGATGTTTACTGTTTATGTGCAGAAAATAATTGCAAAAAGCAACACTGTGAACAAGAACACATTGATGAAGCTGACAAAAAAAAAACACAATCTCTTAATCCACAACTCTTTCAAACAGCTGTATAGAAAATCACTTCTAAATGAATATCATACACCTATGATAAGAAGTCAAATTAAGTTTCCACTTGATTGGCAGCATTTTATTATTTGTAAATTACAAATTTCCCATAGGAAAGCATTGTGAGGCTAGTGCGCGTGGGTGGCAAAATGCAGCACTGTGTCAATCAGATGGTCTCTCTGAGAACATCGGACTATTTACTCTACTATTTAATGGAATCCCCTCTAGTGGCCGTCATACAGCCACTAGAGGCAGGTTAGCCCTGCAAAGAAAAAAATGTTATTCCTGCAGAAAGGCAATGTTTTCAACCACAGGTTTAAAATCAGGCACATGACACCCAGACCACTTCATTGAGATGAATAGGTTTGGGTGCCTATAGTGTTCCTTTAAGAAATGCAGTTATGGCAATTCAGTAAATTAAAGATAAATGTATATTGCTAATACAGGCACATCACATGTAACACAAATACATCAGCGTGTAATCGTAGACTCTAGTCTTCAAATCTAATTGCTAATATGTCATTGACTTACAAGCTAAATGATTGTGTCAACACATGTAAATAGGGATTGCCACTTATATCTTCATTGTTTATACTTACAATAATTTTATTCTCTCTCTATATTAGATACCTTTACTTGGTGCTGGTATCCGTATTCATGAGAAAAGAGTCACTGATGATCTACGCCCTTTCCATGACAGGATGGAAGAGTGCTTTAAGAGCCTGAGAGCCAAGGTGGAAAAGCAGTATGGTGTACGGGAATTGGTAAGTTGCTACATGTTTTTTTAAAACAAATTTCCTGTATAGTTATTTTAAAATAAACTATCCAACCATGTCCAAGATTTTTTGACATTTTTGTTTAGACAGCAATATCCACCCACTGCATATTTGCTCTCATAATTGCCCATAACTGTGGCATACAATCTGGTATAGTAGAAAAATAGAGGAAAGTGGAAAAAACAATGAGGCAAAGTTAATGTTTGAGAAGGGTGAAATGGCATGAGTGATAATAAAGAAGAAAGAATATTTAGGTAAAGATGAAAGTATTAATGTGTTGGGGAGGAATTAATATCTGCACCAGCTTTGCCAATGATACATCTTCTGTAGAATGCATATAGAAATTAATTCTCTTGATTGGTGCATTACAATCTTCATTACAGTCTTCATTCGTCACTTTAAATAATGGTATTCATTTTTAAAATGTTCATACAGTATCTCAGCAACCTGAGATGTATGCACATTGCTTTTCCCTAATGATGTTGTGATGTTTAATTATCATTTATTCATGTACATAGAAACATAGAATGTGACGGCAGATAAGAACCATTCGGCCCATCTAGTTTGCCCAATTCATGTACGATTGCTGATTTAAATAACTTGCATGCAAATTTTACAACAATTACAATCACTATTGTTAGAAACTTAAAATAGCTACCTTCCATTTGTGGAGGTAAGTCATCAAACTGAAAAGTCAATGAAATAGTGTTTTTCCCATTGTAACAGTAATGACTTCATACTTTTATCTGCACAGAAAAATTAACATGTAAGGTACTAGAGCTTTTGTGTCTGTTGTGTCAGTTTAAAATGAAGTAAATGAGATTAAACACCTTTAACTCCCTTGGGTTTGTTAATTAAAGGTTCACTCTAAGCACTAAAACAATTATATCTTAATCTGCAGTCTAACAAATGTAAAAATTGCTGTTTGTGAGAAGTTTCAATCTTTACATTTATCACTAAAAGTGCCTCTAGTGACTGTCAACCAGACAGCCAGTAGATGCACTTTCTTATATAGACTTTAAATAATTTAACGTTTTCACATTCCGTATTAAGGGTTCAGGTACCCCAGTATTGTCAGAGGGAAACTTAAGTTGATCTCATCTTTAGAGTAACCCCACCCAGAGATTCCCAGCACTTTGTAAAATCTGTCTAAACCCCAATAAGAAGGCCCTACCCAAGAAACAAAATATTTGATGGTCCCCAAAGCCCCTTGTAACCAAGGATTCAGCATTATTCACTAAAGTAAGAACTGTCAAGGGATTTTCAAATTTAAGTTCTTAATAATTGAAATGGAAAATTCTCCAAGTAGGCTATTTTACCAATTTGGCTACTTTGTTCTTTAATTTGAAATGCACTTTAAGTCCTCAACAATTCCAACTTTTATGACTACACCAGTTGTTGTCTGGTGGTGGAAGGTAATTTATACCAATCACCAATGAAACACCATTAGTGATGTCCCGAACAGTTCGCCAGGAACTGTTCGCCGGCGAACATAGCTTGTTCGTGGCGAACACGGCGGGCGAACATATGCGATGTTCGGTCCGCCCCCTGTTCGTCATGGAGGTGGGAGGGTCTGAGAGGGAGGGTCTGCTGCTGAATGGCTGGAATGTGTCTGCTGACTGTGAGGTACAGGGTCAAAGTTTACTCAATGATCACGAATAGGGGGCGGACCAAACATTGCATATGTTCGCCCGCCGTGTTTGCCACGAACAAGCTATGTTCGCCGGCGAACTGTTCGGGACATCACTAAACACCATATATTATGCCATCTTCTCCTGGGTTGTCCTTTTGTCTTAAGTGCCACTTCGCCTTATTTTTTTCTCTAAGGAGTTTATGTGCAGTAGGGTTTATGTATGCTGCATTTTGAATCATAATGCTCACATTTTGTCATTCACTACTTTTTTGTTCTGTATTTGGTTTGGTAGCTTTTGGTTATTGTGTTCCATGTGTTACTCCAATACATATAGGAACAGAAAATATACATCCAGGGGACACAGTTATTTATTCACTTCAATGTCTTATGGAATAACATTTTATCAACTGGCAGATCAACTTGTGTTCCTATATTACTTTTTATAAAAACAAATGTTAAAAAATTAAAAATAAAAATGATTACCACTGAGACAAATTTCTATGTAGATGCTCTAAACATACCTCCAAACTATAATAGACCAAGCTAACAAAGAAATATTGATCTGGGAAATATTAAAAAGGTAAATAGATGGGGGTTGGGGCCTGGCAGCCAAAATGGCTGTACACGTTATCTGAGAGCTCCTGCATACGAGCATCTAATATAAGCTTTTCTCACAAATACACTCTCATGTGGAAGCCTCACTCACTCAAGCTGTGGACTGCTCTACACAGAGTGGGAACTTGTGGATACACAATTTGTGCTGATATGCTGACTGATTACACAGCACAAACATGCGGCCTAGTCTCCTCAGCTGCCTGGTGACCGGGAGAGGTGGCCAATCCCCTGGCGCAATGCCCCTTTTCTCCTGAATACTTTTCTGTGGCCCTGTAACCCCCCACCCCCCTTTTGGACTGACGGGGGATATCCCGGTCCCTACTGGGGAAACTCACCTCCTCCCTGCAACGGACCCCGGTCAACTCAATCACTGCATGGCGAGCCCAAAATGTCCGCCGTCATCCAGCATCCGCGACTTCAGGAGGGCTCACCACTCCAGGCTTTGATAGCTATTGCTTCGACGCCCGCTTTGAAAGCATCTGCCAGGAGTTATGGAGGCGCATCCAGTGTTGCAGCTTGGATTCTGCCGTGCCTGCAGAGTCTGTGACCCACGCTATGGTTTCTGCAGAATCTGTGACCCAAGCTATTGTGCCAGAGAACCGACCCCATGTCGGGCTGGAGGCCCACAAAGAGGTACAACACACCAATGACCCAAACACCCAAAGGGATCCCTAAACTTCGAGGCCTGTCGGGAGCTGCGACTCTGCGGCGGGAAGCAGGAAGACACTGAGAGGCGCACCAAGACATACACACACATAGATACACACCGACATATACACACATGCACCCTGACACACAAAAACATTGATACATACCCACACCATGACACAGATACACACTGACATAAAAACACACACCCTGACACACAGATGCACATACACAGATGTGTTAGTGCACACAGACACAGAAGCACACTGACATTATTTATATATATATATATATATATATATATATATATACACACAGATGCACACCCTAACACACACATACTCATACAAACACTCACATTCATACACATACAAACACACACTCATACACATACACACTCACACTCATACACATACAAACACTCACACTCACACTCACACACTCATACTCATACACTCAAACTCATACATTTACACACAGACTCATACACACTCACACACTCATGGTCATACACTCAAACTGATACACACACTCATACACAAACATACACACACACACACACACTCACACACACGTAATTTTTTTTATATCTCCAGCTGCCCTCCTGTCGGGAGGGTGGCTTGGAGTCCTGCTGCTGCTGTAGGAGTGAGGGGTCTGGAGCTCTTCATGCTCCTCTCCCCTCACGCTGCGGATGCCTCCTCTCCCTCCTGTGCTGTCTCCCTGCAGGATGCTGGGAGGAAGTGACAGGTGACAGGCACTCGACCAGGTCCCTTTTGAGCAGTAATGTTTATAGCATCGGAGAAATATTCTGCTGTACCCCTGTCTGCACGCAGTTTGGGAACCGCTGATCTAAAGTATACATCAAATGCTGCTGAATCTGATCTTTTATGTCATGAAAGATGTCAGTCACAGCCAGAAGTGTGACTTGGGCTGCATAAACAGAAACAAAAGCGATTTAACTCCTAATTGGCAGAGAAATGAGCAGTAAGACTGTACATACACGAAAACTACTTAATAAAGTTATTTGGAGCCTATAGTATCCCTTTAATGTAGTGACTCTAATGTGTAAATGTTTCAATGTAAATGCTGCCTTTTCAAGAAAAGACAGTGTTGACATTGTTACCTAGTAACACTTCTAGAGGTCTTACCATATTTCAGTCCTGCATCCTTTGAAGACCTTCGTTCAGCATATCCACAATATGCATGGAGATGCTGAATACATTTTTGCAATTTTATTGTCAGATCGCTGAGATTTCTGTGCATGCGCCATATGCTGAATAACACTTCTCATGCGATGAAGAAAAATATCATTATGACCAAATAGTTGGCGGTTCGGACAACGGATTCTGCCTGTATTTTTTTTTTTTTGTTTTTTTTTAGCTTTTTTTTTTTTGTTTTTTTTATATTCCCAGTGCCAATAAATATGGTTTCCTGATTCAGCTTTTCCACATGTATTTTGTATTTTGGTATCTCTGACTTGACTATCATTGACTTTGGCTTGTTATTCATTCATCCACCTGCCCACAGGTTACCATTTTGCCTTTCTATAGGCATCACATTAAGCCCGGCCTCTGTGCCAATACACATCTGTCCTATTGTCCTGTATCCATTAAACACTTACTGTAATTCAAATTCTGTATGCCAGTTTTGTTTACAGATTTGTAGAGCATTTCCATTCTTTCAAAACCCCCTTACCTCACATCATTGTATTTTGCTTTAAACTTGTCACCCTTTTTGAATTAGTAAAAGTCATTGATGCATTGGAGACTCATTGCATTTGATATATAGTTTTTTTTTTTGGTATCCTAAAACTCTAGCAGAAACACTACACTAATATGTAAAAATTAAAAATAAAATCTAAAGAATACCATGAGCAAATGAGTAGTCAGTGAGTACTCCATCTTTTCCCCCCAACCAACGGGTTTGATAAATTAAGCAAAAGGCTTCCTACAGGTCTCCCACTGGATTTGACCTTCCTCTGAACCTGTTTAACCCCTTAAGGACCAAACTTCTGGAATAAAAGGGAATCATGACGTGTCACACACGTCATGTGTCTTTAAGGGGTTAAAGATGCATAATAGTGCATTTTTTATGTGGTTGAAGATGACAACTATATAATCCCTTCTCATACAAAGAAAACGTTCATACTACCTTATCCTCAGTCTCAGATATTGTGCTGTGGGTTACCAATCCCCAAATCTCATATGTATCCAGGAAATTATCTCAGATTTGTGCTTCTCTGATAAATTACCCAAAACATTACATTGGCAACTGTTCAATCATTTATTCTTGTTCACTAGCCCTCTTGACATGTTTTAACTATTCAGCAGTATGTATGCATGTAGACTACAAGCTACTATTACATGCTGGTAGCTGTGACAGTATGTACAAGAGTTTTACCCATTTATAGCTTTCAATGTATATGGCATTCTCAAGATTCTCTTAAGTACTCGCAGAATGCACCACGGAAAGTGATGAACCTTCTGTAATCAAAAACTTGAGCAAAATGTATGTACTAAATTTGCTCTACTTAACGTGACAGAGAGTTTGATATTTTTATCTAAGTGAAGCATTTTATTTTGTTGACATTTATTTTGATTCATTAACCTCTTCAGGACGGAGTCAATAGTGCACGTTCTGATCAAAACAAAACGTAAACAAAAACTGGAATTTGCGCTATATGTCTGTTCACCCGTAGTTCCCCTCTTTCATATTATATGCACCCACACTTATTATATATCATTTTGTTCAGGAGAAACAGGGCTTTAATTTGTCATTAACTATTCATATATGGAACATAATTCATTATGAATAAAATTTTAAAAAAATGTGAGAAAATGAGATTTTTTTTTAAATTTGTATTTCCGTCTGACATTTTAGCTGTGAATGTCATAATACTGTTAGGTGCACATATTTGTAATCAGCAATGTCTCACGAGTACAACAGTATCCCCCATTAACAGGTTTTATGGTGTTTTGGAAAGTTACAGGGTCAAATATAGAATGTTCCATTTTCAAATAGAAATTTGCCAGATTGGTAATGTTACCTTTGAGACGGTGTGGTAGCCCAGCAATGAGAATTACCCCCATAATGGCATACCATTTGAAAAAGTAGACAACCAAAGGTATTGAAAGTGGGGTATGTTTAGTCTTTTTTAGTAGCCACTTAGTCACAAACACTGGCCAAAGTTAGCGTTCATATTTTTTTGTGTTAAAAAAGCAAAAAACGAATATTTGGCCAGTGTTTGTGACTAAGTGGCTACTAAGAAAGACTGGACATACCCCACTTGCAATACCTTGGGTTGTCTACTTTTGCAAATGGTATGCCATCATGGGGGTAATTCTCATTCCTGGGCTACCATACGCTCTCAAAGGCAACATAACCAACCTGGCAAATTTCAATGTAAAAAAAATGAAATGCAAGCCTTATATGTGACTCTCTAACTTTCCAAAACACCATGAAACCTGTATATGGGGGGTACTGTTATTCTCGGGAGACTTCACTCAACACAAATATTAGTGTTTTCAAACAGTAAAACATATTACAACAATAATATAGTCCATAAAAGTGCCGTTCGTTTGTAAAAAAATGCGAAAAAACGTCACTTTTACTTAAAATATCATCGTTGTAATACAATTTACCAATTTGAAACACTAATATTTGAGTTCAGCAAAGTCTCCCGAGTAAAACAGTACCCCCCATGTACAGGTTTTATGTTGTCTTGGAGAGTTACAGGGTCAAATATAGTGCTTGCGAATTAAATTCTCAGCACTTTCTCCCTGTGTTGTCAGGTATGTCAATCAAATTTTAATTAATCAAATCACCTTATTATGTTAAAAGATTACTTAAATATACACGTAGAATTTTAATATATATGCATTTATAGGTATTTAAATTCTACGTGTATACTAATGTAATCTTTTATGTAATTATATGTATTTATCTATATATATATTTTTGCGGTTATTTGCATTTTATATATAGATAGATATATATAGAATGTCATTCTAAGTGTATTTTGTTACCAATATATATATATTAATAACAAAATACAGTTAGAATGAAATTACATATGTATATATAATTTATATAAAATTTTGTTTCAATATTTTATTTATTAATTTTATTATTTTATTTATTTATTATTGTAATTATACGTATTTATATATATAATATATGTGTAGATATCTATTATATATATATATATATAATATATGTATATTATATATATGTAACGTCATTCTAAGTGTATTTTAATACTAATATATGTACTTATATTAGTATTAAAATACACTATGTATGACGTTAAATATGTATAATATACATATATATTATATATATATATAATATATATACATATATTATATATATATATATAAATATATTTATTTTATTTTTAAACATGTTTAATATTTTTTTTTTTACAGATCCCACCACCAGGGGGACTGTCTGATATTTTAGACATTCCCCCTGCTGGCAGATCCACAGCCAGCTATAGGGGGCCATGTGATCGCTCTTTGAGAGCGATCACATGGCCCCCGGGGGCCTGATTTGCCGTGGGGAGGCTGCCTGGGCTGTGAGGCAGTCCTCCCGAAGCGGAGCGCCGGTAAGGTAAGTATACCGGGCGCTCCAGGGCTCAAAGCCGTTACGGCGTTCTATGCCGTCACAACGGCTTTAAAGCCCACTTAAAGCGTGACAGCATAGAACGTTGGAACGGCGTTAAGGGGTTAAGATATCAATTTTAGGCTGTTATTTTATCTCATGGAATATGTATTTTACTACCATATTCAGTTTTAATGTAATTAATTGTATATAACAATATGATTTTCTACTTTTAAAATCTAATAATCACTTTCTATTTCTATGTCATGACTTCATTAATAATCAAAACAACTTTAGCATAATGGAGCAGTTTTAGTTTATAGATCGTGCCCCTGCAGTTTCACCGCTCAATTTTCTGCCATTTAGGAGTTAAATCCATTTGTTTATGCAGCCCTAGCCACACCTCCCTGAATGTGACTTCCTAAACATTTCCTGTAAAGAGTCATCTAATGTTTATACTTCATTTATTGCAAATTCTGTTTAATTTAGAATTTCTCATCTCCTGCTCTGTTACAAACTTGCTAGACCTGGCAGGAGCCTCCTATTTGTAATTAAAGCTCAACTTACAGAGCAGGATAAAAAAAAAAAAAACTTTTAAAGTAAGTTATATCTGATTGAAAATAAAACCATTCTGTTTTCATGCAGGCTGTGTCAGTCACAGCAAGTGGGGGTGTGGCTAGTGTTGCATAAACACACACAAAAGTGATTTAATTCCTATCAGTGAATTGAGCAGTAAAATTTCAGAGGCATGATCGATTCACTAAAACTGCTTTATTAGCTAAAGTTGTTTTAGTGACTATAATGTCAGTTTGTGGCAGGTGAGCTTACCTTTTAATGGCCATTGGAATGATACTAAAAAAAACCTCCAGTTTTTAAATGTGCATCGGGATTTGGGATAGATTGCAAGTAACGTTCTCTTTTGTTTTATAATAACTAAAACATAGACTATATTAATTTCTGACACCAGGGGTAATTTGTTTGTGTTACTGAAGATCCAGTTTGGGAAAAACAGTAATGAACATATGTTTATAAATGTAAACAAAGATATCTCTCTCTGTGAAAATAAATTGCATTCTCAATGTATTTACAATTGGAAGATACATGTTTGGAACACTTATCATATGCAAATGTTTTATCTACTGTTTCTCGACCGAAGGAACAAATGAAGATTACAATTTAACCTTTATTAATAATTTATGAAAAAAACGCTAATAAATGTTCTAAAAGCATTAACAAATATGTGGATAACAATTAGACTAATGGGAAAAACAGGTATTTACAAATATGGATTGGAATAAAGCATGTAGTTTAAACAAAAGTATTGTGAATAGAAATAAAACTAAAGTAGTAACAATTTTAAATAAAGAAGAAAAATAAATCTAAAATATTTGGTGAGACAGAGCCCGAGCTTTCAGAAAATTATGCTGTGTCCTTGAGCTGTAGTGGTTCTGAATCACTGTAGTGTAGACTTCTATAGGACATTTTTGCTGTGTGTCTCAGAGAGTAGGGCAGTGCTTGTATCAAAAGCACTGACAGAAAAAAACGCTATTTTGTTTCCTTTAAAGAGCTACAGTATTTCTTGAGGTTGTCTGTATCTTTAAAAGGGGGAATTTTAACTAAGTAGCACTCTGAATCAAACTACCATCCACAAAGACAACAAAAAGATACATAAACCAAAAAAGAACTCTAAATAAAGAAATGTTACTATTTAAAAAGAGAAAAAAGAAGTATATAATACTGCTAACAAGAGATTTTATGCTGTGCCTTAAAGGGCACCTCTGTGCTTGAGAGCAAGCAAAAACTGTCACTAGGTTAGCAGTCTGAACAGTCTATTAACACCTTAGTTTGCAAGAGAAGGAGGATCATTCCTTCTACAATATGATGCTTATCGGTCAGAGTAGCAGCAATGTAGTATACATCTGGTCAGGCTCCCCCAAAAGAGCCGCCTAACCGTCAAAACGCGAGTTGGGGTTCATCTTATACCTGTGACCAGATTGGTTTATTCCAATCCATATTTGTAAATGATAAAAGTATAGAGAAAGGAGGTTGCGCCAAAACATATGACTCTGATACAGGTAGGCAACACAAAAATCTGATAGAACAGAATGTAGTAAATATACACAGAATGACGGAAATATAATAATGAAAAAACAATGAATATTAATATAGAAATGTCCAGTTTAGATTGCAAAAGAGCACAAATATAAACTTGCCCGAAGAAACAACTGTGATTTTTTTTCAGAGTTTTCTTCTGCCGGGATGCCAATTCAGAAGAATTCTTGGAATCCGTATGTGAAAAAACAAAGAGAGACCAATAGTGTAATATATCCCAGAAAGTGGTGTATGATAACAAATCTATATGGTCCTACTCACGTTTTTGTAGAACTTCAACCAGCTCTAGTATGGATAGCGTACAGTGGTACAATCCCCACTTATCTAAAAACAAATGGATTTCAAGATCAGAGACAACATGGGTTTACTTCAGGGAGATCATGCCAAACTAATCTTATTGCTTTTTCTGATTGGGTAACTAAAATAATAGATCAGGGTGGTGCAATAGACATTTCAGTAAGGCTTTTGACACTGTTGCACATAGAAGGCTTATCAATAAATTGCAATCTTTAAGTTTGGATTCCAATATTGTTGAATATGTAAGGCAGTGGCTGAGTGACAGGCAGCAGAGTGTTGTAGTCAGTGGAGTATATCTGAAGTTTGGGTTTGTCACAAGTGGGGTACCCCAGTGATCTGTACTTGGACCCATTCTCTTTAATGTTTTTATTACTGAGATTGCAGAAGGACTTGATGGTAAGGTATGTCTTTTTGCTGATGATACTAAGATATGTAACAGGGTTGATGTTCCAGGAGAGATAAGTCAAATGGCAAATGATTTAGGTAAACTAGAAAAATGGTCAGAGTTGTGGCAACTGACGTTTAATGTGGATAAGTGCAAGATAATGCATCTTGGACGTAAAAACCCAAGGGCAGAGTACAGAATATTTGATAGAGTCCTAACCTCAACATCTGAGGAAAGGGATTTAGGGGTGATTATTTCTGATCACTTAAAGGTAGGCAGACAATGTAATAGAGCAGCAAGAAATGCTAGCAGAATGCTTGCCTGTATAGTGAGAGGTATTAGCAGTAGAAAGAGGGAAGTGCTCATGCCATTGTACAGAACACTGGTGAGACCTCACTTGGAGTATTGTACGCAGTACTGGAAACCGTATCTTCAGAAGGATATTGATACTTTAGAGAGAGTTCAGAGAAGGGCTACTAAACTTGTTCATGGATTGCAGGATAAAACTTACCAGGAAAGGTTAAAGGATCTTAACATGTATAGCTTGGAGGAAAGATGAGACAGAGGGGATATGATAGAAACATTTAAATACATAAAGGGAATAAACAAAATAAAGGAAGAGACCATATTTAAAAGAAGAAAAACTACCACAACAAGAGGACATAGTCTTAAATTAGAGGGACAAAGGTTTAAAAATAATATCAGGAAGTATTACTTTACTGAGAGGGTAGTGGATGCATGGAATAGCCTTCCAGCTGAAGTGGTAGAGGTTAACACAGTAAAGGAGTTTAAGCATGCGTGGGATAGTCATAAGGCTATCCTAACTATAAGATAAGGCCAGGGACTAATGAAAGTATTTAGAAAATTAGGCAGACTAGATGGGCTGAATGGTTCTTACCTGCCGTCACATTCTATGTTTCTATGTTATAGGATATGTGAAATGTTGATAGTTGATATGAAGACCATAAAAAATAATAAAAAGGAACAACAATAGTGCTCACTGTATTAAAAACACCAGGAGTATAGAAATATAATTGGGTACTCACATTTGGTTGAGCAGACAAACTGCTCAATAGGTAGTGCGTGAGTGGTACAATACCCACCAAGGATTCTTTAGAGTAGTACTCACTGGAACAAATAAAATCAGATGCCAGGCAGTAGAGAAGTAAAAGTATAAAATAATAAAATAGTAAAATGGCACACTCACAGTATAAAAGAAGCCAAAATAACCTTTATTAACAATATTAAAATATCCACAACGCATTTCACCTTTAAGGCTTTATCAAGTGGAGATAAAATAAGACTGACCTGACAAGCAAGGGTTTAAATACAGACATTATAGATTCAAATTGGCACCAAAATGACGTCATAACAATGTTAAATCAATTGTTAACAATTTTAAAATATTGATTTAGACTTATCAAAAGGATATATATAATTTTAGGAGCTTTTAGTAAAAAGAACTGTGTAAAACAAAGCTTTTAACCATTAGAAATTAATAAATAAAGATGATCACGTGATCCGCGGCCATCTTAGCCGCACCACATGGTCAGGCACTAGGTAACATGGGAAATGTAGTTTTGAGCCGCAACCGGCTCAAATTAATACAAAATTCTGCATATTGAATCACAGCCAGATAGGGTGTGGGAGGGGATGGTAATACTAGCAGTGCCTCATCATAGACCTAAAGGAGGTCTTAATGACGTGGTCTTGAAAGAAAAATGGCATGCCGAGATACATATGGCGGTGGCCATGTTTTTGGTGTATCTTGAATAGAGTGGCGGCGACCATGTTTAGGGAGGTATTTTAGGTATAAAATAAACAAAGGTATTGTCCCTAATGAGAGGAAAAGGAAAGTGGATATTCCTATCAAGGGTAGATCTAAAAGTTTAAAATGACTAGAGAGATTTATATGATTCATATAGTGAGGGTAAGACACTATATGGTCTTAATATCTAGCTTATTATTTGACTAGTGAAAATTACATATAGATTTACTATTTGGTGGATATTAAGTGTATTGAAATGTCGGTTCAAAATATTTTATATACAAATTATACGAAAAGAGGAAAACTAGTTATTAGTTGTGGTATATGTATTAAGTGTAATAATGAAGAAATATGAAAAAAAAATAAAAAAAATTGAAAATGAAAATATTATTTAAAAAAATGAAGTTGGAAGTTGGAGTTGAATTGGAAAAATGAAGTTGGAAAAAAATGTAGAATTTAAAATAAAAATACATTTACACTGAACAAAATTATAAACATATCACTTTTTGTTTTTGCCCCCATTTTTCATGAGCTGAACTCGAAGATCTAAGACTTTACCCAATACAGTAAAACTGAACATTTTAGAGTGGCCTTTTATTGTGGCCAGCCTTTGCAATAATCATGCGGTCTAATCAGCATCTTGATATGCCACACCTGTGAGGTGGATGGATTATCTCGGCAATGGAGATGTGCTCACTAACACAGATTTAGACAGATTTGTGAACAATATTTGAGAGAAATAGACCTTTGTGTACATAGAAAAAGTCTTAGATCTTTGAGTTCAGCTCATGAAAAATGGGGGCAAAAACAAAAGTGTTGCGTTTATAATTCATTGTAAGTAAATATAAAGATAAAAAATAAATAAAAATAAAAAATAAAATAAGAATAAGTATAAAAATAAATAAAAATAAAAAAAATTATAAAAGAAAAACAAATAATAAAAATGAAAAAAAAAATAGAAATACTAATATGTGAGTGTATAAAAATGTAAATACAAATAAAAGGTATATTGGAAAATAAATTGGGAAAGTTATAAATAATAACATGGAATTTTTTTTATAAAAAATTAAAAAGATCAAAGTATACATTTAGATTGGCAGAGGAAAGTTGTTTTTAGGAGAAACACCCAATGATTTCTTTGAAGGCCCAGAATTTTTTTCACATCTCCACCTTTTTTTTTTAACATCTCCACCTCTGACTGCCCAGACAGTCCCCCTGCTGGCAGATCCACAGCCAGCTATTGGGGGCCATGTGATCGCTCTTTGAGAGGGATTACATGGCCCCAGGGGGCCTTATTTGCAGGGGGAGGGCTGCCTTGGCTGTATGGCAGTCCTCCCGAAGAGGATGGCGGCAGAGGTAAGTACATCGGAGCTCCTGGGGTCTTTAACTGTTACGGCGTTCTTTAAAGCCCATTAGAATGGGGACGGCATAGAACGTTGTAGCGGCGTTAAGGGTTTAAGACAACCAAAAGTTAGTTGGTGGCTCTATCCTATTCCTTTACTCAATCTGTGGAAGCTTGAGAATTACTACAATTACATTGGCATGACACTGTTTTTCTTTTTGGTTTTGGTTTTTCTTTTCCTTCTCTGTCCACATTCATGTATTTCTTAATGTGCTTATTTTGTAGCCTGACTTCGATGATGGAAGAGTTGGACGGCCAAGATCCATGTTGAGATCTTATCGACAGATGTCTATAATTTCAATGTCTTCAATTGGATCTGACTGTTGCACCCCTAATAAATCTGTAACTGAAAGGTAAGATGTACATATAGCATTACTAACTGATGTTCTAAGTAAAGTAAGTAAAGTATTTTTAAAAATTACAAAATATATATTAAATACAACCAAATATAACGAGCCACATATATTAAAAACTGGTAATTATACTCAGAACCAAATGTCCACAAATAAAGAAAAAGTAGCCAACAGTAATGCTACTGCACTGCCACGTTTTTTAGCTGAACCAGTTTTGCTTTAAGCTTTATATCAGTGATGGCGAACCTTTTTGAGCCCGAGTGCCCAAACCGCAATACATGCCAACTTTTTTTCCTTAAAGTGCCAACACGGCAATTGCGTGTGTGTGTGGGGGGGGGGGGGGGGCTGTGGGTGTGTGTGTGGGGGGTGCGTGTGTGTGGGGGGTGCGGGTGTGGGGGGTGCGTGTGTGGGGGGTGCGTGTGTGTGGGTGTTGTATGTGTGTATGAGGGGTGCTATGTGTGTGTATGAGGGGTGCTGTGTGTGTGTGTATGAGGGGTGCTGTGTGTGTGTGGGGGGGTGCTGTGTGTGTGTGTGGGGGGGGGTGCTGTGTGTGTGTGTGGGGGGGGGGTGCTGTGTGTGTGGGGGGGTGCTGTGTGTGTGTGGGGGGGGGGTGCTGTGTGTGTGTGGGGGGGGGGGGTGCTGTGTGTGTGGGGGGGTGCTGTGTGTGTGTTTGGGGGGTGCTGTGTGTTTGGGGGGGTGCTGTGTGTGTGTGTTTGGGGGGTGCTGTGTGTGTGTTTGAGGGGGGTGCTGACTGTGTGTGTGTGTGTGTGGGGTGCTGTGTGTGTGTGTGAGACGGGTGCTGTGGGGGGGTAGGGGTACTGCTGGGGGGTAGGGGTACTGCTGAGGGGGGTAGGGGTACTGCTGAGGGGGGTAGGGGTACTGCTGGGGGGTAGGGGTACTGCTGGGGGTGGTAGGGGTGCTGGGGTGGTAGGGGTACTTCTGGGGGGTAGGGGTGCTGCTGGGGGGGTAGGGGTACTGCTGGGGGTGGTAGGGGTACTGTTGTGGGGGAGTAGGAGTACTGCTGGGGTGGTAGGGGTACTTCTGGGGGGGTAGGGTGCTGCTGGGGGGGTAGGGTGCTGCTGGGGGGGTGGGATGCTGCTGTGGGGGGTAGGGTGCTGCTGTGGGGGGTAGGGTGCTGCTGTGGGGGGTAGGGTGCTGCTGTGGGGGGTAGGGTGCTGCTGGGGGGTAGGGGTGGTGCTGGGGGGGTAGGGGTGGTGCTGGGGGGGTAGGGATGGTGCTGGGGAGATAGGGGTGGTGCTGGGGGGGTAAAGGTACTTCTGGGGGGGTAGGGGTGCTGTGGGGGGTAGGGTGGTGCTGGGGGGGTTAGGGGTGGTGCTGGGGAGATAGGGGTGGTGCTGGGGAGATAGGGGTGGTGCTGGGGGTAAGGGTACTTCTGGGGGGGTAGGGGTGCTGTGGGGGGGTAGGGTGCTGCTGGGGGGGTGGGTGGTGCTGTGGGGGTAGGGGTGGTGCTGGGGGGGGTAGGGGTGGTGCTGGGGAGATAGGGGTGGTTCTGGGGGGGTAAGGGTACTTCTGGGGGGGGTATGGGTGCTGTGTGTCAGTATCCCCCCCCTCCCTCCTTCTTACCTTTAATGAAGTGGGGGTGGGGACACAGCCATCCCTGGTGGTCCGGTGGTGGTACCGTCATCCCTGGTGGTCCAGTGGTGGTACCGTCATCCCTGGTGGTCCGGTGGTGGCAGGCAGTGCTTCCGTGTCGGGAGGCAGGGGGAGGGATCTGTGATGCTGATCCCCTGTCCTCCCGCGCGATGCTGTGTGGAGCGTTGCCATGGTAACGCTCGGCAACGCTCCACACAGCATCGCGCGGGAGGACAGGGGATCAGCATCACAGATCCCTCCCCTGCCTCCCGACACGGAAGCAGAGTAGGCGCCTGCCGTTTCGGGCAGGCAGGTGCCTACTCTGCAGGGATGGCGGACCTGTGGCCGCGTGCCCACAGAGAGGGCACGGCGTGCCACCTGTGGCACGCGTGCCATAGGTTCGCCATCACTGCTTTATATGGTCTAGTTAAAATGTCTAATTGTTTGAAAGCTTTATGCTAATTTATTTTTTAGTATACAGGAATTCCAAAGACACTCAAGTCCATTGCATTCATATACTTTAAAGTTTCTTATTGAATATATTGCTGATTTAAGTTCTGTTAACCCCTTAAGGACCAAACTTCTGGAATAAAAGGGAATCATGACATGTCACACATGTCATGCGTCCTTAAGGGGTTAAGACATTATTACAATAGTACAGTGGCACAAGTAAATTTTGACTCAACTCTAAATATGCATCCATCCACTGAATATACATTTTCAAATTGTAAAATATGCATTTAACTCTTAATGTATTCTTATCTAAATAAGATATTGCCTTTTTTTCTACCTGTGCATGTGGTTTTTGAATGTAATGGAGCTCGGCATGTCAACACTATGAGAAATACATTTGTTGAGTAGAAGGACAGTGTCAGTAGAAATATAGATTGTGGTGTTTTAGTGGATTTGACCTACTTGGACTTGACTTACTTGGATTTTGCTAATTCATTTGATACAATTCCACTCACATTGAATGTAGAGAGTAGTTATAAATGGACAAAAGTGGTAAGTGGAGTGCCTCAGTGTTCTGTCAACGTGCCTATCAAATATTGCATTAAATACAGGCCTGTCTGAGATTGCTAAATTCATATACCTGATTTTATGATAAAAATATTTTTAATACTTATCCTTTTAAATTACATTATCCATATGTATTTATCTTTGCACTTTGTATCAATTGCATACTCCTAGCTATGATCTATCCTCTTGTTTTGTCCAATATCATGCCTCCGAATGTTGGATGGTGTGGCACATTTCTAAAAGTTGGGAAGGTCCCCATGGGAACTATTAAAACTTAACTTTTAATAGTAATAAGTGTAAATTAACTGACTTAATTTATTACTATTAAAAGTTAAGTTTTATCTTTATTATTTATTCTTATTTATTTTTTGAGGTTTCACTTTATTATTTCCCTCCCCCCTTTTTTCGGAACATTACAGCTATCCGAAATCAGCAGGGATCCCCCACTCCTCAGGATACTTTACCGAAATCCTATTTTTTCTCCTGATTTCTCCTTTTGCTTTTTGTACGTAATAAAATGATCACATTGATTGAACCACTTTTTGAATTGTGCCCTAGAAGTGTACTTATTTTCAAATGTTTAAGCTGCTTTTTATCTTATTTTATGTTATTTTTTTTATTTTTTTAAAAAGGGCATGTGTTATTTTCTTTTCTTTTTAAGAGTCTTGAGTTTTCCAAGGTTTAAAAATGTTTGGCTGAAGAATTTGTCTATATATGAGTATAGAATGACCTGAATTATTTTTGTATAAATACTCTCTGCTAACACCTCATGTTTTCCAAAGCATGCTCATTATGTCTTTCTATACAAACAACGCTGTAAGAATTTTTTTTTTTTAATTTCTTTGAATACAAAAGAAACATACTGGGAAAATGCTTGTTACCACAAACACCAGCAAATATAGCCTTTGAATAAACTCAGTAGGGGATAATAATTAGACTACAAATAAACGGTACATTAATTTAACAACATATTCTTTAAAGAGATACATTTGTAGTACAAGCCTAAATAAACTACCATGTATTGAAATGTCTCCATGCAGTGAATATCATTGATTAGAATACAAGTGTCGTTTCATAATATTTCTATCTTTAAGTTCATAAGGATTTTTGTATGTGTGTAGTGTTGCTACAATTTAATGGGCAGTTGAACAAATGTTTTAGTGACACAAATCATAATTTGCCCTGCTCACACCCTCTATAAATCTGAAGATACATAGGGCTGGATTCTATTATTAGAGATTCAGTTAACCCTGGTAATCTTCCCATATCACTTAACCTCACTTGAGTCTGCAGTAAAGATGTTTGACAGCTAACCAACTTCTAGAAAATATGTTGATCATTTTCCTGTTCCATAAATTCTCTCTGTCTTTATCTATCTAGTCTTTATTAGGGGTATTTTTTTAACAGGCACTATTGTCCACCAGTTAGACACTCCAAATTGCAGTTGGCTCAAACACTTGTAAATCATTATATTGATAGTGCATTAAAATGCAAATATTAAATAATATAAAAAAAAAAGATTAAAAATAAAAGATTAATAATACAAAATGTTTATTGAAGATCTCTAATACATTTCCAAATGATAGCTGTTCAATTAGCTTCTATGTGACTTTTTCACTTTTTTTTTTATTTTATTTTATAAACCATTAAACAACATTTATATGGCTGCTACATGAATGTCCTTCTTGAAAACTACAGTAAGAAATATAACTTGTTTTGCATGTGGAAAAAAAAGTTTATATAAAGAAATATTAACAAAATACTGGATACAAATGCAGAAAGAAAAGTCCTGCGCTCAACTCCCATCACTACTGGGCGGCTGCAATGACTACAGTACACATCAGCCCCAATATATAGTAAAAACCAAAGAAAAACAAGTTACTTGCGCTCTCTCCTTTATCCCTATGTATTTTTAAACAAATGGAGGTCTTTTAGTTACCTCCAATGGCCATGAGAGGATGAGCCCACCTGCCAACATCAAGGCAGACCCCCCCTAGGTGGGTCCTAACTCTAACCATTCACCTTGCTTCCTTGAGCCTCTGGCAAAAATCTCTAATGAGACAGAAAGGGGTATTTTTTATATACACCCCTATACATTATTAACCCTTAATAGGGAACACATGGGATGGGTGGCTGCATTGTAACAAGGCTGAGTAATACAAAATAATGGATACAAATGCAGAAAGAAAAGTCCTGCGCTCAACTCCCATCACTACTGGGCGGCTGCAATGACTACAGTACACATCAGCCCCAATATATAGTAAAAACCAAAGAAAAACAAGTTACTTGCGCTCTCTCCTTTATCCCTATGTATTTTTAAACAAATGGAGGTCTTTTAGTTACCTCCAATGGCCATGAGAGGATGAGCCCACCTGCCAACATCAAGGCAGACCCCCCCTAGGTGGGTCCTAACTCTAACCATTCACCTTGCTTCCTTGAGCCTCTGGCAAAAATCTCTAATGAGACAGAAAGGGGTATTTTTTGTATACACCCCTATACATTATTAACCCTTAATAGGGAACACATGGGATGGGCGGCTGCATTGTAACAAGGCTGAGTAATACAAAATAATGGATACAAATGCAGAAAGAAAAGTCCTGCGCTCAACTCCCATCACTACTGGGCGGCTGCAATGACTACAGTACACATCAGCCCCAATATATAGTAAAAACCAAAGAAAAACAAGTTACTTGCGCTCTCTCCTTTATCCCTATGTATTTTTAAACAAATGGAGGTCTTTTAGTTACCTCCAATGGCCATGAGAGGATGAGCCCACCTACAAACATCAAGGCAGACCCCCCCCTAGGTGGGTCCTAACTCTAACCATTCACCTTGCTTCCTTGAGCCTCTGGCAAAAATCTCTAATGAGACAGAAAGGGGTATTTTTTGTATACACCCCTATACATTATTAACCCTTAATAGGGAACACATGGGATGGGCGGCTGCATTGTAACAAGGCTGAGTAATACAAAATAATGGATACAAATGCAGAAAGAAAAGTCCTGCGCTCAACTCCCATCACTACTGGGCGGCTGCAATGACTACAGTACACATCAGCCCCAATATATAGTAAAAACCAAAGAAAAACAAGTTACTTGTGCTTTCTCCTTTATCCCTATGTATTTTTAAACAAATGGAGGTATTTTAGTTACCTCCAATGGCCATGAGAGGATGAGCCCACCTGCCAACATCAAGGCAGAACCCCCCTAGGTGGGTCCTAACTCTAACCATTCACCTTGCTTCCTTGAGCCTCTGGCAAAACTAATGGCCATTGGAGGTAACTAAAAGACCTCCATTTGTTTAAAAATACATAGGGATAAAGGAGAGAGCGCAAGTAACTTGTTTTTCTTTGGTTTTTACTATATATTGGGGCTGATGTGTACTGTAGTCATTGCATCCGCCCAGTAGTGATGGGAGTTGAGCACAGGACTTTTCTTTCTGCATTTGTATCCATTATTTTGTATTACTTAGCCTTGTTACAATGCAGCCGCCCATCCCATGTGTTCCCTATTAAGGGTTAATAATGTATAGGGTGTATATAAAAAATACCCCTTTCTGTCTCATTAGAGATTTTTGCCAGAGGCTCAAGGAAGCAAGGTGAATGGTTAGAGTTAGAGTTGTCATTAATGGTAAATTTTCAGGCTGGACAAAATTGGTAAGTGGTGTCCCTCAGGGTTCTGTTTTGGGACCGCTTCTATTTAACATATTCATAAATTGTCTTGAAATAAGCATTGAAAACCATGTTTCCGTGTTTGCAGATCACACAGAACTTTGTAAAGTAAAACAATGTAAGCAGGATATAGCTTTGCTGCAGATGGATTTGGATAGATTGGGGGACTGGGCACTAAAATGGCAGATGAAATTTAACATAGAGAAATGCAAAGTTATGCACTTCGGGGTCAAAAATGCACAAGCAACTTACACCCTAAATGGTAGTGAATTAGGGATAACCACACACGAGAAGGATTTGGGAATTGTTATAGACAACAAATTAGGCAGCTTAATGCAATGTCAATCTGCAGTTGCCAAAGCCAGTAAGGTTTTGTCATGTATAAATAGGGGCGTAAATTCTCGAGATGAAAATATAATTTTGCCTCTTTATAAATCGCTGGTAAGACCACACCTTGAATATGCTGTGCAATTTTGGGCACCTGTTTTAAAAAAAGGATATCATGGCACTAGAAAAAGTGCAGAGACGAACTACGAAATTGATAAAAGGAATGGGGCACTTTAGTTATGAAGAAAGGTTAAAAAATGTAATTCTCTTTAGTTTAGAGAAATGGCGCCTCTGAGGGGATATGCTAACATTATACAAATATATTCAGGGCCAGTACAAACCATCTGGAAATCTATTCATAAACAGGGCTATACATAGGACATGAGGTCACACATTTAGACTGGAAGAAAGGAGATTTCATCTAAGGCAAAGAAAAGTTTTTTTTACAGTAAGAGCAATAAGGATATGGAATTCTCTGCCTGAAGAGGTGGTTTTATCAGAGCCCATACAGATGTTTAAACTGCAATTGGATAAATACATGCAAAAACATAACATACAGGGATATAATTTCTAATTAGTGGGGTAATAGCTGCTTGATCCAAGGAGACATCTGACTGCTATTTTGGGGTCAAGAAGGAATTTTTCATAGTTTTTTGCAAAATTGGAAGTGCTTCAGACTGGGTTTTTTTGCCTTCTTTTGAATCAACAGCAAAAACATATGTGAGGAAGGCTGAACTTGATGGACGCAAGTCTCTTTTCAGCTATGTAACTATGTATACTGTTGTGCAGCAAATGTGTGCCTGCCTTGGAGTCAGTGTGTGTTAGTCTATGTTTAGTTAGTCCCCAAAAAATATATTCTGGAGCTGCCCCTGTTATATATAAAAGACTGAGAGTGCATAACAGTTCCCGGCTCCCCAATGGAACCACCACTAATTTATATTCCTTGTAGAGGTTTTTGACAGTAAAAGAGAATTTTAATTAAATATATAAATTCATGTATATGTATTGCCAAATATTTGTCATACATGGACTATATGTTTGTTTGTTTTTTAATAAAAGTTGTATCATGGTACTTAAAAAGATGATATCTGAGTATTTTTTTTGTATCAATTGTATGTCATCAGAAATTATTTAATGAAAAGAAGATGCATTTAAAGTGACACTGAAGGCACCCAGACCATTTTAGCACATTGCAGTGGTCTGGGTGCTGTGTCCCTTTTGCACCTAGAGCTGCAATGTTAAACATTGCAGTTCCAGAGAACTCAAAGTCTGCCCTCAGTTACTGTCTATCAGACAGCCACTAGAGGTTTTCCGGAATTGTAACAGACTTTTGGTCACGCTCTGTATGAGGACCATCAGCGTCAGAGTTTTCCCCAGTGGAAAGCATTGATTCAGTGCTTTCCTATGGGGAGGTGTAATGTGCGTGCAGCATTAGTCACCACTCATTGCGGGACCGAGGAGGGGGCGGAGCTTCGACCCAGTGCAGAGAGACATAGGTGCTGGGATCAGGTATGTAAATAAGGGGTTTTTAACACTTTAAAAGGGTGCTAGGGAGGGGGAGGCAGATGGATCTGTAGTGCCAGGAATACAGCTTTGTATTTCTGGTACTACTGTATGCCTTTAAGCAGGACTAGCTCTGTATATTTATGATATGAAAAATGATAATCAAATCTGACTGATTTATTTAAGGTTCTTAATTGACTTGATTCCTTAATTTAATTGTAATAATACAAATAAAAATGTATTTATTGGGGGCGGGGTCTGACTGCCATGCTGGCTGGCTGCACGTGAAGGGAGCTCTGAGTGCTAAACTTTAATCTAGACAAATCTAATGACCATTCCACATAAGAAACTCTCAATATCTGTGCCTGAGACAAGCCAGATACATTAAGGCTGAATCCTGCCACTTTTGGACACACGAGCACCGACTAAACCCTGAAGGAAATTTGCGGCCTACCTGGAGGTGCAGGCAGTGGAGAGGTGGCCGATCTCCCTGCTAGTATTCCCGGAGACATTGCAAACAGCAGAAGCTCTCCTGCTTCCCCCCCTGCCGGTGAGGGATATCCCGGCGCCTGCTAAGCAACCCTGGTGGACAGATGCTGGAGACATCTGAGACCTGACACTGCAACGACACGCAAACTTCGCCACTGCTTTGACCAAGATGGCGACCTATACGCACCCCTCCACTGCACGAGGCCCGCTAGAGTCCAGCTTAACGCGGCTCGACCAAATATTTGCCGACTTCTGGCTGAAGCTAGACCGAGCATGCCACACTGAAACCAGGCCAAGAAGCCACAGAAGTACGCTGCTATACGTACCTGATGTTCACCAACAATATGGGTTGTTGACCCATATTGTTGGTGAACATCAGGTACGTATAGCAGCGTACTTCTGTGGCTAGATGTCCAGCCACCGCGCACGCCAGCCCTAAGAAGCAAAAGCCACGGCGGACCTCGGATGAGAAGCAGCCTCCTGGACAGGAGCACATTCACAGAGCATCTACTCACCTGTGCTCTCAACCAGGTGCTACAATCACGAGGCCAGCGGCGAGAAACGCACCTCGACGATCCGCTGCACAACGGGTCCAGGAAACAAGGCCGGCTCTGAGCCACAAAGCCCCAGTGGTGCCAGCTAGGCTGGAGGCTGTCCTCAATGCCTTTTGGCACAAGCTAGAAAACCGGGCACTACAACATGCCATACAGAAGACAGGCAGCCACCTACCTGAGAGGCATCCACACCAGGCAAAGAAACAGCCTGCAGTTCACACCAGGAGGGAGTTCCCGCAGAGAAGGTGCAACAGACCACGCAAACCACCCCAGCACAAGGACAAGCAGAGGAAAATGCCGCTGGGACCTATTGCTGGCCCTCACCAACGGTCTGCAGGACTCCTGGGCACACCGATCCGACGGGCTGAACTACTCCACCTGACAACGCCTGTGCCGGGAGGCCTGAGGTACCGAGCCATGCTGCAGGACTGTGAGGTGCCCACAAAGGGCATAGGCTGATGAAGGGGTCTGCCACCACAAGCTGTCCGGCTGGACACAGGCTACTTAGGCTACTTTGCTTGCAATCTACCAATTTAATACTAACCACAGCCAAATGCTCTAATGCTCTAAATCTTCATATCTGGACTGTTGCTGCCATAACCTTGTTCTGGATAGATCTGATTAGCATGTTCATAATCGTATTTAGCCAGCCTGACTTTATGTGAATGTTTCTGGGGTTTTTTCTCAGTTACTCCACTCCATAAACAATATAGATTTACCTAGTGAGCCTGCAAATGTTTAGCTACTACCTGGTCCGGGGATGGGCGGCCTTTGGCGCTGCGGATGTTTTGGACTGCACATCCCATGATGCTTTGCCAACATTATGGCTGTAAGAGCATTGTGGGAGATGTGGTCCGTGGCGTCTGGGGTGCCGAGGGTTGCCTGGCCCTGACCTAGTCTATTAATTATACATGCCTGACATGAACTGGTATTTTCTTTATCATCTTTCAAACTAGTGCAGTAGTCCTGACAGCATGTCCAGCAGCCTAACTCAGGCATGAATATAGCACCTTCTGTAATACCTAGTAGACAGGACTTCTAACTACTGAACTCACAATGTTATTGTTTAGCAATCTATATAGGACGACTGCCCTTCATGTGCCCCTAGCATGTTTAACACCGACACAGTCTTGTATTATATTTTGACCTTTGTGTATGTTACTTAACCTAGCAAGTCTCCTAGCCAACTCACCTATATACACCTGTACCATGATTTTCAGATAGATGAACCTACCTAGGAAGCATAAAACTCTGTTTATCTTATGTTCATACCATGAAAATTGTGCCTCCTCAGCAATGCAAAGTCATGTAGTTAACATGATTGTAAACGTGACCTAACTCCTCATAAGCTTGTCTAGCTTAGCATGTCTAAACCAACTCATCGATGTTATGTAGTTAGTTACTCTCATGTTTTCCTAAAAGTAAAATGTGCTGTTTAATCTGCCACACTTTAAAATACTAAAATGTTATGAAAAAGCCTGTAGCAGCTGTTGTGGCTCTACAAGCCTGTTGTTACCTCATGCACAATAAAAATAAAGAATTTTAAAAAAAAATATTTATTAAATATTTGTTTATTAAGTAGAACACTGGATAGTTACTGACTTACTTGATTTTTTTAAAAAAAATATTATTCTCATTAAAACAGCACCTTTGAACTTGATGTGCCAACACCCAAAGTCAAACATCAAGATACAGAAGTATCTTCCTTCCAAGTAAATACTGAGGCTGACGTTAAGTTAAGAAGATCCAAAAAGAAAACAAAAAGAAGTAGTGTGGTATTTGCTGATGAGAAAACACCTCCTGAATCATCTCTGTCAGATTCCAAACGCGTGAGTTTTTATGAGCTGCAAGTTTAGATGATTAGAGGATTAGTTCTTCCACTGAACACTGGTACATTTTGGAAAAGAGGGTGGACTGCTGTAATTGTAGGATTTAAACGGATTGACATTAACAAAAACTGGTTTCTCCAATTTTAGCTGGCCTTCCTAAAGAGTTAGGGTTTCTTTGCATTTGATCATGTTTTCCTTCTTATTTATATATTATTTTTATGGGTCTGCAAACCTACATATCATAACACTGTGTCTCAACTCTTACATGCTGGCAGTCTCAAATTTGCCAGGACAGTCCTGCCTTTTGGGGTACTGTGCCACAGTGGTGTATCCTGGTTTTGTGCTGCCCTAGGCAGGACAAAACTCAGGCGCCCCCCTCCCGCCCGCGCCACCCCCATCCAACCCTTCCCCCCGCCCACACCACCCCCACCCTTCCCCCGCCCCGCCTTCTAAATACACACACACACATTCACTTACAGATACGCATACACTAGCTAACAGAAACACACACTCGCTAACAGAAACACACACACACTTACAGACACACTCACACTCACTAACAGACACACACTAACAGACACACACTCACTAGCAGACACACACTCACTAGCAGATACACACACTCACACTAACAGACACACACACGCACTAACAGACACACACTAACAGACATACATACACACACACTAACAGACATACACACTAACATACATACATACACACACACACACTAACAGACACACACACTAACAGACATACACAGACACACTAACAGACATTCACACGCACACACACTAACAGACATTCACACACACACACACTAACAGACATTCACACACACACACACACTAACAGACAGACACACACACTAACAGACATATACACACACACTAACACACACACACACAGACATTCACACACACACACACACACACTAACAGACAGACACACACACTAACAGATAGACACACACACACTAACAGACATATACACACACACTAACACACACACACACAGACATTTACACACACACACACACACACTAACAGACATACACACATACTCACTCACATACATATTTAACACATTTTTTTATTTTATTTTTAAAATTTACCTCCTTACCTTTGGGAATGCTGGGGGGTCCTATTTCTCCCTGGTGGTCCAGTGGCTGCTGGGCGGCGCTGGCGGGCGGCCGGCGAGGGAGCACTTCCTCTGAGCTGTCTGCTCAGCTCCCTCGCGCGCCGCACAGTGAGGCTGGGAGGCGGAGTCGGAATATGACGTCATATTCAGGCTCCCAGCCTCACTCTGCGGCGCGCGAGGGAGCTGAGCAGACAGCTCACAGGAAGTGCTTCCTCGCCGGCCGCCCGCCCGCCCGACAGCGCCGCCCAGCAGACCGACCGACCGACCGCCCGCCCACCCGCCCGCCCAGACGGCATGTCAGTTAGCCGCAAGGCTAACAAGGCAATTGCCCTGGGCATTTGGGGGCGGCTTTTTTTGCCGCCTCCTGGAAAATGCTGCCCAAGGCAAATGCCTTGTTTGCCTCGCGGCTAATACGCCCCTGCTGTGCCAGCAAATATAGGCCACATGGGCCTGTCCCACCTTTATATCCAGTCTGGATGTGTACATTTCTTACACAAGATGATACTAAGGAGCTAGTTCATGTAATGTCTTGTACTGACTACTGTAATTCTCTTCTTATTGGTCTCTTCAGTGTGTACCGACTGCTGCTGCCAGGCTTATTTTTCTCTCCCGTCACTCCTCTCACACGTCACCCCTTTGTTAATCGTGGCATTGGCTTCCAGTACCCTATAGGATTCAATTCCAAATATTATCTTTTACCTGCAAAGTGCTCAACAACTCTAACCCCCGTTACACCCTTTCTTAGCCGCTTAACTCTGCTGGTGTCTTTACTCTTCTCTGTTTGAGCTGGGTCCTCATCAGCCTACTCCTGTCAAATTTTTGTAATTTTTATTTTAAGTTTGTTTTATTTAGTGTTAAAGGCCGCTTAATAATATTGTAAATCACTGCGGAATAAATGAGCCCTATGTAAATGCCAATAATACTAATAATGCACTTGCATTGCCTAAATAACATACACAAAATAAATACATATATACCAAAAAAATTAAATAGAATAACTATACTATAGTATAATATGACTATACTATATTATCTGCAGATATAGCAGAACAATTTACCATTGCAGCAAATTCATTGATAATATGATCAACATCCCTTTTAATGGTAACCCAGAAAAGAGAAGCAAATTGGCAGTATTTATTTTAAATATTACAAATATTAAAATATTTAAGACATATGCAAGACATTACAATTATTTACAAGATCCTTATCCCAGCAAATAAACATGACACTCTGTTGGACCAATATTGCAGTAGAATTGCTTGAATTTAAAACAGTGTTTTTAGTAATACTGTTCGGATAATGTAGGTCCCTGAGTCTGCTGACAAGTTCACCGCAGTAAAAGCATTATAAATGGTGTAACATGAGCACAATTGACACTGGTTTGAATTAGAACGAGGACCAGAAGCCAATCATTTATATTGACTGTTCTGTTTAGTGTGTTGTCCAGGACTGGTATCTCCGGTGAGAAATTAAAATGTGCAGCTCAAAAATGTAATGTTATATGTTTTTTAAAATATGTCATGACATATATGTCATCATTTTTAGGAGCCAAATGCCACATTTGAACATTTAATATAACAGATTTCTTATTTATCACTCTTTTTCTTGCTTATATGTATGCCACTAGTACAATGTATATTGTTATATGCATATTCAAGTGCTATATTTCAAGATTCACAATGCTCCCATGATTGTTTTGATGAGTGAATATTTAATTACTGTTTATTATACATAGTAGATGTCCACACAGTTTTTCTAATACGCTGTTGCTGTTTAGAAATCATTTTTTTTGTGTCTGTATTTGTTTAAAGTGGCTTTATTCTGCCATCTAGTGGCATAGTTAAACTGAACTGATTGCTGCTTGAATGATTAAGATCTAAGGAAAAGAGTATTTTGATGTACTCATATGTCTGTGTAATTTGTATCTGTTAACTAAACGGTTTGTAGATATATTTATTTTTGTATTTTCATAGTTATTCACACTCACCAATATTCATATAGGTAGTACAATACACATATACACAACAGATATTTGTGGACATGTAGCCCTTTTTTAATATTTATTGTGCTTCAGCACAAACACCGATACATAAGATGAAATTTAGTACATGAGAGATACATTATTGTCAAAACATGACATCTCTCTAAATTAGCAAAAACTAATTTTGAACTGGTACGGCAAGGAAGAATTAATTCACATTATCTGAATTAGTACAATAGTATTAGAACCAAACAAGAAATAGAACCTAAGTAAATAAAATAAATAAATTAGTGGTCCATAATAACCACCAATGTAATATTGACCAATTCATACCTTATATACCTATAGACTTTAGAAACACAACCATGGGTCGCAGATGGCTTAACAATGAGAGACAGTCATACCTCCTCCGAGACCAAATTTTTTCTATGCAATATGGTAGTTCGACCAATGTTTTTTCAAGGGGATTTGAACCTTTCCTTTTCTCAGGAAACAAGAATGTTATTGCTAATGTACATGCTTTGTTGATTGCTTTCTAAATATACAATTGCATATTCATACCAATATACTATACTATGCATGCTCTTTAGCTATTATACCATTCTACAGGGCAAGATGAAGATCTACAATTCTCATCACTGTCATTTAACTTGCTTTTCCCAATTATCCATTTCTGCAGGAAAATGGTAAACTATAGTATATGGGACAATAAGTGTATGATGACCAGTTTATTCCAACGAGGCAAATACAAAATAGAAGAGATTTCTAGGTATAAGAAAGAAGATGAACTAAAGGGATCCTGTAGTGCAGTTTTCCTGCCTTCTTATCTTTACTGAGGGAGGAGGGGGACATTTCTCGATCCCTTGTGGTTGGGGGGGAGGGGCAATAAATGTATTTATCTTAAAAAATTATAAAAAAGCCCCCCTACCCTCCTCACCACACATTCACAAACTGCCCCCCCTACACACATTGCCCTCCCATACACGCACATGCATCACCCCCACATACACACACTGCCCCACACACACACATTGCCCCCCCATACACACACTGCCCCTCCATACACACACTGCCCATACACACACTGCCCCCACACACTGCCCCCATACACATACACTGCCCCCCACACACAGAGCCCCCCATACACACACTGCCCCACACACACTACAGCCCCATATCCCAGCAGACCCCAGGTAAATTGTCAAACGGTTAGACTACTTACTCTGGGAGGGGGTCCCGGCACTCCTGGCACCATAACTACTACACGGAGCTGTACTAGTTATTGTGCATGGATTATTTCTTTAAATAATCTACAAGTGCCCCTCCCGAGATCAGGCTCTGGACCCGCCACTGGTCCAGCGTCAGATAACGGACCAAAGGTCCGTTTCGATTCCGGAAGCCCTCTAGTGACTGTCTAGTAGACAGCCACTGAGGGCAGACTTAGAGCTGCAATGTAAACAGCAGCACTAAGTGCAAAAGGGACACAGCACAAATGAAGTGGTCTGGGTGCCTAAAGTGTCCCTTTAAGAAAGAAAGAGAAAGCTGTGCAGCAGAACAGCAGCGAATCGTGGCTCTTGAGTTGTGAGCCCAGGGAAAAAGTAGTTGTCTGAAAACAAACTCCTAATGTAGCAGTCACAATCCTAAAGGGGGTATTGGTTCAAACAGCAGCAGCATAATTTAGCTCCTCAGACATGAAAAAGCAGTTGTGTGAAAACACACACACATCCTGAACCCCAAGAAAAATATAAAGTCTGAGAAGTTCCAACATTGCCAGCAAAAATGGGAATCTACATTCAGATGCATTTGTACTTTGTCTCTGCCATTTCACACAGCATTTGTACTGCTCCCTCAGGTAAGAGAAAACGACTATGTTATTTCTAAAGGGGAAAATATAGACTTTTAACTCCAATAGGCTGCCCCTCTCTGCATGGGTGGGAAGTAACTACCAGATGTAAAACATGGACTTCATAGTGCACAATGATAAAGTCCCCATCTCTGATAGCATTAATCATTTTTGCTCCACACTTACTGCAAAGTTTAAAAGCTCATGTGTACTGTTATGCCTACTTCCTCTCCAACCCACCTTTTTTATCATGGTTTGAAGAGATGCCAGAATCTTAACATAATCTTTCTGAAAAGTGTAAGGAGTGACATAATGATAACCTAATACTCACTTAAATGCAGAATTCCTGTAATCCTACAAATATTGGCTATGTATCAAACTAAAGCAATTATATCTGTGTTTAGATACATAAATGAGAAAAGAAAAGTAAAACAAGGATTAGTTAGATTAAAAACAAAAGAAGGAAGGTATGTAGATGAGGATAAAGGTCTAGCTGACTGCCTCAATGAATATTTTTGTTCGGTATTTACAGCTGAAAGTGAAGGAAAGGGACCTCTGTTAAAAAAAAGGATAAATGAGTCATTTATTACATGTGAGTTTACAGAGGAAGAGGTTCTATTTCAACTGTCAAAAGTAAAGACAAATAAGTCAATGGGACCTGATGGAATACACCCAAAGCTATTAAAAGAGCTTAGTGGTTGTCAGGATCGGGACAGGGATCCAACACGCAGCGTACAAACAGTAGCCAGATACGTATACCAGACCTTAGAATGGCCGGACTAACGTAAGTAGTACTGAGAGAATAGTCAAAGACAAGCCGAGGTCGAGGGTAACAGAAGACAGGAGAGCGAGAGACAAGCCGAATCAAGGATACAGAGGTAAGCAGAGTAGAATAAACAAGCCGGGTCAAAACCAAAGGGGATAAGCAGAATACAAGCACTGAGTGACTAGAGCAAGCTAGAACCACGACAGGGCAATGAGCTGACGAGAGAAGCTCCGTTAAATACCCTGTTCAGAAAAGTAACCACGCCTCTGAGGCGTCCAGATTGGTCCTGCAGCACTTGACTGACAGGTCGTTCCGGTAGTGTCCTGACGTACTTCCGGACGTGATGCTGTAAAAGGCAGTCACTCCCTCGCGGCCGGCTTTGCACGACCGGATAGACCGCGAGGAAGGAAGCCATCAGACCGTCCGGATGGAGGAACTGCTAAGTCTCTACCTCTTTTGGAGGTAGAGACCACAGGTACCCTGACAGTACCCCCCCTCTCAGATACGCCCACCGGGCGGAAGACACCTGGGCGAGAAGGGAAGCGAGAGTGGAACGCCCTGCGGAGACGGGGAGCATGCACCTCCTCCTGAGGTACCCAACTTCTCTCCTCAGGACCATAACCCTTCCAATCGACCAGATACTGCAGTCTCCCTCGGGAGACTCGAGAATCAACGATGGAATTGACCTCATACTCCTCCTGACCCTCCACTTGCACAGAGCAAGGAGGGGCGATCGTGGAGGAGAACCTGTTACATATTAGTGGTTTTAGCAAGGAAACATGAAATGAATTCGGAATGCGTAAGGCATTAGGCAACGCTAAACGATACGCAACTGGGTTAATTTGAGACAGTACCCTGTAAGGTCCAATATATCGAGGAGCAATCTTCATGGACGGCACCTTTAACCGAATGTTTCTAGTACTTAACCATACTCTATCGCCTGGAACAAACACCGGTGCTGCCCTTCTACGTTTGTCAGCGTGTTTTTTAACCAGCATGGAATTGTGCAGAAGGATTTGTCGAGTCTGATCCCACAACTTCCTTAAATTGGCAACATGAATATCCACCGACGGTACCCCTTGAGAAGAAGACTCCGAAGGAAGGATGGAAGGATGAAAGCCATAATTCAAGAAAAAAGGGCTAGACTGCGTAGAATCACAAATGAGATTATGTGCAAACTCCGCCCAAGGAATCAAACTGACCCAATCGTCCTGGTGTTCAGACACGAAACAATGTAAATATTGTTCAACTTTTTGGTTAGTGCGTTCAGCAGCTCCATTGGACTGAGGATGATAGGCAGAGGAGAAATTCAATTTGATGCCTAGTTGGGAGCAGAAAGATTTCCAAAAACGGGAAACAAATTGGGAGCCTCTGTCAGAGACAATTTGGGAAGGTATCCCATGTAAACGGAAAATCTCCCTAGCGAATATCTCCGCTAATTCAGGCGAAGATGGGAGTTTAGGTAAGGGAATGAAGTGAGCCATCTTAGTAAATCTGTCCACCACAGTGAGGATAACAGTCTGCTTTTTAGAGATAGGCAAATCAACAATGAAGTCCATAGCCAAACAGGACCATGGCTTTTCAGGCACCTCTAAAGGATGCAGAAATCCGCATGGGAGCGAATGAGGTTGCTTAGTCTTGGTACAAACCTCACATGCCCCGATGAATTCTTTAATATCTTTACGTAAGTCAGGCCACCAAAAATCTTTAGAGACCAGAGCATATGTTTTGCGGATGCCCGGATGCCCCGCCACTTTGCTGTTATGGAGACAGCGTAGCACCTCCAGTTGGAGAGTGGCAGGAACGAAGTGTCGATCCCCAGGAGTCTGTTTGGGTGCCAAATGCTGAGACTTCATGATCTCGGAAAGCAATGGAGAGTGAATCCTAAGATTCGTGTTTGCGATGATATTTCCCTTAGGAACTATGGAGGACAGGACTGGTTCAGTAATAGTGGATGGTTCATATTGACGAGACAAAGCATCGGCTTTAGAGTTCTTAGAACCAGGTCTATAAGTAAGTACATAATTAAAGTGAGTGAGGAACAAGGACCAGCGAGCCTGTCTGGCGGATAAGCGCTTAGCCTCCCCAATATAAGACAAGTTTTTATGATCCGTTAATATAGTAACAGGGTGTAATGTCCCTTCCAGTAAATGTCTCCACTCCTTTAAAGCCTTAATGACCGCTAACAGTTCCCTCTCCCCGATGTCATATCTGCTCTCAGGCCCAGATAATTTCTTAGAGAAGAAACCACAAGGGTGTAACGGTTTATCCACCCCTAACCTTTGAGATAGAACAGCCCCAACTCCTGTCTCAGAGGCATCGACCTCGAGCAAGAAAGGCAGAGTCGTATCAGGATGAACTAGAATGGGAGCCGAGGCAAACAGTTCCTTGAGAGTCTTGAAAGCAACAAGAGCCTCCTTAGACCAGACCTTAGTATCAGCCCCTTGTTTGGTCATATTGGTAATAGGCGCAATGATAGAGGAGTATCCCTTAATGAAGCGCCTATAGTAATTGGAAAAACCAATAAACCTCTGGATAGCCTCGAGTCCTTTGGGCAAAGGCCAGTCTAAAATAGATTGGAGTTTTTCAGGGTCCATTTTAAAACCTTCCCCAGAAATCACGTACCCAAGAAAGTCTGTCTGAGACTGATCAAAACTGCATTTCTCCAATTTGCAGTATAGACCATGTTGCAGAAGTTTGTGTAATACCTTTCTGACCTGTTTATGGTGAGTCTCAATCTCCTTAGAGTGTATTAGTATGTCGTCCAGGTAAACAATAACACAATCATGTTGAAACTCCCTAAGTACCTCATTAATCAAATCTTGAAATACTGCAGGAGCATTACAAAGTCCAAATGGCATAACCGTGTATTCGTAGTGGCCATACCGGGTATTGAATGCCGTCATCCACTCGTGACCATGCTGGATTCTCACCAAATTGTATGCCCCTCTAAGATCTAACTTTGTGAAGATCTTGGAGCCCTTAAGACGATCAAATAACTCGGTAATCAGTGGGATAGGATAGGCATTTCTGACAGTTATTTTATTCAAGCCTCGGTAATCGATACAAGGTCTCAGCGTGCCATCCTTTTTCTTAATGAAAAAGAGCCCAGCCCCGGCCGGAGAAGAAGACCTCCTAATGAATCCCTTTTCTAAATTCTCCCGAATATACTCCTCTAGAACCGAGTTTTCCTGAACAGACAAAGGATATACATGGCCCCTCGGAGGCATCGTCCCTGGTAAAAGCTTAATCTTACAATCAAATGACCTGTGTGGCGGCAAAGAATCGGCATTCTTCTTGTCAAATACTGCCTTTAAGTCTAGGTAAAGGTCTGGTATTTGTCTTTCTGTGAACTGAGTAGGATTCTCCGGTATGTTAATATTAGCCAAGGGAGAAACCTTGCTTAAACACCTATCCTGGCAGCCCTGGCCCCACGAGAGTATCTCCCCTAACTCCCAATCAATAATAGGGTTATGTTTCTTCAACCATGGGTACCCTAGAACTATCGGAACAGAAGGGGACGAAATGAGCATAAGAGATAAATTCTCCACGTGTAGGATACCAACATTTAAATCAATGGGTATGGTTTCACGAAAGATAACAGGGTCTAGTAGTGGTCTACCATCTATGGCCTCAACGGCCAAGGGTGTCTCCCTTAGCTGGGATGGGATGTTGTTTTTAATCGCAAAGGCCTGGTCGATAAAATTCTCCGCAGCACCGGAATCTATCAATGCCATAGCCCTTACTACTTCCCTCTCCCAAGTCAAGGAAACTGGTAGCAGAAGCCTGTGATCTTTATAATTAGGAGTAGAGGACAAAATAGAAACACCCAAGGCCTGTCCTCTAGAGAGACTTAGGTGCGAGCGTTTCCCGGACGGTTAGAACAGTTCGAGAGTAAATTACCTTTGGCTCCACAATACATACACAAACCCTCTCTTCTTCTGTACTGTCTTTCCTCCTCAGAGAGGCGGGTATACCATATCTGCATAGGTTCAGGAAGCAAAGATACCGTGGAGTCAGGACTTGGAAAAGAGGGAGCTAACCTAAAAGAAGGTCTCCGGTTCCTCTCTCGAGTGTTCTGTCTCTCTCTTAAACGTTCATCTATACGAGAGATGAACGAAATTAAATCTTCTAAATTCTCAGGGAGTTCTCTAGTAGCAACCTCATCAAGGATTACATCAGATAGGCCATTCAAAAATACATCCATATACGCCGGCTCGTTCCACTTGACTTCTGACGCCAGAGACCTGAACTCTAGTGCATAATCCACAAGTGTTTGGTTCTCCTGTCTCAGGCGCAACAGTAATCTGGCTGCATTAACCTTTCTACCTGGAGGGTCAAATGTTCTTCTAAAAGCAGCTACAAATGCGTTATAGTTATAAACTAATGGATTATCGTTCTCCCATAGTGGGTTGGCCCATCTCAGAGCTTTCTCAATGAGTAGGGTGATAATAAATCCTACTTTTGCCCTATCTGTAGGATAAGAGCGAGGTTGCAATTCAAAGTGGATACTAATTTGGTTTAAAAAACCACGACACTTCTCAGGAGCCCCACCATAGCGTACTGGGGGGGTAATGTGAGAAGAAGCACCCACTGTGGCTACCTCTAGACCTGAACCGACAGGAGAAACAGGGGTATTACGTATCTCCTCTGGTGGGTTATTGGCACGAGATAATAGTGCCTGTAGCGCAAGTGCCATCTGATCCATTCTGTGATCCATGGCTTCAAACCTAGGATCAGGAGAAGCAAGCTGACTGTTTGTACTTGCAGGATCCATTGGCCCTGTCGTAATGTCAGGATCGGGACAGGGATCCAACACGCAGAGTACAAACAGTAGCCAGATACGTATACCGGACCTTAGAATGGCCGGACTAACGTAAGTAGTACTGAGAGAATAGTCAAAGACAAGCCGAGGTCGAGGGTAACAGAAGACAGGTAAGCGAGAGACAAGCTGAATCAAGGATACAGAGGTAAGCAGAGTAGAATAAACAAGCCGGGTCAAAACCAAAGGGGATAAGCAGAATACAAGCACTGAGTGACTAGAGCAAGCTAGAACCACGACAGGGCAATGAGCTGACGAGAGAAGCTCCGTTAAATACCCTGTTCAGAAAAGTAACCACGCCTCTGAGGCGTCCAGATTGGTCCTGCAGCACTTGACTGACAGGTCGTTCCGGTAGTGTCCTGACGTACTTCCGGACGTGATGCTGTAAAAGGCAGTCACTCCCTCGCGGCCGGCTTTGCACGACCGGATAGACCGCGAGGAAGGAAGCCATCAGACCGTCCGGATGGAGGAACTGCTAAGTCTCTACCTCTTTCGGAGGTAGAGACCACAGGTACCCTGACAGTGGTGTACTAGCAAAACCATTAAGGAGGAGTCGGGCAACTATAGGCCAGTAAGCCTTACTTCAGTAGTGGGGAAAGTGATGGAAACCATGTTAAAGGATAGGATTGTTGAACATCTAAAAACACATGGATTTCAAGATCAGAGACAACATGGGTTTACTTCAGGGAGATCATGCCAAACTAATCTTATTGATTTTTTTGATTGGGTAACTAAAATTATAGATCAGGGTGGTGCAGTAGACATTGCTTACCTAGATTTCAGTAAGGCTTTTGACACTGTTGCACATAGAAGGCTTATCAATAAACTGCAATCTTTGAGTTTGGATTCCAATATTGTTGAATGGGTAAGGCAGTGGCTGAGTGACAGGCAGCAGAGGGTTGTAGTCATTGAAGTATATTCGAAGCTTGGGCTTGTCACCAGTGGGGTACCTCAGGGATCTGTACTTGGACCCATTCTCTTTAATATTTTTATTAGTGATATTGCAGAAGGTCTTGGTGGTAAGGTGTGTCTTTTTGCGGATGATACTAAGATATGTAACAGGGTTGATGTTCCAGGAGGGATAAGCCAAATGGCAAATGATTTAGGTAAACTAGAAAAATGGTCAGAGTTGTGGCAACTGACATTTAATGGGGATAAGTGCAAGATAATGCATCTTGGACGTAAAAACCCAAGGGCAGAGTTCAGAATATTTAATAGAGTCCTAACCTCAACATCTGAGGAAAGGGATTTAGGGGTGATTATTTCTGAGGACTTAAAGGTAGGCAGACAATGTAATAGAGCAGCAGGAAATGCTAGCAGAATGCTTGGTTGTATAGGGAGAGGTATTAGCAGTAGAACGAGGGAAGTGCTCATGCCATTGTACAGAACACTGGTGAGACCTCACTTGGAGTACTGTACACAGTACTGGAGACCATATCTTCAGAAGGATATTGATACCTTAGAGAGAGTTCAAAGAAGGGCTACTAAACTGGTTCATGGATTGCAGGATAAAACTTACCAGGAAAGGTTAAAGGATCTTAACATGTATAGCTTGGAGGAAAGACGAGACAGGGGGGATATGATAGAAACATTTAAATACATAAAGGGAATCAACACAGTAAAGGAGGAGACTATATTTAAAAGAAGAAAAACTACCACAACCAGAGGACATAGTCTTAAATTAGAGGGACAAAGGTTTAAAAATAATATCAGGAAGTATTACTTTACTGAGAGGGTAGTGGATGCATGGAATAGCCTTCCAGCTGAAGTGGTAGAGGTTAACACAGTAAAGGAGTTTAAGCATGCGTGGGATAGGCATAAGGCTATCCTAACTATAAGATAATGCCAGGGACTAATGAAAGTATTTAGAAAACTGGGCAGACTAGATGGGCCGAATGGTTCTTATCTGCCGTCACATTCTATGTTTCTATGTTTCTATCTATATAACATTTCTTGTTGGATACTTTATAGTCTTCAGGTGTGAGCTGTTTCCTGAAATATCTTTAATTTGAATTCTACACATCTTGAAATTCACAGCTGCTTGTTGCTTGATGCTTAATGGTTTACAGTGTGTCTAAACTAAAAAAAAAAAAAAAAAAAGAAACGGTAAATGAAAATTAGTTTTATTGTATCAATGAGTAAGATGAAATGAAAGAGGATCATGACAGAGTTGTAGGGTATATGTTGTAGAATATATGTTGTCCCTTTACAGTATTATTATTATTATTATTGCCATTTATATAGCACCAACAGATTCCGTAGCGCTTTACAATATTATGAGAGAGGGAATATAACTATAAATAGGACAATTACAAGAAAACTTACAGGAAAGACCTTGCTCAAACGAGCTTACTGTCTATAGGAAGTGGGGTATAAAACACATTAGAACAGGAAATAGCTATCAAATAAGGTGGGAGTGAAGCAGGGCTGGAGGAGA